>NC_073628.1:124444090-124747121 GCF_029407905.1 Bubalus kerabau | reverse complement strand
CGTGAAGTCTTAACCACTGGAGCACCAGGGAAGTTCCTACCATACACTTTAGTATCTTATCCAGAGGCGGGGACATGGGACCTGCTTCATAAAAATTTGTGATTGCTCTACTTATCCTTATGCTCCTATTTTTATATGTATGCATGGAGTTCCTTTCAAAGCAGGTTACATCTGCAGGACAGAAAAGTACCAGAAAAAGCATTCACTTGCTCTCACCTGAACTAGAATTGGGCATAAACCCAGTAGCAGAGGAAACTTGGAAAGAGTTCCCTCTCTCTGTGATGTTGGAGGGACCCAGGCTTTACACTCCCTGAAACAGCAGGAAAAACACGAGTGAGGCAACATCTTCTTGATCTTATTTCATCAATTGAAACTCCCCTTTCCCCTAGGCCTTACCTTGGCCAAATTCAAGAAACAGATGTTTGCATAAAAAAGACTGTCCCTGGAGTCAGTGTGACTGTTTATCCAATTTTCACCCTGCCATCCAGACTTAGGTTATGTCCAACAGAGCCCAAACAACAAGTTGGAATGTACGAATTTCAGCCTGCGGAAGAGGTCAAGGAGAGGTGAGAGGGCCTCACATAAGGGGTGCTGGAGAGGAGATCGCCCCTTCGTGAGAAGTGGGACAAGGGAAATTCATTTCCCATGAACAGAGAAACTTTTCTCAGCACTGGATCCATAAACCTTTTTTTAAATTGAAGTATAGTTGATCTACAATGTTGTGTTAGTTTTAGTGTACAGCAAAGTGATTCAGTCATATATATATATCAAGAATCTGATATACCAGATATATATTGATATATATATGTATACATACATATATATCAGATTCTTTCCCCGTATAGGGTATCATAAAATGTTGAATATAGTTCCATAATCCTTCATTCATACTATTTTCTATGTGAAGACACTGGTCTTCCAGCACGATGTTTAAAATTTTCTAAACCTTCTAAGTCCACAGAGCTGTTCTCTATTGATGAACTAAGGATACGTATCTCTTTTTTCTTTTTCTTTCCCTGTTGAGTTTGCGTATTTTGATTATCTCATGAACTATGAGTAATTGCTTCAATGCTGATGACGGCTCTGTCTCAGAAAGCTGTTAAATCTTGTCTAATTCAACTTCTTTCCTCCAACATTATCTTAGGGAAGTTTTATGTGAAATATGAAGAGAGTAGGAGAGATGCTGCTTCATGGGGTTTACATCTCAGAGGTGAGAACTGAAAGCCCGCCTCTGATGGCAACATCTGCTCTGAACACGGGCATCGAGGGACCTGCCATCCGACTGTTTTGTCTTAAGGATGATCACCATGTATGTTCACAAATAAAAACATGAAGCGTTCTGACAGCCAAGCAAACCGTGAAGAATTAAACTTCCCAAACAGGAAAACACACTGCAACATCTTGCCGCTCTTCATTTGAAGAAACTACTTTAGTCAGAGTCTCTTCACTTCCTTCTGCTTGACTGCCCTCCCAACCCCCTCAGGTTCATCCCTTATGGACATGTTTCTGCACACGGGCAAGTTTCCATTTGGAGAGGGACTGGTCCGATGTTGAAAAAATCAGTTTCCTAATGATAAAATCAGACTTCTTTAGTAAAGATGTTTGAGGCAGTGCATCAGAAGCAGTGAAAGGAGGTTTATAAAATAACCAGCACCACCCAAGACAAAAGTTTTCAGTGACTCACCATCGCCTTCCCATCAAGTCCCTTGAAATTTCAGTCTCTCTGTTCTCTGGCCTCATTCTCTGGTCTCTGGTCTATCCGTCTTAGTACAATCCCTGCTATATTTCAGGAAGCTCCAGACAACCAAAACCAGCCATCTTCCTTGACCATGTTCATTCTCATGTTCTTCCCCAACTGCTTTTCTTACGCCAGCATTTAAATGCAAATCCTCTTTCCATCCTGTCACTATACAACAAAGGTCTGTATGGTCAACGCTATGGTTTTTCCAGTAGTCATGTATGGATGGGACTCGATGGACATGAGTTTGAGCACTCTCCAAGAGTTGGTGATGGAGAAGTCTTGTGTGCTGCAGTCCATGAGGTCGCAAAGAGTCGCACGTGACTGAGTGACTGAACTGAACTGAACTTAGTGCCTAATGCAAGGGCAGGAGCATCTCCTGATCATTCAGCTGGATGTGACCGCCCCATCCCTTACAGTGTTGTAGACTCTTGCTTTGAGCATCACATTCAGACTCATGGTGTAGACCTCTGTACACCTGCTCAATCCCCCCTATAACACTGCAGTCTCAGAAGAGTGCTTCGTAAAGAAATGCCTTGAGTACAAAACAGACAGCCTTGTTGCTATGGACTGAACTGTAAACCCCTGCACCAAATTCATGTGTTGAAGTCCTAAGGCCCAGTATGACTGTATTTGGAGACAGCACCTTTAGGAGGTAATTAAGGTGAAATGCTCAAACTACCACACAATTGCACTCATCTCACACGCTAGTAAAGTAATGCTCAAAATTCTCCAAGCCAGGCTTCAGCAATATGTGAACCGTGAACTTCCTGATGTTCAAGCTGGTTTTAGAAAAGGCAGAGGAACCAGAGGTCAAATTGCCAACATCCGCTGGATCATGGAAAAAGTAAGAGAGTTCCAGAAAAACATCTATTTCTGCTTTATTGACTATGCCAAAGCCTTTGACTGTGTGGATCACAATAAACTGTGGAAAATTCTGAAAGAGATGGGCATACCAGACCACCTGACCTGCCTCTTGAGAAATCTGTATGCAGGTCAGGAAGCAACAGTTAGAACTGGACATGGAACAACAGACTGGTTCCAAATAGGAAAAGGAGTACATCAAGGCTGTATATTGTCACTCTGCTTATTTAACTTATATGCAGAGTACATCATGAGAAACGCTGGGCTGGAAGAAGCACAAGCTGGAATCAAGATTGCCAGGAGAAATACCAATAACCTCAGATATGCAGATGACAGCAGTCTTATGGCAGAAAGTGAGAGGAACTAAAAAGCCTCTTGATGAAAGTGAAAGAGGAGAGTGAAAAAATTGGCTTAAAGATCAACGTTCAGAAAACGAAGATCATGGCATCTGGTCCCATCACTTCATGGGAAATAGATGGGGAAACAGTGGAAACAGTATCAGACTATTTTTTCTGGGCTCCAAAATCACTGCAGATGGTGACTGCAGCCATGAAATTAAAAGACGCTTACTCCTTGGAAGGAAAGTTATGACCAACCTAGATAGCATATTCAAAAGTAGAGACATTACTTTGCCAACAAAGGTCTGTCTAGTCAAGGCTATGGTTTTTCCTGTGGTCATGTATGGATGTGAGAGTTGGACTGTGAAGAAGGCTGAGTGCCGAAGAATTGATGCTTTTGAACTGTGGTGTTGGAGAAGACTCTTGAGAGTCCCTTGGACTGCAAGGAGATCCAACCAGTCCATTCTAAAGGAGATCAGCCCTGGGATTTCTTTGGAAGGAACGATGCTAAAGCTGAAACTCCAGTACTTTGGCCACATCATGCGAAGAGTTGACTCATTGGAAAAGACTCTGATGCTGGGAGGGATTGGGGGCAGGAGGAGAAGGGGATGACAGAGGATGAGATGGCTGGATGGCATCACTGACTCGATGGATGTGAGTCTGAGTGAACTCTGGGAGTTGGTGATGGACAGGGAGGCCTGGCGTGCTGCGATTCATGGGGTCGCAGAGAGTTGGACACAACTGAGCAACTGAACTGAACTGACTGAAGGTGAAATGAGATTATAAGGGTGGGGTCTTTCCACATGCACGCACTGAAGAAAAACCATATGAGAACACAGCAAAAAGGCGGCCGTCTGCAAGCCAGAAAGAGAGTCCTCAAAAGAAAACAAACCCTGCTGGTCCTTGCTCTTGAACTTTCCAGTTTCCAGAACTGTGAGCAAACAAATTTCTGTTGTTGAGCTGAGTAAGACATTCATTCATATGTGATGAGCCATCAATAAACAATGATTTTGAAGACTGGCTCCATGAATGGGGAAGGTGGTATCTGAAGGGTTCCATCCCCTCTACTGACCATATCTTACCCCTTTCAGTGGCTAACTGTTAGTAGGAGAGTGGCAATGAAGTCTGGGCTAAAGGGACTATTAGATGCCTTTTACTTAATTTCAACTTTTAGAACACACAGTTCAAAATTTAACATTAAAAGGTATGTATTACAAATGCAGTGTAAGAACAGCTTCTTGGTTATTTTCAAAAACCAAGCTTCACTGGGGTGATCCATTCCTTTCCAATAAAGCTACACAATGCTTCCCTGGCCTCTTCAGATATGAAAAACTGCACACAGTTGACAAATTCTTATGGACTTATTCAAACCAGATTTATGAGTAAAGATGACTTATGTATTTATCAAATAAGGTGTCTGGTATCATGTAGGCAAAATCACAATGTGGTGATTGTGATTACTTTAATCACTTTGATTAAAGCTCTTTAAGCACTTTGTTACATCATGAAAACATGGCTTAAAATCAATAGGTCAAGCAGTTAAGAGAAGGTGTTTTATACTCTAAACTTACTACTAATCTTACTTGTATGGTATATAGGATTAGTCAGGGTTCTCCATAGAAAGAGAACCATTAGGATGGAGATAGATAGATAAATTTATTTTAAGGAATTGACCCACTTGTTTCTGGGGTGTGGGGGCTGGCAAGTCAGTAGAACAGGTCATCAGGGAAATTTAGGGAGGAATAAGTATTAAAGTCTTGAGCCCAAAATTGGCAAGTTTTGAAATCAGGCAGAGTTTCCATGTTTTAATCTTGAGGCAGAATTTCTTTTTTTTTTTTTTTAAATTTTATTTTATTTTTAAATTTACATAACTGTATTAGTTTTGCCAAATATCAAAATGAATCCGAATTTCTTTCTTTGGGAAACCTCAGTCTTTGCTCTGAAGATCTTCAACTGATCGGATGAGCCCTACCCTCATTTTTAAGGATAATCTGCTTTACTCAAAATCTACTGACTTAAATACGAATCACATTTAAAAAAAACATCATGGCAACATTTAGACTGGAGTTTGATCAAACAAACTGGGTACCAAAACCTAAAGGAATCAATCCAACCAGTCAACCCTAAAGGAAATCAATCCTGAATATTCATTAGAAGGACTGATGCTGAAGCTGAAGCTCCAATATTTTGGTCACCTGATACGAAAAGCCAACTCATTAGAAAAGACCCTGATGCTGGCAGAGTTTGAAGGCAGGAAGACAAGGGGACAACAGAGGACAAGATGGTTGGAAGGCATCACTAATTCAATGGACATGAATTTGAGCAAGGTCAGGGAGATGACGAATGACAGGAAAGCCTGGCGTGTGGCGGTACATGAGGTTGCAAAGAGTTGGACACAACTGAGCAACTGAACAACAGCAATCATAACCTAGCCAAGGTGATATGTAAAGTTAACCATCACAAATGGAGACAAAGCTCCAACCAAAAGTATTTAACTTAGAGACATTTTCAGCATTGGGTAATATTCCTAAGAGCCCTTGGGAATCCCTGCATTTTGGCTAAGTTGCTTGAAACATCTAAGCCAAAAAAACCTACTGGACCCAAAACTGAGTGGTGAAACGTTCTGGAAGTTCCTCCAGGGCAGAACAGTAGAACAAAGTCCCCAGACGCTTTTATTTATTTGGAAAACAGTTCAGGGACCATCCCAGTGAATCCTAGAGAAGAACTGGCAAGTCAGTTTTCAAAGAACAATCCCTGATTTCATCTGAGATTATATCTAACAGTTTTGCTAAATAATCTTTCAACACTATAACAAGAAGCTGATGAGAGAATAAAACTTAAGGAGTGGATATACTGCTCAATAATAGAAAGATTGTTTTCTCTTTTCTACCTCTCTTACTTTTAAATACTAGTTTTTATAGCTCTTTGGCAGGAGAAAAAGATTCTTTAAAACCATGACCCAATGTCAGAGAGAAAACAGACTAATCTCTTAAACTAATGGCTGTTGTTGAGGACTCCTTTAGTGATAGTCAGCTGGGGGAAAAACAGTGTTGGGGGGGGATGAACTTTGCAATAAACGACCTTCACAGAAGAAGACTATTCATGTTAATTAGTAGCTCTTTTCAAATATGATCCATATATGCATTAGGCCATGCCATGCCGAACAATGCACGCATTGTAGTAAACATCCAGAGAAGTCTCAAGTATGGTTATCAAAATTTTAGAAAACTCTAGGGAGCATTTTTTTTTTTCATAAGATTGTGACTTGCTGCTCCTAGTACATTGCACAATGGTATCTCTCCTAATGGCTTTTAGCTTTTGCCACTGCCAACTTTTATATTTAAAATCCATACAATTATGGACAATTTATGAACATTACGAGGCTTTTCTTTTTTTGCACTGATTCTTACTAATTCAAGCCAGCTTTTATCCTTTGCAAATCAAATGCATTTTGCTTACAACACTAGATTCATTCTCACATATTCCACTTTATTCTTATTATTAGTATTCCTTATTATGCATATTTAATTTAAGAATGCATTTTCTCCATTAAAAAATTAGAATATGTGGAAAGAAGTACCAGAAGGTGATTATTTGCTTTAGCTTGCTTTTATCAACTATTGAAGCCCTCAGATGGTCTTCCCAAAGTTCCAAGCAAGAGACAAACATGCTAAAAGGCAAAAAAAAAAAAAAAAAAAAAAAATTAAAACACAAATCTGCTCTCATAGAACTAACTTCCTTATGGTATATAAGATGTCAAATTCAATGAGGAGAATACTGAAAATTTCTTCATTTTATGTGACTCGAAAAAGGATATAAATTTGCAAGTATTCCTTAAGCAAATACACCATTAAGTATGGTTTTTTGGAGATTAATCCACAAGATGTACCAAAAAGTATGAAGTCAAGTGTGTGCCTTACCCACCTTTATACCCCACACCATCTCCTCACGACACTCTTTGACTAAATAGAACAATTAATGGGCCAAACCTCCACATATGTCTTTATGGAAAATTCCATGAATAAAATAGCTAGGACTTTAGAGTCTGCAAGAAATAAGCAACTGGTTGGAGTTCCTTTCTTACTTTTGCAGTCATTGATTGGAGGCTATCAGCCAACTGATTTGATTGTTTTTTCCATGTGTTACCTAACAAGTTTGAATCTTCCCACTTCCACGTCAAACTTATTGATTTAACTGGTTGTTTTCAAACAGTGAGGGTAAAGCAAAGAACTCTATGTGGCTGATGAACGCAGTCTTCTCTTTCTTGCCCTCCTTACCCACCCAGGATCTCCAACAAACACACTGTGTAACTTTGGTTTGCTGAGTAGGGTCCTATATCAACCACACTGACTGCACAGAACAGGAAGAACAGAGCATGTATGTTAATTTCCCCTTTCAGTTTAGTTCAGTTCAGTCGCTCAGCCGTGTCCAACTCTTTGCAACACCATGAATCACAGCATGCCAGGCCTCCCTGTCTATCACCAACTCCCGGAGTTCACTCAGACTCACATCCATCGAGTCGGTGATGCCATCCAGCCATCTCATCCTCTGTCGTCCCCCTTTCCTCTTGCCCCCAATCCCTCCCAGCATCAGAGTCTTTTCCAATGAGTCAACTCTTTACATGAAGTGGCCAAAGTATTGTAGTTTCAGCTTTAGCATCAGTCCTTCCAAAGAAATCCCAGGACTGATCTCCTTTAGGATGGACTGGTTGGATCTCCTTGCAGTCCAAGGGACTCTCAAGAGTCTTCTCCAACACTACAGTTCAAAAGCATCAGTTCTTTGGTGCTCAGCTTTCTTCACAGTCCAACTCTCACATCCATACATGACCACAGGAAAAACCATAGCCCTGACTAGACGGACCTTTGTTGGCAAAGTAATGTCTCTGCTTTTGAATATACTATCTAGGTTGGTCATAACTTTCCTTCCAAGGAGTAAGTGTCTTTTAATTTCATGGCTGCAATCACTAGCTACAGTGATTTTGAAGCCCAGAAAAATAAAGTCTGACACTGTTTCCACTGTTTCTCCATTTCCCAAGAAGTGATGGGACCAGATGCCATGATCTTAGTTTTCTGAATGTTGAGCTTTAAGCCAACTTTTTCACTCTCCTCTTTCACTTTCATCAAGAGGCTTTTTAGTTCCTCTTCACTTTCTGCCATAAGGGTGGTGTCATCTGCATATCTGAGGTTATTGATATTTCTGCTGGCAATCTTGATTCCAGCTTGTGTTTCTTCCAGCCCAGCGTTTCTCATGATGTACTCTGCATAGACATTAAATAAGTAGGGTGACAATATTCAGCCTTGATGTGCTCCTTTTCCTATTTGGAACCAGTCTGTTGTTCCATGTCCAGTTCTAGCTGTTGTTTCCTGACCTGCATATAGGTTTCTCAAGAGGCAGGTCAGGTGGTCTGGTATGCCCATCTCTTTCAGAATTTTCCACAGTTTATTATGGATTGCCATTTGTTATTGGTTTGACACTTTAAAATCTATAGACACCAGCTGGTTTGTTTTACTATGGAATCCAAATAAATTAATACTGTATAACATTTTTGGCACCTCTTAAGCATCTATCGTATGAAGGATACCATGCTATCTATTAATACTTTCGATATAACATATTACCTACTAGGGCTTCCCAGCTGGTACTAGGGGTAAATAACCTGCCTGCCAATACAGGAGATGCAAGAGAGGTGGGTTCGATCCTTGGATCAGGAAGATCCCCTGGAGGAGGGCATAACAACTCACTCCAGTATTCTTGCCTGGAGAATCCCCATGGACAGAGGAACCTGGCAGACACGACTGAAGCGACTTAGCACGCATAGCACCATATTACCTACTAAGCATAACATACCTAAGAGAGTTCCAGCTCACACTGTACAGATGAGAATTCTTCTTCCTCCACTTACTAGCTTTGTGAATATGCCCATATTGTCTCTCTGGGCCTCAGTGTTCTTACCTGAAAAATAGAGGCAATAGTAATACTGTCTCATAGAGCTGTGAGGATAAATGTAATGCATTTAAAACCCTCCAAACAGAGCTTTCCAAGCCTTATTCTCCCATGTGTGTCTTAATCCTATGCCTCTAGGAACCCCTGGGATATTTCTTCCTATTAATCCCTAGTATTTTGGAATTTTCAATCTCATTCTTTGTTTTGAAAGAAGGATAGAGTACAGTCAGCTTGGCAGGGCCCCATACTCCTGCTCTCCCAGCTATCAAAGCATGTCTTCGCTAGCTTGCCTCACTACCCCTTCGCCGTCCCTAATATCTTCAATGAAAATAGAATCTTACAGTTAAGACCAATAAATGCCTTGAAAACAAAACTATAAACAGACCTTAATTAATTAGCCTCCTAATTATTCTCTCCTGACGCCATTTTTTTCAGTTCTTCTACAACCATGATCAGAAACAAAACATCAGAAAATAGTAAGAGTGCTCTTTTCATTGCTATCTTGGCAGCTAAGATTAATCAAGTACACAATTGACCGCACAGAGATCAGTTACTAATATTTGGAAAGTATCATTCAGCGATATCATATATAAGTTTCAACATAGGTTTGAAAAATATAAGGTGGGGGGGATCTTTCTGTATTCTCAAGAATGATGCAGTGATGAGTATCAGCAATCTCAATTCTGAAATCCCAAATTAAAATATCAGAAGTGTGCCCTACTTCTAATGTTAATTGCCCTCTTTATCAGGGTCTAGAGGGCTACATACTTATTTCCACCAGGCGTTATTTTTCACAGTGTGTTTTAGGATTGATGCTTTACCCACAAATGCCTTGTTGATGGATCACTTGACAGTGGTTATAGCAGCCTGTGGATTTGTACCTCTTCACCCTCCCATGAGGGCTAGGTCAGATTAATCATGGCATTATTATGTCATTCATTCTAACAGTCTGCCTCTGGAAGGAAGTCATGTCAGCTGTGGTACAATTATCTAAGACTGATGATACAGACCAAAGTCATTATGATACATTTGCTTGGCATGGATCTTCTTAGCTACAGTTCCAAACTCACAACCCAAATAGTAGGTATGTGGGATCCTCCTTAGTAGGACTACATTTTTACCATGCCAGTAGAAAGCAAAGGATCATCAATGGACTTGTTATATGCAAAATAATGCATCCCTTTTACAAGGAAAGATGGAGCATGCTGCTTACTGGAGATGGATCTACATCATGAGTATCATACCTCCATCAGCTGGAAAGAGATCACATATGGTGATTCTTAAGAAAATCAGACAAAAACCTATCAATAATCGGGGCAGAAGAAACTCCATTTCCTAATTTCTTCACTTTGAAAGTCAAGAAAGTTGACAAATACTTGTGAAGTTCGAATTTGAGAAATTAAGGTGGGATGATAATCAACAGTAAGCATCGCTCTTTCCCTCATGGACATCATAGAAGATGGGGTCTGAAAGCCCACAGGGAGTAGAAGAGGGTTCCCCTTGTCCTGGAGTTACTTGCACTTCCATTGACCCTCCCCTATTTCAGTTTAATGTTTTATTCATTTCTTACTGACTTATAGTGCAAGTACTCTCCTCAACTATCAGCCCATCCAGGACCATCTCTCAAAAGACATTATTCTCCATTTGTAGAACATCTGAGGCTATCTGACAAGGCTACCTGAGACTCTCATGAGTTCAGCTCAAATTTCCCAGTATCGTATCTTCACTTGCTAAGTCCCATACCTCTACCTGTCCTTTGGATTCCACGCCTCTGGAACTTTGTCTTTACCAACCCCTCTCCCCCCAGTATTTTGGAATCTTCAGTCTCTTCTTTCTCATCTCTGTCTCTGCCTTTCTCTCTCTCTCACACACACACATGCACAGAAGCATTTGCAACTGTATCCCTAAGTCTATTCTAGCAATACAATAATAAGTAGGAGAAGAAGTAATAAGCAAAGGAGTAATCAAGATTGAGTAGATCTCAGTTAGCTAGGAATGCAGGAAGAATTTTTAAGTAACTTTATTGACCTATAATTTACATGGTATTAACTAAATCCATTTAAAGTGTATAATTCTGTGAGTTTTGACAAATATATGTATCCATGAAACTGCTTGCATTGAAATGAGTGCAGTTGTACAGTAATTTGAACATCTTTGGCACTGCCTTTCTTTGAGATCGGAATGAAAACTCACCTTTTTCAGTCCTGTGGCCACTGCTGAGTTCTTCAAATTTGCTGGTATATTAAGTGCAGCACTTTAACAGCATCATCTTTTAAGATTGGAAATAGCTCAGCTGGAATTCCATCACCTCCACTAGCTTTATTTACAGTAATGCTTCCTAAGGTCCACTTGACCATTATTGTATAAATATACATCTATTTACTTATTTATTCACCTGTCGATGGATATTGGATAATTTCCAGTCTAGGGCTTTATTTCAAATAAAGTGCTAGGAACATTGCACACAATATTTTGTATGGATATATATTTTTACGTCTTTTGGGTAAATACTTCTAAATTATTTCTCTAGGAGTAGAATGGCTGGTGGTATGGTAGAAATATGTTTAACTTTAAATAAATGGACAGTTTTTCAAAGTGGTGACATCATTTTATATTCTCACAGCAGTGCATGTGAGTTTGGCCTGTTCCGCATACGTGTCAACAATTCTAATGGCTGCTGCTGGTGGTGGTTTAATAGCTCAGTCATGTCTGACTCTTGACCCCATGGACTGTAGCCTGTCAGCCTCCTCAGGCGCCTCTGTTCATGGGATTCTCTAGGCAAGAATACTGGGGTGGGTTGCCATTTCCTTCTCTAGGGGATCTTACTGACCCAGGGATCAAACCCAGGTCTCTTGTATTGCAGGCAGATGCTTTACCAACTGAGCCACCAGGGAAGCCCCATTCTAGTGGGTATGTAGTTTAATTTGCATTTCCATGATAACTAATGGTTTTGATCTTATTTTCATTGCTTAGGCCATTTGTATATCTTCTTCTTTAAACTGTATGTTCAAATATTTTGCCTATTTTCAAAACTGGGTTATCTTCTTATTGAGGTATAAGAATTCTTCATCTATTCTAGATAAACTTTTTGTGAGAAATATGCATCAAAAATATTTTCTTTCATCGTGGCTTGCTTTCTTTATTTCTTAAAAGTATATTTTGAAAAGCAAAACTTTAATAAAGTCCGGTTGTCATTTTTTATTCTAAAATTGTAAAATGGTTTGAGATTTTTATGTCCTAAGAAATCTTCTCTTGTCTCAAGTTCCTATAGATTTTATCTTATGTTTTAGTCTAGAATTTTTATAGTTTCATGTTTTACATTTAGGTCTATGGCTCAAAATAATTTTAAAATAATATTTTATGATTAAGAAATTAGCAAAAAGTATTCTAGAAAAAACACACTTAGTGATTCATATATTATTTTTTTTTAATGTCTGTGCTTCTAAACATTCCAAAGATCTTGCTGAATTTAGTTTTGCTTCGTCTTGGAGAAGATGTTACTGTGTAAATTCTTTGGGTTTTTCTAAATACTTAAATTTTTATTTTACATTATTTTATAAACAGTTTTTCACATTTCAGTGTATGTGGAGGGCATTTTCCCACAAACTTTTCTTATATGAAAATATGAAATAGGTGAAGAGAATTCCATCTTATTAACACTCAAAAATCTATTTATCCAGTCCCTTTCTTTGGTATTTGTCTTGTTTCCAGCTATTTACGACAACAATAAAAAATCATATTGCTCTAAGTGTCTTTCAACATAAGTCTTGGATCTCTGATCATTTCCTTAAGATAAACTTTTATACGTGGATTTATTAGTTTAAAGGATAAGAAAAAATTTAAAGCTTTTGATATGTATTTCCAAAAAGAATGTACCAAGTTAAGACCTCCCAGTAGTTTGTGAAAGCATGATTGCACCCTCCCCGATTTGGGCCACTGCCTTTGGTTTTAATCTTAATAAATCTGTTAGAGGAAAAGAATAAATTATTGTTGTTTTCATCTGTATTTCCTTGATTTTAGTAAGCCTGAATTTTTTTTTTTTCATATGCTTTTCAATCCTTTGTGTTTCTTTGTGGATTACTTGTTCAAATTCTTAATCTATTTTTTCCTGATAAGATTTTAAAAATGTATTTATTAAGTGCTTTTTACATATTAACCTATACCACTCTATTAACACATGTTAACCTATTTCTGCTTAAGGCATTAATATTTTCTTGTTTATTTTGTTTACAATACTTCTGCAAAGGTTTAAGACTCTATAAAGTCAAATCTATCATATTCTTAGATTAGAAAGATTTTCCATACCTCCATAACTTACATCTTTATAGACAGATACACTAATGTTTTCTGTTTCATCTTTTATGCACTATTTTTATGTTGTAATGTTCTAATCCATCTAGGATGTATTTTAGGATGACATGTGAAGAAGGAATGTGTCTGAGCCCCAGTTCCTTGCAAAGCAGAGCCTGAGGAAAAGCTTACACATTCGAGGTTTGGCAGGAGAGGGATCCCAGGGCATCAAGAGTGAGAAAAGGAAAATGAGGAAGTAAAGAGGGAAAAGAGGAAAGAAAATCAAAGGTAGTGCCTTGTTACCAGGACAGCAACAGTTTCAGAGGAAAACACTGCCATATTCCAGATGCAGGATGTCAACAGAGTGAGAGGCTGACTCAGCCATCTATGAGTTCAGTGGGGCAGGTCCGGGGTAGGGGGCAGGGGTGGTAGTGGTGAGGAGAAAGGAACTGATCTGTCAATTCGTCTCCTTTCTTTTGATGGTCAAGGTTTGTGCTTCTGAGTTGCATTATGCAAACATTCCGGGCAGCTGCTGGGAAGTCTGGGCTCCATGGACTCAGCTAAGTCTTACATGGCTGCTAGAACCTCTATGGTTTTGCGCAACAGAAAGAGCAATGGAGGCTGTGCCTGGAAGGCTGGGGGAGCTGGACTGTTAGACAGCAGCTCAGGAGGAAGGGGAGCCTGGCAAATGCAGCAGGCACTTAACACTGGTCTAGTAGAGGCTGTAAATCCAGTAGGCAGCCATTTATTTTGTCTCATCTAGTAGGTAATCCACCATTTTCTCACCCATTTAAATGTCAACTTCACCATATTCTAAGTTCTTAATTGTACTAGACTTTATTTCTGGTTCTATCTCTATCTATGAATATACAAATGTATATTTATAAGTTATAGCTTCCTGATGGTACAAATTCCCTCTTTTTTTTTCAGTTTCGCACCCCCCCCCCCCGCACCTTGACTTTTATAAGAATAAGCTCATGTATGTAGGTAAGGTCATAATTTTAACTAGATTTGTAACATAATTGGGGATTTGTGTATAAATACATAGAATTGGGGACTATTGATATTTTTATGCTCTTCTATTTCACTATTCTTGAAAATAGCAGCAGCATCAACTTATTTAAGTCTTTTTAACATCTCTCAGTAAAATTTTCCAATTGTTTTTTATGTAGTTCTAAGAGAGCTTTTATTAAATTTATTCATGGATATTATAACTTCTGCTACTCTGGTGGGCAGAATTTTTTCCATTGTGCTTTTTTAATTGATAATTTCTGGAATCTAGTAAATTTTTCTATGTTAATTTTTGTTACTGATCATCTTTTTAAACTCTCCAACTAGCTCAAAAAACTTTAAAATTTATTCTCATGAGTTTTCTAGATAGACATACTCTCTGTAAATAATAATTTTTCTTTCTTCTTCAATAATTATATTTCTTATTTCTGTTTTCTGCCCTTTTCCATTGGCAGTAACTTCTGAATAGCATAAAATGAATAACTATAATGTTATCCTTCTTGGTCTTACCTTTAAGAAGAATATTTCTGTTGCTATTTTACTTTTGCAAGCATGGTTGCTCAGTTGCTTCTGACTATTTGAGACCCTATGTAGCCCACCAGGCTCCTCTGTCCATGGGATTCTCCAGACAAGAATACTGGAGTGGGTTGTCATGCCGTCCTCCAGGGAATCTTCCTTACCCAGGGATCAAACCCCTGTCTCCTGCGTCTCCTGCATTGCAGGCAGATTCTTTACCGCTGAGCCACTGGGCATGTCGCTATTTTACTTTTAAGTATTGTAAGTATTGGCTGTTGGTTTCAGAGAGAAATTTTAAATCATATCATTGTTGTTGCTCAGTCTCCAAGTTGTGTCCAATTATTCACGACCCCTTGTGGCTCAGCTGGTAAAGAATCCACCTGTGATGCAGGACACCTGGGTTCGATCCCTGGGTTGGGAAGACCCCCTGGAGAAGGGAGAGTCTACCCACTCCAGTATTCTGGCCTGGAGAATTCCATGGACTATAGTCCATGGGGTCACAAAGAGTCAGACACGACTGAGCGACCTCCTTCACATCGTGACCCCATGGAATGCAGCATGCCAGGCCTCCCTGTCCCTCGCCATCTCCCAGATTTGTGTAGTGCATGTCTATAACAAGGTTACAAAGAGTTTCTTAAATTGATGATTGATGTTTAATTTCTATCTTTTCATTTTGATTAGACTGACCAGAACATTGTCTGTTTTAATAGGAAAAAGAAGTTGGAGATTTTGATCCAAAGCTCTTCTTAGTTGGACACTGGCCTTCCACTTAGGGCTCAGCTGCCTCTCCAGGGAAAGGCCCTCTGCTCTGTCCTTCTGCTACACAGGGCACAAAACTCCTCTGCTTTGGGTCAGATTGGCCATCTACCATCTGACACTGCTTTTATGGGCCGAGCTGCTAAAGCCTCCCACAACTGTTTAAATGTATGTCACCTCAAATTTGTGGTCTGCAAATCGATCTTGCTGCAAGCATAGCAGTGCAGTCTATTTAACTTCTGGCATGAGATGTTTTTTGCCTGTTTGTTTGTTTGTCAGGGGGACACCATAACATTGATTTTTATCCAGGGACTATGCAAGTCCTTTCCCTCATCTTTGACCTTTGAAGCCTAGCGATTCTAGTCCCAGTGCTTCGTTGGCTTGGCTTTTTTTTTATTAAAAACTCAGTAAGCCTTCATACTTCATTAAAATAAAATATAATCACTGTCTCACAATTTATTTAGCTGATTTAATGTATTTTGGAAATTTTTATTCTTTTTCTGACAGTCAGAAACATGTTTTCCCTCAAGAAATTATGAGGGACACAGGACTCTTTTAAATCCCTCCATTTCTCTGTTATTCTTATATACGGTCAAGTCCTCTCCCAATTCCCAAAGTTGCTATTCTTCCCCTTTACTCATTTTCTTATTTCTTTGCCACCATCAACCTTCCTCTTTCAGCAAATCAATTTATCTCTACTGAGAAAACCAAGGTTGCTGCTGCTGCTGCTGCTAAGTCTCTTCAGTCGTGTCCAACTCTGTGCGACCCCATAGACGGCAGCCCACCAGGCTCCTCTGTCCCTGGGATTCTCCAGGCAAGAATACTGGAGTGGGCTGCCATTTCGTTCTCCAATGCATGAAAGTGAAAGTGAAGTCACTCAGTCATGTCCAACTCTTCGCGACCCATGGACTGTAGCCTACCAGGCTCCTCCATCCATGGGATTTTCCAGGCAAGAGTACTGGAGTGGGGTGCCACTGCCTTCTCTGAAACCAAGGTTAACAGGTGGGAATTCTTAGCCTTGAGTCTATAACTCATTCTGGAGTCTTCCCTTTCCCCTCCACGATTTGCTCCTTTTCCTCCAGTTTCCTGGGATTCACAGTCTGTCCTTCAGTATGAGCTCAACCTCTTCAACTGTTCTTCACCCAATCCCATCACCACTCTTCACTTACAGTATTTACCTCTGCTGGACTTCTCACCTCTCCCTCTCTGTTGACTTTTCATTCCTTTAAGTCTCCAGTCACACACGTAGAATTCTAGCAGTACCTTCTCTGACTCTTTCCTCCTGACTGATTTGTAAGTATTGACACCTTCCTTCTATCCCAGGATTTTTATTTTTTAGTACTGATTTTATTTCACCATACAATGAGTGAGATTTTCCCCAGGTAATATCTTTTACTCCCTGAACTTCTCCTGGGCTCTATGCTATTGAGGTGAGTGTTGTAATGTCTATATCAAACCTCATTTCTAAATTGCATTTTGCCTGCTGGACCATCTCAACCTAGTGTTCCACAAGCATCTCCAAACAACCTGTACCAAATTGCTCCGATCAAATTCCCCTGACAAAGTCTGCTCTGTGTACCACCTCTTTTATCGTCAGGAGTGGTATAAGTGTCCCCCAGTCACCCAGGCTGAACTGGGAGTCATGGACCCCCCGCACTCACCCACATATCCAGCCAGAGCCTGCACTCTGTCTTTTCAAGTTCTCTGTGTCTCTTCCCCACTCTATGCCCCCTGCTGCAGCTTGACCCTAATCATTTCTCTTTGGAACTCCTGGTGTGGTCGCTCTGCTCTAAGCAGTTTTCTATGAACCGTGTTCTTTCTGATCTCTAGCTGTCCCACATTCTTCCCACTGTTTCCTCTCCTTAAAACACCACCTACTCTGATATTGATCGCGTCAAAAATTCCCGAATACAATCATCAACTGAGATCTTCCTTAACAACAACACAAAAAGTAGTTCTATTTAAACCTCTTTGTGCTTAAAACCCTCTAACAAACCTCCATTGCCCTTGAGATAAAGTTCAAACCTCTTAACTGGTATATCCATTCTCTTCTCTAGACCTTTCTCTCACCAAACTTATGTCCACACTTTTGTGTCTTCCTCACAGGAAACTTTTGGAGAAGGCAGTGGCAACCCACTCCAGTACTCCTGCCTGGAAAACCCCATGGATGGAGGAGCCTGGTGGGCTGCTGTCCATAGGGTCTCACAGAGTCAGACATGACTGAAGCAACTTAGCATGCATGCATGCATTGGAGAAGGAAATGGCAACCCAATCCAGTGTTCTTGACTGGAGAATCCCGGGGATGGAGGAGCCTGGTGGGCTGCCGTCTATGGGGTCACACAGGGTCAGACACGACTGAAGCGACTTGGCGGCAGCAGCAGCATAGTGTTTTACATACAAAAAAATAGAGTCCTTAACATTCAGGCAATGAGTTCTATTCCCAAAAGTGCTTTGTGAGAAGACAGATTTCTTTTCTTGTCCTCTAAAAAGATACTTCTATTTGTATTCCTAAAAATGATGCATTTATCACACCATTTCTCATAAGAAGAGTCCAGTTGAAATCACAAGATTTCTGCAGAGAGTGAAGTGATATTAGCAGAGCATCTTCTCCAGAATGCAATGCCTCATCAACAGAGGTGTAATGCAAGAGATACATAAAATGGCAGCTGCATCAGAGGAGTGTATGTATGCCCAGCAGGTAGGCCATGAGAAAAGCCTGAGGTCCAACAGGGTGGCCCCTAGTTGCTAAGTACAACCAGCTGGGAGGCATGGCCTCCAGGGCCTCTTCCCATTCTTTATCTTCTGAGGTGGCCATCATTTCCGGAGATTCAGGCTCCATAACAACATTGATCACTTTACCAATTTTGCTTTGCCCAAGGCCCCTACTGTAATTTCAAATAGAATTTTGTTAATTTCCATTTCTGCTGCTTCTTCCATTTCTCCTTGATCATCTATGCTTTCAAAGGTGTCCTCTAACATCCCTCCATGTCCTCAGCCTTCATCATCTCTTTGGACAATGCATGCATTTCTTCATCTATTTATTTTATCTGTATCCTATAATCTATTTGTTTAAACTAGATTTATGGAATCTTAACAAGAATCTGAATGGCCTTCATTACTTCTGTGCTCTTCTGCAAGAACCAGTCACTTGTAAGACTGCTAACTTGTTAGTCAGCCCCATGAGTACAGAGTTCATGTGAGCCTGGGACGCATACAACTTGCTCACAACCTTCCTTGACCTCCTCACCTCCATGGCCAGAACTACACAGATAGCCTCCTGACCCTTCTTAGCAGTATCTTTCACAAACATTCTTGGTTTTTCTGCTTCTCCTTGAATGTTTCAAGCTTGCCTGTTAGCAACTCTAATTTCCTTTCTTAGCCAACAAACTCAACATGCAAAAATTAGTTACATTTCTATATATTAACAACAAACTACCTGAAAAAGAAAGAAACAATCCCACCGATAACAGTATCAAAAAGGATAAAAATACTTAGGAATAAATTTAACCATAAGGTGAAAGATCTGTACACTGAAAAGTATAAAACATTGATGTAAGGAATTGAAAACAAAAATAAATAAAAAGATAGTTCATGTTCTTGGACTGAAAGAGTTAGTACTGATAAAATGTTCATACAACTGAAAGCAACCTACAGATGGAATGCAATCTGTACCAAGATTTTAATGTCTTTTAAAAAATAGAACTAAAAAACAGGAAAATTTTCAAAAATAGAAATAAAAAACCCTGAAATCTGTCTTTTGAAAAATAGGAAAAAAAAAAAGAAAAAAAAAAAAAAAAAACCTTGAAATTTGGAACCACCTGAGAGACTCTGAATAACCAAAGCAACCTTGAGAAAGAAGAACAAAAGCTGGATGCTTCACATTTACTGATTTCAAACTATTTGACAAGGTTATAATAATCAAAATAGTATGGTATTGGCATAAGAACAGACACACAGACCAATGGAACAGAACTGAGAACCCCAAAATAAACCATTCGTATGTGGTCAAACAGTATTTGTTATGGGAACCAAGAATATTCAGAGGATAAGATAGTCTCTTCAATAATGAAACCGGACCCCTATCTTACACCACTCACAAAAATTAACTTGAAATGGATTATGACTTAACTGTAATACCAGAAACTACAGAAGTCCTAGATGAAACCATGGGCGTAAGCTCCTTGCTGTTAGTTTTGACAACACTGTTTTTTGTCTGTGTGTTTGTCGGGATTTGATACTTAAAGCACAAGCAACAAAAGCAAAAATAAACAAGTAGGACTATATCAAACTAAAAAGCCTCTGCACAGCAAAAGAATAAGATGAAAAGGTAGCCTACAGAATGGGAGAAATATTTGCAAACTATATATCTGATAAGGGGTTAATACCCAAAATATAGTAGAAGTTCATAAAACTTAACAGCAGAAAAACCCAACCCCAAACCAAAGCAAAACCCCCAAATAACCCAATTAAATGTAGGCAAAGGACCTGAATATAGATTTTCCCAAAGAAGCCATACAAATGGCCAACTGGTACATTGAAAGGTACTGCTGCTAAGTCACTTCAGTCGTGTCTGACTCTGTGCGACCCCATAGACAGCAGCCCACCAGGCTCCGCTGTCCTTGGGATTCTCCAGGCAAGAACACTGGAGTGGGTTGCCATTTCCTTCTCCAATGCATGAAAGTGAAAAAGTGAAAGTGAAGTCGCTCAGTCGTGTCCGACTCTTTGCGACCCCATGGACTCCAGCCTAGCAGGCTCCTCTGTCCATGGGATTTTCCAGGCAAGAATACTGGAGTGGGGTGCCATTGCCTTCTCCGATTGAAAGGTACATGACATCACTAATCATCAGGGAAATGCAAATAAAATCCACAATGAGAGATTACCTCACACCTGTTAGAATGGCTATCATCAAAAATACAAGATATAAGGCTGGCGAGGATGTGGGGGAAAGGGAACCCTTGCACACTGTTGGTGGGAGTGCAAACTAGTGCAGTCACTATGGAAAAGAGTACAAAGTTTCCTCAAAAAATTAGAAATAAAACTGTCATATGATCCAGCAACTTCAATTTCAGGTATATATCCAAAGGAAATGAAATCACTATCTTGAATAGAAATCTGCATTCCATGTTCAAAGCAGTGCTATTCACAAAAGCCAAGGTATGGAAGCAACCCAAGTTGTTTGTAAATGGATGAATGAATAAAAAAAGTGATACAGATAGATAGACAGATACAGAGACACACACACATACAGGAATATTATTCAGCCATAACAGAAAGGAAATCTTGACATTTGTGACAGCATGGATGTGAACCTTGAGGGTATTATGTTGAGTGAAATAAGTTAGACAAAGATAAATACTATTACTAGATGATCTCACTTATATGTGGAATCTAAAAAACAAACTCACAGAAACAGAGTAGTTTGGTGGTTGCCCAGGGGTTGAGGGGGGTGCGGCACTGGGATGGATGAAGGTGGTCAAGGGTGCAAACTTCCAGTTTTGAAATGAATGATTTCTGAGGATCTAATGTACAGGAGGGTAACAATAGTTAACACTATTGTTATATACATGAAAGTTGCAAAGAATACATCTTTAAAGTTCTACACACACACACACGTGCATAAAAGGTAACTGTGAGGTGATGGATGTATTAACCAACTTTATTATTGGAATCATTCTGAAATATACACAAATATCAAACCATCACATGTACACCTTAAACTTATACAATACGTCAGTTATATCATGATAAAAGTGGGAAAATTCAAGCAAATATGAACAAGGATAAAAGAAAAGAGAAAGAATAATAAGGCAAGAAAGCGCGAGATATATTCCACGAAAGTCTGCACCTTTTCCAGGACAAGGGGAAAGAAACCGGAAAACTGTCCCTTCCTCTCCTCCACCTCAACACAAATAAAATAACTTACCTCCTCTAGGAGACCAGACAACTGCTGCCTCCAGCAGGAACTGTATTCCCCGCTGATCTCTGAGACTGTGCACTTTTGTAACTATTCTGAACAAATCACTGAATTAATTTCCTTTTTATTTCCTTACAAGAAAACTAAACTACTGATATACCAAAATGTTCTCCCTCACTGGAATTTCCCCTGATTCTAGTATTTGGGTTTATATGACTCCATTTGGAGTTAGTTTTAGGAGACATTTTTTTTTTAAAAGGAAACATTTAGTACTACAGTTGGTCTAAGTGTTCTATTCTGTATAGGCCAATATAAGCTTTTTTCCCCCCTCATTCTTTGCTTTCTTCCTCTCATTTTTATTCACCCTCTGCTTTCAAAGTGCTACTTTTCATACCAAACTTTTCATCCTCAAAAATGTTACAGACTTTTCAAGATGAATGTTGTTCCCCAAATACAAACCCTGGGACTCAGATGCATCATTGGGGGTTAACTTCTCGGTACCATACATAAAGACAACGTTTTACAAACAGTCTCTGATTTTACAGACTTATCTGAGCACGTTTTACAGGAGACTGGGCAGGTAGATATTCAAGGCGCCTTATCCTCAGCACCCCTGCCCGTATTGTAGTCTGCGGGGGCTGCCATAACAAAATACCATGCACTGTGTGGCTTAAAAAACAGGACTTTATATTCTCAGAGGTTTGGAGGCTGGGCAGTCCAAGGTCAAGGTGTGGTTTCTGCTGAGATCTCTCTGGGCTAGTAGATGTCTGCCTTCATGCTATGTTCTCACACGGAGAAGAAAGAAAGAGCATGAGCCCTCTCATACGGTCTTATTAGGACGCTAATCCCCTTGGATGGATCAGGGCTCCATCCACCCTTATGATTTTACTTCATTTTAATTACTTTCTTATTCCAAATACAGTCACACTGCGGGATTAGGGTTTCAACATAAGACTTTGGGGAGACACGATTCTGTCTCTAGGACCCTTCCCCAATACTATAAAGTGAAAACAGAAACTCACAAATATCCATGTTTAACTTCATTACCCATTGGCAGAAATTAATTATGAAAAAGAATTAGCAAGTTGTATCATCTACCACTACTCCTTCTGCTGCTCGGTAGGTTGAAAATAACTTTCCTTGTGCTTCAAAGCACTTTAGGAGAGCTCTTTTTCTTTAACATGAAGGTTAAAATGGCTTGGTAACTGGACTTAAGGTGATAATCACTTTGTAGTACATATAGATGTTAAATTTTAATGCTGAAAACCTGAAACACATAATAAAAAAGTGTTTTTAAATGAAAAAAAAAAAAAAGATTTCATATAATCCCATAACAGCCCTTTTACCCCTCCCCTTATGTTACCCCTCCTTCTTCCTTCTCCTTTCTGGTAACCGCTAGTTTGTTCTCTATTATCTGTGCGTCTACTTCTTTTTTTGTTTTATTCACTAGTTTGGTTATTAGATTCCACATATAAATGATTTCATATAGTGTTTGTCTTTCTCTGTCTGACTCAGTAGCTTCTTATTTAAAAAATATTGGGGACTCTTGGCCAGAGAATCATGTTGAAACATGTTTTGACAGAGCCTTTATAAGCAATTACCCTTCCCCCCTGCTGAAGCAAGCATTCCTCACCTCTGCTGAGCTCTGCAGATTCCCAGAGCACTTCAATACCAGTTATTTAATCTTCACAACCACCAAGCAAGACGTATCAGTAATCATGATAGTATTAATAATAAAAACTTTTATTGAGGGCTGACTTGGTGTCTGTTACTACACCAAATGCTTTGTGTGAATTAGGTCAATTGTCATGACAATAACTCTGATTATTCCTGTTGAAAGATGAGGAAACCAAAGCTCAGAAAAAGTAAGTAAATTGTCCCCATTTTACAGACCCAGAACTGAGCTTTCTAAGACCCTTTCCAAGGCACCATGCTGTTTCTCAGCATCTCCAAGTCACCCTTGGGGGCTGAGACCATTTTGGTGCCCTTTAGGGGGCTCACCATCCCAGCCTGGAAGAGATCAGTCACAGTGGTCTATCAGCTGTGCCTGTAAGCCATGGTTTGTACACTCACACAAAGATATCTCAAAAGTGAAGGCAAAGGGCATGATCCCAGTTGGAAACGACTAATGGGGATCCTTTGCCTCTGAGGCAAGAGCTCCAATCTACAACGAGAAGCGCCAGTTCCACTGGCACGCTGTCTACATAATGTGAACCATGGCATTTGGCAATGGCTCTTAAATTTGGCACATGCCACGCTCCTCCTGGACCCATGAGATAACATAACCAAATGTTTTCTGAGGCTGTAAGAAATGCATGCTTTGCAGGTAGGAAGAAAGGCAAACATCATCCTTACAGGGGGCTCGCCTCATCCGATCCCAAGGGCAAAATGGCTCAGTCCCTGCCGATCCTCCAAAAGGTTAAATGTGAGCAAGGACCCAGATAAATGGTCACAATGCAAACAAAGTCATGTAAATAAATGCATCTCTGATCGACTCGGGCTGGTGATGCCAAATATACCATCTGCACCATTTCTCATGATGAGTTTTTTTTTTTTTTCCCCTGCAAGTCCCAAGCAGTGAGAAGATGACCATGTTTATGCAGACCAAGGTACGCTTCATTTGACACTCTTGGAAATTTAAAAAAATTTTCAGATCCACAGAGAATCAATAGCATTTATATTTTTATAGGTAAGCTTGAAGTTAGAAGAAAGAAATCTCACTAGAAAATATAGGGCAAATGTCTGAGGCCTGAAAAGGTATTTATCATGTACTGTGATTTTCAGAGGACTCTAGTTACATCTTCAATCTAAGACTCTTCAGCTTGCCCATTCGTTTATTCACTTAACAAAAGTATTGTTGTTGTTTAGTCGCTAAGTCATGTCTGACTCTTTTGCACTTCATTGACTATAGCCTGCCGGGCTCCTCTATCCATGGGATTTATCTGTTGACTCAGTTGATAAAGAATCTGCCTGCAATGCGGGACACCTGAGTTCGATCCCTGGGTCTGGAAAATCCCCTGGAGAAAGGAATGGCAACCCACTCTAGTATTCTTATCTGGAGAATTTCATGGACAGAGGAGCTTGGCGGGCTGCAGTCCATAGGGTTGCAAAGGGTTTGACACGACTGAGCAACTTTCACTTTCATTGTTTTGTTTAATCTCTATATCATGTTGCCATGCCCTCCTCCAGGAATATTCCTGGCCCAGGGGTCAAAACTGCATCTCCTGTGTCTCTGCACTGGCAGGCAGATTCTTCACCACTGAGCCACCCGGGAAGTCCCAACGACTTTGGAGTTAATATTCTAACTCTTGCATAACTCAGAATTCTGTGGCTGCTGCTGCTAAGTCGCTTCAGTTGTGTCTGGCTCTGTGCGACTCCATAGGCGGCAGCCCACCAGGCTCCCCTATCCCTGGGATTCTCCAGGCAAGAACGCTGGAGTGGGTTGCCATTGCCTTCTCCACAATTCTGTGAGAGAAACAACAAAAAACACCTGTAGATGGAGTGATAGTTGTTATAGTAGAGGAGCCCCAGCTAGAGGAGTGATGATCCCCACTCTTCTTGAGGGGGACAGGGTGGAGGATGTGGAAGGAGAGAGCACCAGGGAGTTCAGGAGAAGCTGCAGATAGGAAGGGGCATTTGAGTTGGGCACTGAAGGATGAGTAGGAGCTCTGCATGCAGGCAAAGGGCAAAGGAGGGGATGTTCTTGGAGCAAGGACACAGGGAGAGGAAAAGCACTTCTGTTCAAGGAGTGATGTCTAGGCTACTCTGACTTGAGACCAAGGTGTCTGAAAACAGTGGAAGAAAAGGAGAAGATACAGCCTGGGGGCTGGTCTGGGGTCAGAGAGTGAAGGCAGAGTTGGTAATATTAAAGCCTTGGGATTTCTTTTAATAGGCCAGGGGAAATCATTTGTTTACACTTTACAGCAAGGCACTGACCTAATCTTATTTGAGTTTTAGAAAGGTTATACTGGGCTAAATGGAGTGGGCCTTGAGGCTGTCAAAATGTTCGTAATTTGTCCCCAAAACAGGGGTGGTGGAATCTTTCCCCAGGAGGTTAAACAAATTTCCCAAATGCCAGGATGCTGGGGAATTGCACCCAGGGAGCAGGCCCCCACCTCTCTCCCGCAGTAGAGGGCAGGGTACCCACTTGGGCACAGGGCCCAGCTCTGTTGCCTACCTCCCCAGCAGCCACAGTTGGAGAAAAATGTTACAAAGCAAGGAAAACAAGTAAACCAACTTGCAAAAACCTTTTCAGTACTCTGAGAAAGAGACTTTTCGAACACAAGACTCTTTCCTATGAGGACAGAGGCTGTGGTCCCTGTTCTGTCTGCATTCAAACCAAGACCCAATCACCTCCACAAATGTAGTCAGTTTGCAGATAAAAATGCTTTTGCTACCAACGCTTCTGTCAGGCACAGGCTTCAGTGTTTTTCAAGTTTTATGTTTTTAATACCCTCATTAATATAACATGCCCTTTGCTGTTGGTATGATGCAAGCACTTCACTGGTATCTTTTTTTTTTTCTTTGCTGTGCCACACAGCATGTGTGATCTAGTTCCCTGAGCAGGAATTGAACCCAGGACCCTGGCAGGGGCAGTGCAGTGTCTTATCCACTGAACTACCAGGGAAGTCTTCAGTGGCTGCTGCTGCTAAGTCGCTTCAGTTGTGTCCAACTCTGTGTGACCCCATAGATGGAAGCCCACCAGGGTCCTCTGTCCATGAGATTTTCCAGGCAAGAGTACTGGAGTGGGGTGCCATTGCCTTTTCCAAGTCTTCAGTGGAGTCTTAAAGAAATGCTCTTGTTCTCTTGAATATCTGCTCTGCCTGTGTTCAGCCCCTGACTCAGAAGCAGATGGCCCTGACACCCATTTCCCCCCACACGTTGGAACCTTTAGCTCCTTCAGTATGGCAGCTGCCCCCCACTTTTCTGAGGGTCTCCATCGCTCTCTGTACACCCCCTCACCCTCATCTCAGAGCAGTCATGGGACTCAAAGAAGCTGCCAAAGCAGAGAAACCTCTGCTGGGAAGGAGGACCAGGTGAGCAAAGTTCTGAGCAGAAACCCATGCAACCACGGCAGGCAGGCAGGCAGGCAGGCAGGCACTTAACTGGGGCTTTTAAAGAGAGTCTTCCAATGAGCATTCATTGACCATTTGCTGCACCTGCTACAAAATCCTAATATGGCCCAGCAGCAGTAAGAATTTGCACGGAGGTGCCCACTGCTTTATCATGGAAACTAACAGATTTTCCTAAAATCCTGCAAAGGGAAGAAAGATCCTTCCAGGTCACATTTAGCACCATGGTCAGTAGCGTGGAATGTGGACTCAGCAGAGGAAAAGCAGTGGGTCCTGGGCCGGTAAGCAAGCCTCTGGTCTAACGAGAGAGAAAACCCACAGAGCACGTGCTAACTTGACTTCACTTCTGGTCATAAAGCATCCGATCACTTTACTAGTGAAACAGTAAAGTAAAACAGCAATTTTTTTCTATTCTGCTCTCAAAGTCATCTTTCTTCCCTGTTACTAAAATTGATTTCATTCCCATTTAGCTATAAGCCAAACAGAGCCCTGCATCCACCATCTCCCAGTTCATTTTCCATCATGTCATTTTAGCTTTAGAACCTGAATCCTTGTTTACATGTAAATAACTCAGGGTTACTTATGCTGATTTAAAAACAAAAAGAGACCGCTAATCATCGATTGTTTGATATATACCATTTACAGCAAAAGATCCTATTTCCACTGATCATTTTTTGTTATTAAAATGTAGTTTTTAGCTCTTTTTCTCTCAAGGACTGGGTTTGGATAATTGAGCTCTGAAGAAAGATTGAAAACTCTTTCCATATAAATGGAGGGGAAAAATCTGAAATGTTAAGTACTAACCCGTAGTCCACTATTGCCCTTATCTTTAATAATGGAAACACAGTTTAGCACACCATGCAAAAGAGCATCCTTGTATTTTTAAATTGCAAGTGTCCAATTATGTACAAGGGTCAAGACAAAATTGATCTGAAGGAGCTCAGTTTTAAAATCATTTTAAAAATCAGGACAAAGGATGCCACATTATTAAACTAAAATGTTTAAAAATGAAAAGTATTATGCATGCCGCATGGCGGAAGATCAGATTTTTATTAATGCAAGTTTTAAATGCTGATTAATCCTCTCGAGAGTCAGTTTCCCAAAGCATTGGACTGTATTCAAGTCTTTTTCACAACGGCACATCACTTCCATTATTCTGAATATTAATTGAACAACATTATAACTAAGGATACAAAGCAAGATTTAAAGCATGATTACAGCTGTCAGTGCTTACATCTAAATAAGTCATTGGAAATTCAAGCTTAGAAGAAAAAAAATGGTGTAAATCGGTCTTAGAATGGTGAAGCTCTCTCAGCCTTTTTCAAAAATGAATTTGCTGCCTTAGGACTCGAGAAAGCTTCAGCTGTGACTTGGTCTTACCATATTTATCTGGGCAACTCTCAATCAGAAATCAGAGTTCTGTTTTTTTCTTGAGATTTGGGACAATGTCAAGGAGATTTTCTTTTGAGGGAGAAGGAAAGGGAGAGCCAAAGAATATTAATAGTTGATAGAATTTCCCATTTCCTCATTTTATATTTCTATTTCAGCCTCATGTCTATACTCAAAAATCAAACAATTAAACAAATTTAATCAAATGAGCTATTATGGTTCCAAAACAACTCATTAAACCGAGAGTCAAGCAACTGAAAGTAACTAATGACTTATTTTCACAACAACCTATTGTCTAAATTCAACTTCTTTTACCTCCTAAACCCAGTTTGGGGGTAGGTGAAAATCCCTACGTCCCTACCAAAAGCAGAGTAAAAATGCTGGCTTCTATTACCACCTTGGAGGAATTTTAGTTTTGTTTCTTTAAATGGTTGCTCTGTATCTGAGTGATAGCTCTTTGTTCAAAAGGATGCAAAAGCTACTCTCACATCTAATTCTAGTGAGATAAATGGCATTATGAAGGGAATATTAAAAATTTACAGCCCCCTTTACTAAGTTTATTTGTCAGCCAAACATGCTGAATATTGCATAGCACACACACACACGCAAAAGCATGCCACCCCGACGATGAAAAAGATATGAGGAAATAATGATGCAGTGATAACAAGTCTGATGGAGTTTGCATATCTCCGTCGCTGTTGGCATGTCGTTTAATTGTATTGCGCCAAACCGGCAGAATCGCACAATATGTTAGTGTAAAGGGTCCACAGTTTAAGCGGAAAATCTAGAAGTGTTAACTATACACTGTCTAATTATACAACCTTACTGTCCCAGAATGTGATTTCAGAAACCATTTCTGACATATGGGAAAAGGATAGAACAGCTGGTCATTAAGGTTTTCTCAAGACTATTTAGCAACACACTTGAATGTAATTAAAGTGAGACACTAAATACCGCACTTGTGGTACAATGTATTTTTAATTTTTATGGCACGTGGTAAAAGTAAATAGATGCGGAGCATTCAAGTTTCTCCAGTAGGCATCCAACTTGTCAAAGATGCAGTGTCTGTTTGGCTGATTGTAAGCCGGGTCCTGGTGTTAAGTCATAGACATCCATTTGGGATGTTTAAGGCTGTCTTAAAGGGACTGAATTTGGCAATACTCTGAGGGATGTTTAATTGGAACTCCCAGACAAAGCATGAGATGAACTCATTCATTTATTTATTCATTCATTCATCAAACACGACCTGGAATAATTTTAGATGATAAAGACATTGGCCCTGCCCTCGAGTTACTCACAGCTTATTATGCTTAAAATACAGAGTGAAGGAAGGTGATTAAAGGGTACCATAGGAGCAAAAAGGGGTATCAGGTCCAAACCGGTGATGTCCAGCAAAACCCCCTGAACAGGAGTCAATTTAAGCTGGAAGAAAACAAGGGAGCGAGGAGTAAGGACAGTCCAAGCAGAGGGAGCAGATTATGCAAAGGTTTGGAGGTGAGGGTTTTGTAATAAGAATATGATCTTTATACTTACTGAACATTTACAACATCCTGGCACTAGGCTAAGCCCTTGATATATATTATCTCACTTAATTCTCCCAGCAACCCTATGTGTTAAGTACTATGGTCTACCCTTTACAGATGAGGAAACTAACAGGATTCAAACCCAGGTTTGTTTGCATCTCAAATCAAACTTTTTTTCATATTGCCTTCTCCCAACTAATAGGAAGAGCCAAGTCTATTTAATTTTTAAAGAACTTAGTGTATAGACTCTTCATTCCCTGTTAAAACCCTGTGATTAAGAGAAAGACAAGCTACAGAGTAGGAAAAAATATTTGCAAATCACATATCTAATAAAGGACTTATATCTAGATATATAAAGAACTCTCAAAACTCAACGGTAAGAAAATAAATCACCCAGTTAAATAGCTGAGCAAAAGATATAACAGATACTTCTCCAAAGAAAAAATGTAGTGCTAAATAAGCATATGAAACATTGCTTACCATCATTAGCCATTAGGGAAATGAGCATTAAAATCACAAAGAAATATCATTATGTTCCTATTAGAATGGCTAAAATAACAATTAAAAAATCATGACAATACCAAGTGCTATCAAGGGTGTGGAGCAACTGGAACTCTTATACATTGCTGGTGGGAGTGCAAGATTGTACATCCACTCTGGAAAATGTTGGTAGTTTCTTATAAAGTTAAACATTTGCTTACCATATGATCCAGAAAACCCACTCCTAGAGAAATGAAAACCTATGTGAATATTTGGAGCACAGTTATTCAGAATCTCTGAAAACTAGAAACAATACAAATATCCTTCAGCAAACGAATTGGCAAACTGTCTTACTTTCACACAATGGAATACTGATCAGCCATGAAAAGGAATGAACTAATATACACAACCAACTAGAATAAATATATGCAATGTTGATAAATGGAACTCTAGTCATTAGGGAAAATATAACATTCCAGGTACCACACTAGACTTGCCAAGATTTCTTCTTTGGTCATCTAATCTTCCAACAGATCTATGAGATAAACTTTAATATACCCATTTCACAAGCAAGGAATCTGAGGTTCAAAGCAGTTAAGAAGCTTCCCCATGTATGTGAGTGCAAGTGCACACACAGACACACACACACAGACATACACCTATACACAAAGCTAAGGAGTCATAAGGCCAATGTAGAAGCCCATAGTTTTTCCATCATGGTTGGTTAGTGCCTACTTTGATTTATATTGCTACCTAACTTTACAGAAGATATAGTGATTCTGAGAAAACAGGACATAGCATGAGGAATTATGAATCGTGATTAAGAAGCCAAATCTGAGACACTCCAGGGCTGAGCTCTGTTTGTGGGATTTCTTTGGCCTTCTCTCTTCTCTTCTCTTTCTATCAAAGGGTGTTTCATTGTTCATTAGAATCTTCAACAGACTGTGGCTGAGGAAAAAAAAAAGATATGAAACTCAAACCGACTCACTTTACTCCTTACATTTTTGTTGTTTAGTTGCTAAGTCATATCTGACTCTTTCATGACTCCATGGACTGTAGCCCACCAAGCTCCTCTGTCCATGGGATTTCCCAGGCAAGTATTATAGTGGATTGCTGAAGTGGATTGCCATTTCCTTCTCCAGGGGATCTTCCCGACCCAGGGATCAAAGCCATGTCTCCTTGCATTGGCAGGAAAATTCTTTACCACTGAGCCACCAGGGAAGCCCCCACACAGATGTCTAGAAATGTTGAAACTTTGGCTAATAAGAAACTGAAAATTGGCCGTAAATAATCATCATCTTTACAACTGCTGTCTTCTTCTTAGTGTAAATGACCAAGCAATGCTGCAGCTGTGAGCTCTGATCCTGTAGTTTCAGCCTCTTTACCACCACTGTGAAACTATATCTTTCATTTTCCTTACTGCTTCTTAAGGGGCAGTCCTTCAACCTTGAAGATTACCTTGCTGCAAAAGGACATGATTTGGAGTTGTTTTCCACCATAGGAAGAGTAGAATTAGAGGCTCGTCCACATTCTCTTACTCTCTCCCAATCTCTATTGTTATCATAGTAGCTGGACACAGTGAAAGAACGTAGACTTTTGGCCAGAGAACAAAAGAAAGCTAACTGACCCACGTGGGCATTGAACCCTTGACCTCATTAGCATTGTTTTCTCACCACCTCTGCTAACAGAAAGCCCAATTATGAACACTGAACCAAAGAGGGAAGTCACCTCTTCACCTGGAGCCAAGAAAAGCCTACGACGGCTGGTTGTTAAGAAGGGAGTGCTTCTCCAGGCAAATAACCACAGCATGAACATCCATAAGCAATTTCTAAGCTTCTTCCAATCTTGCATGGCTCAGTCTAACAAGAATTGCTGTCAGTGTGGTTTCCAGTCTGAGAGGTGACAAAAGTTTTAGGACCATCACCTTACAATGTGCTGGAGTATACAGGGTGTACCTTCTTACAAAGACTCTCAAGTCTAAACCAACTTAAATCATCTGCAGTTGTAATCCCCCATTCTTATTTCTAACTTTGAAACCCTTCCCCACTGTTAGTCTTCACATTCGAAGCCCTGCCTATAAACAGAACACTTCTTTTGAGTGTCCACTGAGGGATCTATGGCAGAGATATTTACACAGTTGATTTTTCAGTTGAAATGAGTCTTGTTACTCTATGGCATCATAGAGGTTCTTCAAAGTGGTTCTTAAACTGTTAATTACAACTTCCTTGTTCTGAAAGGTAGTGAATTTGTAAGATTTGTGTCTCTGTATATGAGTTTATGTGCGCATATAATTATTTAGGAATTTTTTAGAGTTTAAGTTGAGTTATATCTAATTAGTTGTATTTCATTTTTTGAAAACTAAGATTACTCCTATAATCTCCTGGAATGCAATGACTGAGTAGGTCAGTCAAGGCATGATGATAATAAAATCAAAGAAGACGGCTCAATTCCCTGACCAGTTATAGGGCTTTTTTTTTATAGTAATGGGCCACAACTCCAGGCAGAGACAATCAGCTCATACATGGTGTGATTTTCATAATGAGAACAAGGAGAAAGGGCATGATAATTCATTGTAGAAACACACCTTTTTTTTACTGGAAAAAAAAAGAGTCAATTCTGATGGTAGTTGGTTTAGCTTTATATTGTTCTCATATACAAGGGTGGCACTATTTGCTATTGCTAAGTCACTTTAGTTGTGTCTGACTCTGTGTGACCCCATAGATGGCAGCCCACCAGGCTTCCCCATCCCTGGGATTCTCCAGGCAAGAACACTGGAGTGGGTTGCCATTTCCTTCTCCAATGCATGAAAGTGAAAAGTGAAAGTGAAGTCACTCAGTCGTGTCCAACCCTCAGAGACCCCAAGGACTGCAGCCTTCCAGGCTCCTCTGTCCATGGGATTTTCCAGGCAAGAGTACTGGAGTGGGGTGCCATTGCACTACTTAATGAATTAGAAGATGTATGTCCAGAAACTAGAGTTGACCCACTCAAAGATGAATTATAGTTCTAGACTCTAAATTGTGGTTATATTTCAGAACATATTTTACTTTATAGAAGACTTTTTGATCCTATGGATTTGACTGCTAGCTCTTCCTACTATTCTATTCTTCCTAGTACCAGACAACAACTCATTTCCTACCAAGCTCATGCAATGACATAAAGTGTATCTCAAAGATATTGTGAGCTCAGTTCCAGACCACCACAATAAAGCAAATATTGCAATAAAATAAGTCACACCAATTTTTAAATTTCCCAGTGCATATAAAAATTATACTTACATATACTGTGGTCTATGAAGCACGCAATAGCATTTTGTCTAAAAAGCAATGTACATACCTTAATTTAAAATACCTAATTGCTAACTATCATCTGAGCCTGTAGCAAATCAATCTTTTTGCTGGTGGAGGGTCTTGCCTCCATGTTGACGGCTGCTGACTGTTCAGGATGGTGGTTGATGAAGTTTGGGGTGGTTGGCCAAAAAATCTGTTTGGATTTTTCTATAGCATCTTGCAGAGTATGTCTCCATCAGACATCCATCGTTTTTTCTGAGCAGTGGGTCTCAAGAGTGGGCTTAAACTTTCCATTAAACCATGCTGTAAACAGATGTGCCGTCATCTAGACTTTGTTGTTCCCCTTACAGAGCATAGGCCGAGTAGATTAGCATAATTCTTAAGGGCCTCAGAATTCCAGAATGGCAAATGAACAATGACTTCAAGTCACCAGCTACAATAGCCCCAGACAAGAGTATCAGCTGGGCTTTTTGAAGCCAAGCACTGACTTCTCCTCTGTAACTACGGAAGTCCTAGGTGGAGTCTTCTTCCAAAAGAAGACATAGAAAAATTGGTAGCCACCTTGCTTAATGATCTTTGTTAGCTCTTCTGGATCAGAGAAGGCAATGGCACCCCACTCCAGTACTCTCGCCTGGAAAATCCCATGGACGGAGGAGCCTGGTGGGCTGCAGTCCATGAGGTCGCTAAGAGTCGGACACGACTGAACTACTTCACTTTCACTTTTCACTTTCATGCATTGGAGGAGGAAATGGCAACTCACTCCAGTGTTCTTGCCTGGAGAATCCCAGAGACGGGGGAGCCTGGTGGGCTGCCGTCTATAGGGTCGCACAGAGTCGGACACGACTGAAGCGACTTAGCAGCAGCAGCAGCAGCTCTTCTGGATAACTCATTGAGGCTTCTATATCAGCACTTGCTCCTTCACTTAGCACTTTCTGTAAATGGCAGCTTTCCTGAAACCTCATGAACCAACTTCAAACTTTCCTTCTGCAGCTCCCTCACCTCTCTCAACTTTGTAGAATTGAAGAGAATTAGAGCCTTGCTCTGGATTAAGCTTTATAAGCAAATGTTGTGGCTGACTGGACCTTCTATCAAGACCACTAAAACTTCCTCCATATAATAAGGCTGTTTTGCTTTCTTATCATTGGTGTGTTCACTGAAGTAGCATTTTAAATTTCCTTTAAGAACTTTTCCTTTGCACACCCAACTTGGCTGATTGGCAAAACAGGACTTGCTTTCAGTTTATCCTGGCTTTGGACATGCCTTCCTCACTTTAATCTTATTTCTAGATTTTTATTTAAGATAAGAGACATATGACCCTTCCTTTTGTTTGAACACTTAGAGGCGATTGTAGGGTTATTAACTGGCTTCATTTCAATACTGCTGAGTCTTAGGGAATAGAAAGGCCTGAGGAGAGGGAGAGAGATGGCAGGATGGCTGGTTGGTGGACCAGTCAGAACATATATAACAATGAGCAGTTAAGTTATTTGTCTTCTATGGGAGTGATGAATGGTGTTCCAAACAATTACTATAGTAACATCATGGATCACTGATCACAGTCACCATAACAAACCTCATAATATGAAAAAGTTTGAAATATTGGGATAATTGCATAAATGTCACACAGAAATAAGAAGTGATCAAATACTATTGGAAAAATGGTGCCAATAGACTTGCTTGATGCAGGGTTGCCGCAACTTTGTGTATGTGTGTGTGCATGCTCAGTTGTATCTGACTCTTTGTGACCCCATGGACTGTATAGCCCGCCAGGCTCCTCTGTCCATGGGATTTTCCAGACAAGATTACTGGGTGGGTTGCCATTTCCTACTCCAGGGATTGAACCCACCTCTCTTGCATCTCCTGCATTGGCAGGCGGGTTTTTTATCATCTGCAACTACCAAATCTTATACAAATTTCCATTTGCAAAAAATACAGTCTGCAAAGTGCAATAATATAAAGCACAATAAAATGAGGTCTATCTATGTAGCCATAGAAAACCCAGTTTGAATCAATTCTGACTTTGTCTGATAGGCTTTGCTAGTGTCCCAACATCTCATTCTCCTCTCCTTCCAGGTATAAAGAAGATGACATAGTCTTACTCTTTGAAGTTAGGTGTGTCCACATGAGTAATTTGGACCAATGAAATATGAGCACAGGAGTCCAAAATATTGAACTGCTTGTACTCAAGGCAGCAAACACAGAGGCAAACCGGAACCTCCTGGTGAGATACCAGCACCAGAATCAATAGCATCTTGTCAGCCTGTGATCCTGAGTGATGTCTCTGTGGAGCAGACCTACTCCTGACCCTACACCTCCATCTCTAGCTGGCAGGTAAGCAAGAAATCAACCTGTGCTATTTTAAGCCATTGACAGTTTGAGGTTGTTACCTTCTCCAGGATATCCTGACTGCCTCACTAGAGAAGAAAGTATCAGTGTTTCAGCATCTCAGCCTTTCCAGGCTTTATCTTTCCAGAAAGATAACAACTTTCAGGAGTTGGGTATCTGAAGTCTTGGCGAGCGTCCCAAGAACCAAAGTGCTCACCGAGGCACTTCCTACAGTACTGGCCTTGCCTGTGTTACTGGGTTCATGCCTCAGTTTCCCCTCTGATTAGTGACCTGACTCTTCAGTAGCCTGGCTCTCTTGGACCCTCCATAACATCACGATCAATGTCTCCATAACATCGCGATCAATTAGTGGGCTTAAGAACACTTGATATGAGACAAAGAGGCTGAGAACAAAGCAGGAGCTGACAGTCTTCATAAGTGAAGTACATTGGTAGCATAGTCAGACCACTGTGCAAAGCAGAAAGTAAAAATTTCCAAATTGAAACAATCTGATGGAACAAATGACAACTCAGGATCTTGTCTAAAGGTTGATATAGTTTTTGATGCATATAACTTTTCTGGGTTGGGCAGAAGGAGTGATAAGTGTGGACTTTGCTATATCCTCAGCCCTAGGGTGTGTATGGGGCTGCGCTACTAGCTTCGATGATTCTGGCTGAAGGATAAGGAAAGAATAGCTACATCAGCCAGTGTTCACCAAGAACTGTGTGTGCCTACCAAAAATGTAGGAAGATTTGGACTCTTTCTGTAAGAAGCCCTTATGTTTAGGGTGAGAAGAGTTAATATACATGAAACACTCTGCAAGCATTATTAAACAATAGGTGCTTTATTCAGCTTCCATTGATGTGCCTCTAGCTACCATAGGATTGCAGAGAAGAGAAAGAGGAATCGCTGGGGAAAGTCAAACAATTTTCACACAGAAGGTAAATTTTTATAGGGAGCGTAAAGGAAGGGTGGAAATTAGATCGAGTAAAGGATAGAATAGAAAAAGAGTGAGCAAAGGCCTTGAAGTTACAAGAGGGAGTTAGCAGGAAGTCCGCCAATGAGAGAATAGGGTGTTGAGCAGTGAAAATAATTTGAGGTTGAGGGGTGAGAGGTTGTCTAGAAGGGAGCGAAACCTGGCAAGCAGAAGAATTTACACTTTCTGGGGGAGAAACTGAAAATCCCCAGAAAATTCACCCAGAAGACACGCTGTGAAATAAACATCTGCTGAAAGCCCAGTCTCAACTTAGACACGAGCCTCATGAAAATGCTTGGCAATTCCAGAGGTCACGCTGCCTGTGGCCTGAGTGCAGACCTGGGTGTTCAGCCTTTGAACCCACGGTCCTTCCATTCCTGCCCAGACCTCTCGAGCCTCTCTGCAACGTCACCCGCCACGTGTCCGTGGGCACCTCCTGTCACCTACACTCCGACACCATCCCCTGGTCTGAGCAGAGTGACTGCATCCCGATACTGAGGCTTCAGCAAGTCGGAAGCATATTCTCACCTCGTTAACTCTGGGCCCCTATTCCTGGACACCTAGATTCACCTTTGCACCCTTGTTTGGAGCCCCAGGGCAGCCCAGGTCCTCCTTTTGCTTCTTGCTTTCAGAGAGCAGGCAGAAGGGATGCATACTGGCCTATAGGACCAGAGTTACATGGGGCCCTGAGAACTTTTCAAGTGAGAATCTGCCTCAATTTGTTGTGAAGTTCTTTGATTTGTTGATTCAAGCCTATGATCTCTAAAACATATATATCTAAACTCTAGTTCATGAATGCTTTATGTGCTAGACATCATATAATTTAAGAGTTAAAATCAAAGAATCAAGCAATTTCTTGGCAATTTCTTGGCTAATTAATCTTTGCCAATTTGCAAATATCTGAATATTTTTAGAAATATTTTGATCTAAATTTTCCTTCAAATTTGTGAAGTAGAAATCCCAGACAGTGGTGGCAGATGGTGGATGAAGGGACAAAAGGTTCAGAGAGCTGGGAATGTTCGAGTAACTCTCCTAGGTATGGTGAAGGCTGGGACATACCCCCCAGACCCCTCTTCAGCAATGAAGGGCTTACTCCCAAGCTGCTTGGAGTGCTAGCAGTTGACTGCCCCCGATTGTCCATTCTTTCTAGAATTGCCCAAAGTGGAACAGAGCTGTCTTTCTCAGGGCTGGGCCCCTTCCTTCCCAGGGGCAGTCTGCACAGTGACCGTGATAGAAGCATAAGTGTCTGGCCCCTCTTGATCCAACTCAGGACAACTTAGAAGGGCCTGCCCCACCTGAGGGCCACCAGAACCATAAGGAATACATTAATGCGAGGGGGACCCGCATCACTGAGAAATCAGTACCAGCTGTCCTCTGCTGACCAGAGGACACAACAAGAATTACTGTTTTAAAACTGCACTCCCTGTTAGCAATGGGGATGCTAGCTTGGCTAGCGAATCAAAGTCAGCTGGTCATATGTAATGATTAGAAGAGAGGAGGGTCTAATAATAATGAGCATGCAGGTCAGGAAGGCAACCAGGACAGAGAGTTGTGAGCTAACTAGTAGAGCACAGAGTTCCCAGGCTTCCCACACTGTACAAGCAGTCAGCAGGGTGTTGCTGAGTTTATAGCAAGGGAATCAAGGATGAACAATCAAGAGATTGAGCACAGTTGCCTCAATAGAAGTATGACTCCTTGCCCAGTTTCTAGATCTGAGCCATTGCCTGAAGGAGAGGCCAGGACCTATGAGAAGGACCCTAAAACACCATGGCAAAGGTTGACAATAATTATTCCCCAGCCCTTCCCTAAAGGTAACTGCCATCATGATTCAAGTAACCACACACTAGAGAAAGGGGAATACCCAGATATTTAAGGATTGCTGGACAGGAAGTCTATGGTGATATTAATATTTGGGGGCCCAAAGTGGTGATATTGATACGTTGGGGTCATCGTGGCCCCTGTTAGGATGGGAGCATATAGAGGCCAGGTAATAAATGGAGCTCCAGCCAGGCTTGGTTCACAGTAGGTCTGCTGGGCCAATGGATCCACCCTGTGGTCATTTCCTTGACTGCTGATTGTATAATTGGAAGGGACACACTTGGCAGTTGGAAGAACCCCCATACAGGTGCTCCTTGGACTATAGAGTAGGAGCTATTGACGTGGGGAAGGCCCCCAACCAAGACAGTCAATGACAGATGATATGGTTTTCTATGTGGGAATGGCAAAGAGTAAAGCCACCCCTAAAACCTAAAGCATACACGAGGTGGGGGTCTCTGTCCCACCCTCACTTGATTCTCCAGTGTGATTTCTACAAAAAACAGAGGGATCAGGTTGGATGATCCTCAAAACTTCACCAAGTCATAGCCCCAGTTGGAACCATTACACTACAAGTAATATCTTTCTAGAGCATATTAACACCTTGCTTAATGATCTTAGTTAGCTCTTCTGGGTGAAAACACAGCTTTGGGTGCATGGTATAAGGGCATTGACCTAATAATGAATTAACTCATTTCTGTTTCTATCAACAAGGAGAATTAGAAGCAATTCAAATGGAACTGACAGCAATATACATTTATAGTCTTGCCTCAATTGATGCATACTTCCCACCCTCTAAGTAGAGTCTGAAAAGACCAGGCCCCACTAAGTAGTCTACAGAATATGTATGTTCACTATGTCCACAGTGTCGTGTTCATCTACTTGGATGAGCATCCACTAAATAGCAAGGACATTGGAGACTTTGTGGGAAGAAAGATCAACCTACTGATAGGTAGAGACAGGGAGCAAGGATGAGAATACTAGCTAAAGGAGGGAGAGGAGAAAGAGAAAAACTAGCTAGTGAGAGAAATCTTGAGAAGATGGAATATAAAACCTTCTGTCAATACCAAACAATCAGGGGCATTCCAGGACATCCCACCCCTTAGAGATACTACTATATCTTATACTTCTCACAACCAAGAAGAAAGCACCATGCGTGATCGGAGTCTTTGGGTTTTGGGGAGAGAGCACATTCCTAACTTGAGAATACACAAGTGACAAGGAAGGCTGCCAGCTGTGAGCGGGGCTCAGAGGGAAGGACATGCAGCAGGTTCAGAGTGTGGTACGAGCAGCCTGCCACTTAATCTAGTTGACCCAGAGGATCTTATGCTCAAAAAGGATGTTGTGCAGAATGTATGGCAACCCCACAAGAGAATCATAATATAGAACTCTAAGCTTTTGGAGCAAGGGCATGCCATCCATGGCAGGGAACTAAACACAATTCGAAAGAGGACTCCTTGCAAGCTGCTGGACCCTGGTAGAGATGGATCATCTGATTATGATACTAAGGGATCATGCAGCCAGAGCTCCCCATTATGGGGGGTCTATCAGACCCACCAAATCACAAAGTTGGTCAGGCACAAAAGCCATCAGTTGCAAGATAGAAATAGGACATCCAGGATCAGGCATGGGCAGGGCCAGAAGGTGAAAACTACAGAAGCCCGTGTCATCCACCACTGTTGTACTTGACCTTAGCTAACATCCCTGACCAGATGGGAGGCCCCTTATGACTACCTGATGAAGGCAGGAAAGAGCCAAGCTTGATTTATGGATGGCTTGGTGTAGGAGTACTAGTTGAAAATGGACTCCTAATGAGCTGCAGTCACATGAAGTGGTGGCCTGCAGAAATGAGGGGAAATCCTACTAATGGGCAAAGCTTTAGGTGGTATATCTGATCATAAACTGTGTATGGAAAGAGAAGTCAGCCAAAGTAAGAATTTTCTAGACTCCTGAGTAACAGTGAATGGCTTGGCTGGACAGGGATGTAACACCAAGATGTTTGCAATATCAGAAACAAACAAAAAAAATCTGAGAAAGAAGCATGTTGATGGATCTATTAAGAGTGGGTGTGAAACATGAAAATCTTTTCATATTAATGCCCATAAGAGAGTAAACACCATGGAATAAATAGACAACTAAACAACCAACTATTCATAATAACTGAGCCAGTTGATATCAGCCAGCCTACGTCGTTACCCACTCTAATCCTGGTGTGATGGGCTCATGAATAAAATAGCCACTGTGACAGAGATAGAGGGCATACTGGGGTTCCTACTCACCAAAGCCAACTTAGTTGTTGCCACTGCCAAATGTTTAATCTGACGCACAAAGACCAGGGCTGAACCCATCCCTCAAGGAGATCAACCAGCCACTTGGTGGTAAATTGATCAAAGGGGATCCCTTTCACCCTGGATGTGGCAATTCTTGACTGAAATCAACATATATCCTATTTGCAAGGCTTTGACCAGTTGACTGCAAATGTTTAATCTACCAACATTCATGTAATATGTCACTTATTATCCACTTAAAATCCACTGAATGTCACCTCTGACTTTGGGACCCACTTTACAGAAAAGGAGGTATGGCAGTGGGCATACACATTGGTTCTATTAAATATCATCACACACAGAATCTATAGACCTGATCAAGCAATGAAATGGTTTTTTGAGGGCACAGTGAAAGTGCTAGTTTAGAGATGAAACCTGCAAGAATCAGGTACCATCCTCAGGATAAGACATACCTCTTTAATCAACAACCATCATATGTTGTTGTTGGGGACCAAGAAGTGCAAGGCAGAGTGGCCCTGCTCACCATCACTCCCGGTGGCCCACTTGAGAAATCTGAATTCTCCATCTCCACAACTTTAGGTTTCATGGGGCTAGAAGTCAGAGAAGGCAATGGCAAGCCACTCCAGTACTCTTGCCTAGAAAATCCCATGGACGGAGGAGCCTGGTAGGCTGCAGTCCATGGGGTCGCGAAGAGTCGGACACGACTGAGCGACTTCACTTTCACTTTTCACTTTCACACTTTGGAGAAGGAAATGGCAACCCACTCCAGTGTTCTTGCCTGGAGAATCCCAGGAATGGGGGAGCCTGGTGGGCTGCCGTCTATGGGGTCGCACAGAGTCGGACATGACTGGAGCGACTTAGCAGCAGCAGCAGCAGCAGCAGTCATGGTTCCCAGAGAGAGGGAGGGGTCCCCGGCTTTGGACCAGAGAGTCACCTGATAATCACATAGGTTATCCAGTGATTCCCAGCAACGTCCAGTGATACCCAGTAATAGCCAATAATGTCAGGCAAGTCCCCGAGGAATTCACATGTAACTGCATACTCTAGAGTAGAAGCCTCTTGTGATTAATTTCTTGGGAGCTTTGAAAACAGCCCTAAAGGAACATTAGAGACAGGCTTGCAGTCAGATATTCAGAAGTATGAGTACACCTGGGTCCCTCTCCTTTCTGAGAGCCTCCCGACGAGCATACTTGGGAAAAGAAGATCAGGTCTTCCTCACAGGTTCATGAATGGGTTATATAGGTGTGCAGGGAGGGGATCTTGCTGCCTGAGCCTGAGGGCAGCTGGATGGGGTCTGTGGCAGCCAGAGAGAACCTCCAGCAAAAAGCAGCCTTTTCCAGATCTCCTCATTTGGTTGCTGCTGCTGCTGCTAAGTTGCTCAGTCATGTCCGACTCTTCGCGACCCCATGGACTGCAGCCTACCAGGCTCCTCCATCTGTGGGATTTTCTAGGCAAAAGTACTGGAGTGGGGTGCCATCCCCTTCTCCCCTCATTAGGTTACCCTCATGAAAAACTCGACAAGCATCTGAATGGAAGAAGGGAGGGTATGGGAAGCCAGATGAGTCTTGTTTTGATGCTGCTGACTTATGCATGAATGGATCAATGTGTGAATTTTCTGGATTTTATTTAGATTTCCTTACATAATTCTCTATAGAACTGTACTGTTTCTCTTTTCCATGGCCAGTTAAATTGGCCATCAGATCTTACTATAAGGAAAAATTCACCTGGAAGAGCGTCACCTGGCTAAGTGAAGATACTTGAACACAAGTGCTGAGTTAGTTTAGAGCCGGTCCTCACTCAGGCGGGCACTCTCCCTTGCTGGGGTGAAGGGCTATTGTGCCCAACAAATGAGAAAACATCTTCTTCTCTCATACTATTTGCCCTTGAGGTATAACTAACATACTATTGAATCTTCCCAGGCATCCTTCTTCCCACCCAGCCCCCTTGATGGTACCATATGCTTTCATCTTAGAAAGAAATGCTGGGTTTTTTTTTTTCTTTCCCTTTGTTCCCTTTGTTCACTGCAGGGCAGTGTCAGACAGCACGTCTATCCAGGGAGTGAGACTCAAGGAGACTGTAGGGGAGAGGCATTGTTTCTGGCAGGAAGCCATGCTTGCTGAGCTTGTGGTCTACCTGGATCCTCCGTCATGGCCTTGGGCAGGCCACTTGACCTGGGCCTCAGAGGGATTCAGTCAGTATAGAGCGGCTGGTGGCTTACGGTGAGCTATTCTGATACCCAAAGAGAAAAGAAGCCTTGTGATTTCCCAGAACGAATGCTGTGACAGGCTCACACGGAACTCCTCAACTCAGAATAGGAAGTTTCTCACGTCTTTGTGTGAGTTTTCTCTGGTGTTTGAGTCAGAAGCAAATACAGGCAAAGTTACACTGGTTCCTCCAGTCTTACCAGCATTGGCTCTGGGGGCAAAACAGTGACTATTCCAGATTTTCATCTCAAACCCAGTGTGCCGACTGTGTGTCTTCCCGCTGCTGGGAGGCAGGCTGAGCAGGGGGCAGGATGCTAAAGGGTCTTTTGTGTTTATCACCTCTTGCTTTTTATGATAACTTTATGTGGCCTTTCCCAGCTACTGAAATCGTACAGATCAGGACAAGGTCTCTTTGCTTCTACTTTTCTCCTTTATAACAGCAAGCAGATTCTCCTGAGACCGGAAACATTTGTTTTCTCAGCCCACTAACTCCAACTACAGTACATTTCCTCCTTATCATCACTATTTAGTCTGTAATTATTCCAGTCTACTAACTCCCACAGAGGTTGGGGATAGCCGTGGCTAAATTGCATAAATCACTGATTTTGGGTCCTTCATTGCCATTAATAAATGCAGGACATGGGAGTCCCTAGAGGTTCAGCTCCTCAAATTTGATGAACGCTTATGTTTACCATCCAGGGACAGAAACAGAAGCTATTGGCAAGGACTTTGCCATGAAGATCAGAAGCTTCATTTAATCTATCACGATTGCAGGTTCAGTTAATTCTCTTGTTGTCAAATGGCTAATGATAAGCTGATTTGACTAAGTTATGAGAATGACATCTAAAACAATGAAGAAGTGAAATTCTATTTAGGTACAATCCACCTCTTCCCAAAGTTATAGATCACCAGATCTCAAGTTACCCTGATGTTTGGCTCTACAGAGAATTGAAAGGAATCAACCTAAAACACAGTTGCTAAAAATAGCCCCTCCCACAATATGTTCATTTAACCTTATATATGAAAGTTGGTTCATTGAATGGCCAGTGAGCATCATCAATTGTTGGTGGCAGCAAAGGGGACGAGGCGACCTTTGGAGTTTTCCCTCAGTCTCAATTAGAAATCATACTGGCCTGCAGAGCTGACTAAGCTCTGTATGATTAGCTGTGCATACGTAGAAGTTCTAGAAGGAGTACTCAACAGTCATCTTCATCATCAGCTAGTCAACACACAAATTGCATTAAAGCCCTGGATACAGAGAACAAGGAAGTCAAGAGCTACACAACACCCTGATGCTTTAGAAGCATTTATCCTGCAGGAAGCTATGTATTTTTCCTGTGGGTCTTAAGGGAACTCATTGGCTAGAAATCTAGCTGTTTTGGATATTAGGACATTGTAGAACACGATGGCAGGGGCCTGGGCTGTTGCTTGGCTTTGCATTGGTGATCCATAGAGGGAAGAAGGTAGCCTAGGGAGCCCCCGTAGGGCTCCATGGAAGTCATTTACATATGGTCTTTAGAAGTGTCCCTCTCTCACCAGCCCTTGGGGACAAGACAGATGGCAAACAGAGAAGGCTCAGGGAACCCCAACATCTGGCCAAATGGTTCCACGTAAGGAAAGAAAGTTAAATCTCTTTGATTCGAGTAGGTTACACACTCCTCCAGGACCTCTATCCTCTCTGCTTCAGGAACAATGCTCTTAAAGTTTTAGAGAGATTTTTGAACCCATTCAAAACCCAAGAATAGCTATCTAGGTAGAAAGAACTTATTAACCAGAGATTTACATAAGTGAAGCAAGTCAGTACGAGACGAGACTCTGGGAGGAAGAAATGGGATAAAGAGAAAAGGGAGAGAATAAATAAATAGTTCAAATAAGAGTTTGACTTTATTTCCCATCGTGTACTTTTCCTAAACCAAGATTTTTATATATTGCATCTATCGATATGAACTGGTTAAAAAATAAAGGAGAAGAGATCCTTAAATAAATAGTAAAGCTAATAGAGACCCAGGGACAGATCCTTCTCTCAAATGCACAGCTTGCTGCTCTACATATAGTATCTTGAAAAATCTTTACTGCCTTCAAAGATACAGCCCTTGGCACTAAGCACCATGCCTCCAAGTTTAGAATGTGGACCTCCATATTTATGTTCCCCAGATGGTGGAATTTATAAATGCACCATGGGGTGCTATTGAAATTAATAATTTAATTCATTTCCGTGATTGTGCCGTGATTGCTAGTCATTATGGCAGTAGCAGTTAGCAGAGTCTCTCAGTTCTGGGATGTAGCTGAAGGGTAATCTCAGTGAGAGTAATTCCTCTGTCATCCTATTTCAAATGCAGTCAGTCCCTTCTGAATGGGGAATAGCCAAAAGTTTCTGGAATGGAAATGAAGGCAGCATCAACCTAGTTAGATGAAAATGGCTTCAATTTATGCGATTTCAGAAGTTTGAAAGCAGTCCTCTAAGGACCAGTGAAATGATCTGTGATTGTTTAGCTTGGAGAAGGAACAGATACAAAGAGACCCCAAGCACTGTCTCCAAACACACAAATCTCTCACTGTCTGTCTGTGGACAATCTACGTCCAAATGCTTGAGAATTAACTGCACTTTTCCTTTCTATTCCCACTTGCCTGCTTAGCAAGGGAATATACTGGCAGCTGGACTACGTGACTTTTGAAGTCCCTTCCAGAGATTCTCAGAGATTCCCCGAGTCAACGGTGGGGTGGAGGGAATAGTGGAATAACAGCTCTGTATTTCCTCAAGGGAAGTCCTTACTTCTCTCAGCCTAATGATCTGGAAGCCTAAAAGGGCAAGGGGGAACATTATTGGGCACGGGCACACATAAATCTGGCCAATGTAAGCCCGCTGGAATTTTGAACCCAGGAGGCTGTATGTAACTGCTTTGGATTTATAAAGTAGCTCTTTTTCTTTGAGAAACTTAAATCCATTTCCAGATTCCCCTCATTATCCTCAAAGGTTTTGTTAATCACAGAAGTAAGGCCTGACTTCGAGATCCTCATTCAATAGCTAAAGCAAATAATCCCTCAAAACATGGGATATAGATTCTGCTACCTTAACTCCTCACGTTGGCTCCATCCATTTGATTTGGCCTTTGGACGACTCTATTTCTGCCCAATCATCAGAGCCTGGATGTGTGGGGAAAAAAAAGCAGAATGATTTCTTACATCATTTCCACGGGCAATAACCCCGCAGGGGGCCCAAGCTCAGACTCTGCCCTCCGCTGCATCCAAGAGCGGGGAAGGGTCAGCTGGGAAACAGAAAGCAGATGAACACAGCTACTCCCAGCTCCTAAGAGGAGGACTGGAACCCAGCAACTCCATAAAGACCAGACCCTTCTTCTCCTTCACTTCACACTCGTGTCTTATGTGGGTCAAGGCGCTCTCAGGAGAGACCCAGGACAGAGAAACATAACCACCCTTTTGTCCCAACCTGGTATCAAGGAAAACTTCAAAAAGACTTTGGGTTTGGGAAAATGGCAACAAAAATTTGCCCTATAGTTATTGCTTTTCAGCAACTACCCAGTAAATGTCTCTGAGGAGCTAAGACGTGGTGACTACAAGCAGGACATCCCAGAAATTGTTCTGAGAGACAGTGGTGAGCATTCCACGCTAAATGTCCAGGACTCCTTTTTACCTCCCTGAGCGTCTCACCTCTTGCTTTCCTGACAGTTTGGACCTCTTCAGTAATACTTCTCACACTGTGTTTAGACTACAGGCTCTGAGAGAGTGTGCCCGTGCAGCTCCATAGCTGTCCCCATGACACCAGCACAGGGATTTCACGTAGGGGAACGTTGGGAGATGTGGCTGAATCGCGTTCATCTGGTTAGTGGAAACAGTAGGTACCACTGAAGGGCAGGTAGTGGAATTTGCTCTGTAATAAATCCCCTACATAGTGAATTCCATTCCAAGAGCTCATTCATAAGCCTAATTTGTTCATAAGTCCAACAAAGTTAGCGTAGGTACCCAACTAATGCAATCAGCTATATAGGACTGTACTGAAATAGGTTTATAATATTTTTCACATGAATAATACATAAAAAACAAACACAAAAATTAAAGGAAACTTTTAACCTTACAGTACAGTACCTTGAAAAGTTATAGTAGTACAGTACAACAGCTGGCATATGGGGCAAGAAGAGTTACTGACTGGAAGAGAGGAGGTGGGAGACGGTAGAGCTGAAGGAGAATCAGCAATGGGAGACGGAGGGCAAGCTGCAATTTCACTCATACCCGACATTGATGAGTGCATGTTCTCGCCCTTGAAAGCTCACAACTTGAAGATTTGTATGCAGGGGACTTACTGTATTTTTTTTTTTTTTTTTTTTGGTCATGAAAAGAAGAGGTAAGGAGAACCCAAACTCCTTAAGCATACTGCACCTTACTTATGTGACAAAAGAGAATGAAGTTAAGGTGGTATTCTTAGAGATGCAGGATCTGCTCTACTTAGCAACACTGAGGCCACGGAGGGATGGGTGGGAGATTCGGAGCCACTGGTTTTGTCTTCTCTTCCCGTTGCTCTCATGCAGTCATGGTTGCTGTCGGTGACATTTCACAGGTCGTTAATTCCTCTTGAAAACGCCTTCCAGTGACCTGGCAAAAGTACATAGAAGACAGACCCTTGGACGAAAAGTCCAGTGAATTAGGTCCTAATTCCAGCACTTTCCCCAACCTGCCGTGTGAACTTGGGCAAATCTTGAGTTGCCCTTGTTTTCGGATTCCTCTTTAAGAGTACCATCATGGAAGGAGAGTGGGCCTGGGGGTTAAACGACCATGAGTTTAAACACCACAGCTTGCTTTTATAAGTTATGCGACTGAGCAAGTTAATTCTCTCTTAGTCTCTAGTTCTTCATTTCTAACATGAGGATAGCATATCCTAATATAAAACTTTAAGGGCTTGCCTCATAGCTCAGTTGGTAAAGAATCTGCCTGCAATGTAGGAGACCCCAGTTCAATTCCTGGGTCAGGAAGATTTGCTGAAGAAGGGATAGGCTACCCACTCCAGTATTCTTGGGCTTCCCTTGTGGCTCACAAGAATCCGCCTGCAATGTGGGAGACCTGGGTTCGATCCCTGGGTTGGGAAGTTTCCCTGGAGAAGGGAAAGGCTACCCACTCCAGCATTCTAGCCTGGAGAATTCCATGGACTGTATAGGCCATGGGGTTGCAAAGAGTTGGACACGACTGAGCGACTTTCACTTTCAGGGAGGAGCTTTGCTGCTGCTGCTGCTGCTAAGTTGCTTCAATTGTGTCCAACTCTGTGTGACCCCATAGACAGCAACTCACCAGGTTCCCCTGTCCCTGGGACTCTCCAGGCAAGAACATGGAGTGGGTTGCCATTTCCTTCTCCAATGCATGAAAGTGAAAAGAGAAAGTGAAGTCGCTCAGTCGTGTTTGACTCTTGGCGACCCCATAGACTGCAGCCTACCAGGCTCCTCTGTCCATGGGATTTTCCAGGCAAGACTATTGGAATGGGGTGCCATTGCCTTCTCCGGGAGGAGCTTTAAATGAGCTCATACATGTAAAACACTTAGCCAAATACCTGCATAAACTAGGCAGCCATATATGTTATTTGCTTCATTTCTATAAAATGTGTGTTATAGGCTGAATGTTTATATTCCCTGCAAAATTCATACATTGAAATCTAATGCCCAATGTGATGGCATTAGGAGGTGGAGCTTTGGGAGGTAATTAGGTCACAAGAGTGGAGGACTCACGAATGGAGTTAGTGCCCTTATAAAAGAGCCTCCAGAAAGTTCCCTCACTCCTTCTACTCTGTGAGAACATGCTGAAGAAGTCAGCCCTCTGCAACCTGGAAGAAAACTTCAGTAGAAGCCAACCATGCTGGAACACTGATCCTGGATTTTCAGCTTCCAGAATCTTGAGCAAAATAAGTTTCTATTGTTTGTAAGCCACCAGGTCTGGGCAGTTTTGTTATAGCAGAATAAGACAATGGGGCTTCATCTCCTCCTTGTCAAGTTGTTCTAAGGATCAATCTGGATTATAAACAATAAAGTTCCTGAAAACTGAAAAACACCTTGCATTTGTATTCACATGGGAACAAGAGAAGCAGCACGTAAATACTGGGTTGGTGAGGAAGTTTCATAGTCTTATGGAAAAACCCAAATAAACTTTCTGGCCAATCCAGTATCTAGTTACTATTGTATTATGCTCCAATATCCCAAGAAAAGTATCTAGTGTTTTCAAAGTATTTTTAAAACAAGTTTTAAGATGGAAACCAACATGAATTGTTTTTTATTATAAGAAGCCATTTGTAGGGGTGTGTAGGGAGAGGAAAGGAAACCCCAAGTGTGATAAGATGTGGAATGATGACAGAAGTGGCTCTAATTTACACCCAGATCCTGGCTCATCTGTAAAGTGAGCTCCAATCCAAACTAAACGTGTCAGAATAGGGAGATTGTTCCAACTTCAGTCAATCTTGAGTGCTTCATGCTCACTGAAGACCATGTGAAGATGGGTAATGGCTAGAGGTCTTTTATAGAAACTCCTGCTGAGGGTGCCAGGCATCTAAAAACACCTTGGCCACTCTACTTCAGTAGCACAACTCTTTCCAAACTCTGATGCAGGGAGCACTTTTCCACAGAAAGTTTATAGTGCTCTGGAGTCAGCTATGTTTAGGAAAATCTTCACCCCTGTCTCAGATAGTCATAGCACATATTGGTAGAGTAAAGCTTCTGAGAGGTCTTGCAGAATGAAGCACATTTGTTTAACTCAGAATTTCCCCAACTAATTAGACCATAAGACTTTCCCCCTTTCCTCTGCAAAGTCACAATTCATAGCTGCTAGAACAATGTTCTGTACAAATATAAATGCAAAGAGAGATCTGTCCCCCCACCATGGACCCCACTCTGCTGTACCATGGCCACAGACAGTCTGCCACAGAGCAAGGTTGGTGAGAAACAGCTTCAAGATCTTTGCTGGAAAACTGTGCATATTCTCCCATCAGTGTTGTAGAAACAGGATGTCACTTGGAGGAGCAGAGGTTATAGGTGTATATTTCAATATAGCAAATATTCACCATGCATAGCCACTGCAGAGGGTCTTGGGCAAGGGACACATATGTAGTCCCATCCAGTGCCAGAGAACGTTTCATTCTCAGATGGAGACATGAGCAAAGAGGGATATGGAGAGGGAGAAACCCGAGGCACTGCCCTTATTCCGGAACGATACAGCAAATGCACTGAAGGTCAACCCACACCCCCTGCTCTCCCTCCCCTGCTCAAAGCTGTTTCAGATCCAAAGAGCAGAGCTAAACTTACCATTGAGAGAAATCTGGCATCTTAAAGGCGGTTATACAGTTTTCTAAATTCACTCTCTGAACATGGTTCTAGCAGAAGTTTAATCAAGTAGTAAAAAATCATATGGGGTAATGGACACAGGTTTCACATCCTTTTTTCTCAGTGCCCTGTGCACACGCACGCACACACACACACACACACTTATTCTTCTATTTATTTTCCTCCACTATTCAGATTCATTGGCATCATCCTTTCCTCCCAGCGATGATCTACTCCATTGTCTTCTTGCCACACAATCCAAGACAATTGTTTCTTATCCACAGTGTGCCAGGCACTGACTTAGAGTCATCCGTTCTCGGGGTCATCTTAGAGCAGAGTCATCTTGGACTCTGCCCTCTCATGCCCAGTATTTAACTGATCACAAAATGCCATCGTTTCTACCTCTGAAATATCACACAGTATTACTAGCTCTACCTCCTTACTGTCCTCCCACACTCCTTCTTCAGGTCTTCATCATTTCTCACCCAGAAAAATGCAGTTGCCTGATGTATCTTCCTGCCTCCAGCATCATCCCCTTCCACACTCGGGCAGCCAAAGATCTGATCATGAACTAATGATGTTCTGCATTATCTACAGAAAATGGCCTCAACGTTAGACAGCAACATGAAGAGCCCTTCACAGTCTGGCCCTTCATTACCTTTCCAATCCAAGTTTTTCAGAGCACCTGTCATCTCCCTTACCTCCATCATATCACCCCCAGCAACAATTGAGTCTCATTCATTATTCTTAGTATATAATGCTGCTGCTGCTGCTGCTAAGTCGCTTCAGTCATGTCTGACTCTGTGCGATCCCATAGACAGTAGCCCACCAAGCTCCCTCCATCCCTGGGATTCTCCAGGCAAGAACACTGGAGTGGGTTGCCATTTCCTTCTCCAATGCATGAAAGTGAAAAGTGAAAGTGAAAATTGAAAGAGAAGTCGCTCAGTCGTGTCTGACTCTTAGCGACCCCATGGACTGCAGCCCACCGGGCTCCTCCATCCATGGGATTTTCCAGGCAAGAGTACTGGAGTGGGTTGCCATTTCCTTCTCCAATGCATGAAAGTGAAAAGTGAAAGTAAAGTCGCTCAGTCATGTCTGACTCTTAGCAACCCCATGGACTGCAGCCCACCAGGCTCCTCCATCCATGGGATTTTCCAGGCAAGAGTGCTGAGTATATAATGCTAGGTCTGGCACAAAGCAGGTGCTTAACAAATGTATGTCAAATAATATGTGGCATAGATGTACAGAGGGAAAAGTAAATGTATTAGTTTACTACTGCAGCTGTAAAAATTTACCACAAATTTAGTGGTTTGAAACAACACAGAGTTATTATATTTTAGCTCTAGAAGTCAGAAGTCTAAAGTGGGTCAACAGGTTGCATTCTGGGGTTTCCAAGGAAGAACCTGTTTCCTTGTCTCTTCCAGCTTCCAGAGGCCACCTGCGTTCCTTGACTTACAGCCCCTTCCTCTCTCTTCACATCACTCTAAACTCTGCTTGTTGCTGCTGCTAAGTCTCTTCAGTCGTGTCCGACTCTGTGCAACCCTATGGACTGTAGCCCACCAGGCTCCTCTGTGCGTGGGATTCTCCAGGCAAGAATAATATAATGGGTTGCCATTTCCTTCTCCAAAACTCTGCTTCCATCATCCTATATCCTTCTCTCTAGATCTCTGACTATAACACTCCTGCACCCTTCTTATAAAGACCTCTGTGATTATATCATAAAGCCTCTCTGGATAATCATAATAATCTCCCCATCTCCAGTGCTACAATTCAATCATATGCAAAGTTCCTCTTACCATGTAAGGTAACAATATTCATCAGTTTTGGAGATGAGGATGTGAATGCCTTGGGGTGGGAGTCATTATTCAGCTTTCAACAGTGAATCAATAGATTAAAAAAAAAAAACGAGGAGTATCATAGTAGTATAAGCTGCCAGGGAAAGTTATACAAAGGGGAATCTAAACTGTGCCTAGAAATCAAGGAAAAGTTTCAGCAAGAGAATTGTGCTTGAACTGAGTTTGAAACATACACAGGAGTTTTAAAGGGACAAAGGAAGGCAGCCCTTCCAAGTGGAAGAAACAGCATAACCAAAAGCATGGGGACAGGGCTGGGGCCTGATACGATGGAAGCATAGGTTTCAAGCTCAGGGGATGATGAAAGGGAGAGTGGACTGGAAGGCAAGGTCTTACATGCCACGCTAAAGGATTTTGGAATTTAATCTGAGGTATGTGTGAAATCACTCGGGAAGCAAGTTGGGGGTATGACACAATTATGTTCTAGAACAGTACTATCCAATAGAACTTTCAGCAGTGAGGCAAATACTCTGGATCTACAGTCTTCAATGGGCCACCATGAGCCACATGGACTGCTGAGCACTTAAAATGTAGCCAGGGTAACTGGAGAGCTAAATTTTCCAGTTTTATTTAGTTTTAATTTATTTAAACGTAAATAGCTCTACGTGGCTAGTGGCTACCATATTGAATGACACTGTTCTGGGACGATCATCTGGAGGAGGGATTGAAGGTGATTTGTAGATAATTTATGAGAAACTAAGGGCAGGGAACCCAGAAGGCACCTGCCCAGATGATATGTGAACACTCCCTGAACTCAAACCCAGGCAGCAGTGATGGCAGCAGTTGGTAGAGAGATTAGACGGAGAAGGCGATGGCGCCCCACTCCAGTACTCCTGCCTGGAAAATCCCATGGACGGGGGAGCCTGGTGGGCTGCAGTCCATGGGGTCGCTAAGAGTCGGACACGACTGATCGAATTCCCTTTCACTTTTCACTTTCATGCATTGGAGAAGGAATGGCAACCCACTCCAGTGTTCTTGCCTGGAGAATCCCAGGGACGGGGGAGCCTGGTGGGCTTCCGTCTATGGGGTTGCACAGAGTTGGACATGACTGAAGCGACTTAGCGGCAGCAGCAGCAGCAGAGAGATTAGAGAGGGTTGCCATACTAGGAGGATTTGATTGATTGAACGTAGGTAAGTCAAGTCTAGGATGAATCTCGCTTTCTTACTTGGGTGGCTGGATGGTGATATTCACCAAGCAAAAGGAATAGAGTTTAAAAGTTAAGATGATAATTTTAATTTAAGGTTGATATTAAATGGAGACATTCTGAAATGAATGTTGAGAGCTCATGAGGGGCAGATCTGGGCTGAAGGTGTTGCTTTGGATACTATCGGCACACAGGTGAGGGTTGAACCCCTGGGTGTGGATGGTTTTGCTCAGGAGGAGTAAATAGCCTAGAAAAGCTGAAGGCATAAGACAGATCCTCAGGGAGCACCAGCATAGGCTGAGAAGAATGGATTCACGAGCTCTGAGGAAAACTAGGAGAAAGAGGGGCTTGGACTCTGAAGGAGGAAGAAGTCAAGAAGGAAATGATGGAGTTTTCTCATAGAAGTCAAGTGTAATAGTGACAGAAAAGTTGTCAGGGGATTTGAGATGGATAACTTAGCAAGAGCAGTTCCAGCAGAGTGCAGATGGGAGTCTAGGGGCAATTGGAAGCTGGAGGAGTCATGAGTAATTGTGAGGAAAAAGGCAGGGACCTTGTTGTAGACCATAAGCATTAATTCTTGTCTCAATGAGCTTGACTGACAGAAAAAGAGAAGGCGACCAGAGGGTAAAGGGGATACAAAGGAAAAGATGGGTGAGATTGGCTCCCATTTACATGCAGAAGACACAGAGCCTAAAGATTGAGGGGATGCTAAAAACACTGGAGAGGGAAAAAGGGGCTGGGTAACACTGCCAGGTGTCCCAGCCAAGCATCTGTGCTTTAGTTCTCCATATGATAAAAGCATAACATGTATGTATGTGAGAGTTGGACTGTGAAGAAGGCTGAGCACCAAAGAATTGATGTTTTTGAACTGTGGTGTTGGAGAAGACTCTTGAGAGTCCCTTGGACTGCAAGGAGATCCAACCAGTCCATTCTGAAGGAGATCGGCCCTGGGATTTCTTTGGAAGGAATGATGCTAAAGCTGAAACTCCAGTACTTTGGCCACCTCATGCGAAGAGTTGACTCATTGGAAAAGACTCTGATGCTGGGAGGGATTGGGGGCAGGAGGAGAAGGGGATGACAGAGGATGAGACGGCTGGATGGCATCACTGACTCGATGGACGTGAGTCTGAGTGAACTCCGGGTGTTGGTGATTGACAGGGAGGCCTGGCGTGCTGTGATTAATGGAGTCGCAGAGAGTTGGACATGACTGAGCGACTGAACTGAACTGATGATAAAAGCACACAAAAACATAGATGTGTAGATTGCGTTTTAAAAATCTCACTTGAAAAAATAATTATATGTGCGTAACTAGTACAGTCTAATGTAAAATATAAGGTATAACATAGATTTTTATCAGTGTGCTTTCCCCGTCAGGCCATTTTTGGTCCACAAATTTAATTAAAGAGCATCTGGTATTTCTGTCAAAACCTCTGACACATCAGAAATGTGTCTCTGAGACAGCAAGGTCTCTGCATCTCAGAGAATATGCTCCTTGCCATTTGGGGCACTACAGTCTGAATGACCTTCTCTCCAGAAGCTTCAGAAGAGACTTTATGGGAGCAAAGTGCCAAAAGTGTAAGATCACGCTCAACTTGCCCCTCAGGTTCCCCCACTGCCCCACTACCGCTACCCTCCACACACTCTCTCCCACACATACACACACACACACACACATATATACAGATGCAACTGTTTTACATAAGGATAGCAGTCTTAGTCTGTTCTGGCTATGAAAAATACCATAGATGGGGTGACTTATGGATGACAGCAAATGATTTCTTCCAGTTCTGGTGACTGGCTGGCTTCCTGATTCATACATGGCTGTCCTCTGCACATACACGGCAGAAGGGTCTCTCTGGAGCCCGGGAGCCGCAACTACAGAAGCCCATCACCCTGGAGCCTGTGCTCTGCAGCAAGTGAAGCCACCGCAATGAGAAGCCCGCGCACTGCAACGAGAGAGGAGCTCCCGCCTGCCACAACTAGAGAAAAGCCCGTGCAGCCACAAAGACCCAGCACAGCCAAAAAAATTAAAAAAATAAATAATAGAGTCACGGGAACTGATAAGAAGAAAAAGTCAGGGAGAAAGAGAAGATGGAAATGCAGAAAATACAGCAGTGCCTGCAGGAAGGAGATGGAAAGTGATACTCATGACACTTGAGGGGAAAGAAGGTGAGGAGGAGGCTGCAGAAAAGGCCAATGCAAGTGTGTGCTGCTGCTCTCTGAAGCCTTCTCATATCCTTACATCATCGGCCTGTGCGGGCTCAGTCATTCAGTTGAGTCTGACTCTTTGTGATGCCATGGACTATATAGCCCACCAGGCTCCTCTGTCCATGGGATTCTCCACGCAAGAATATTGGAGTGGGTTGCCATTTCCTTCTCCAGAGGATCTTCCCGACCCAGGGATTGAACCCAGGTCTCCTGCATTGCAAGTGGATTCTTTACCACTAAGCCAGCAGGCTTAGTTATCAGCAGGCCATAGTCCCAGTCAAATGCTGGGGTTGAAAATCTGTTCAGTGCTAATGGGACTTTAGTGGGAGATTTCTTTCGTGGCACTCCAAATGGTGCCTGCCTCAGTTCAGTTCAGTCACTCAGTCATGTCCATCACCAACTCCCGGAGCCTGCTCAAACTCATGTCCATCGAGTCGGTGATACCATCCAACCATCTTATCCTCTGTCGTCCCCTTCTCCTCCTGTCTTCAATCTTTCCCAGCATCAGGGTCTTTTCCAATGAGTCATTTCTTTGCATCAGGTGGCCATCAGCTTCAGCATCAGTCCTTCCAATGAATATTTAGGACTGATTTCCTTTAGGATGGACTGGTTGGATCTCCTTGCAATCCAAAGGACTCTCAAGAGTCTTCTCCAACACCACAGTTCGAAAGCACCAATGTGCCTGGCCAGGTGCCTGCCTGGCCCTGTCTATTTATTAATGCCTGTTGGTTAACACTGAAAGAAAAGACAGAGGACCTTGCAAATGGCATAGCCAACGTGTCTTCCCGAGTCTCCAAGGAAAAGAGAACTTCCAAAATAGCTCAGATCTTTTTCTACAAAAAGCTAGCCAATAAGTGAAAGAAAGAAGAAACTTCAAGCTGGAAGAGAAATTTTAGGTTACTTATTTTCAGATAAGGAATATGTGGCTCAGAGATGCATTATTAATGAATGGCCCAAAGAAATAAAACAGAGACCAGGTCTCCCGACTCCCATCTCACTCCCTTTCCACCTTCTCGGAGGTTTTCAGAGTCGGTTCCCTGGAGGCATCCTGGAGAAAAGGGTGGAAGAAAGCCCAGTCCAGTGAGCAGACTCTGATTTCCCAACCCCTTCAACCACGTTCAAACATAGTCATTCCTTGTTGTCTCCCCTACACACACACACACACACACACATGACTTCTGCACAATATTTCATTTGAAGCAAATTTCTGTTCCTAAAACTAAGTTTAAAAAACACTGCCTTATACCGTACTTCTATTTATTTATGTTTTATGCACAGCAAGAAACCAGGCCTTATTTTAAAGACTTATTGGCAAATACAGAAGGCTTTTTTTTTCAGTATAAATATGATATGGAACTGATGAGGGTGAGTGGAAAGTGAATTCATGCAGCAAGATTCGCATGTTGCAGATATACGGTTCACAGAAGAGTGTTTAACAGTAGTTCTCAAACTTCTTTGTACATCGAGATCACCTGGAGAGCTTGTTAAAGTACACATCTCAGGCTCCACACCAGCATCTCTGATGCAGAAAGGAGGGAGTGGAGACCAAGGATTTTCAACAAGTTTCTAGATGCAGCCGATGCTGCTGGTCTGGAGGCCACACTTAGTAGAACACAGATGCTGAAGAGAAGCTGCTTCTAGAGGAGGTGCTCACTTCCATCTAGATGCTTCCATCTGAACTTCCAGTGCACAGCAAGAACTTCTTTCTGAGGTAGTATTAATTCAATTGGCGAAAATAATGTCTGAGACTTTTTAAGGTACAGGAAAATGCTTATGTTATAATGTCGAATAAAAAAGAATATGATTTCAATGAGAAAAGAGAATAGGGAAGAAAGTGAAATGTGCTAATTAATTTCCTTGCTGCACAAAGCAAACTTCATTTGATCTCTAGACATTATGTAGATACGGTAGTTGGTGGTTGGTGTGGGAATAAATGCTTATATCTATATGTGTATCAGAGCTATTCATCCATTTAAAAACTATTCATAAACATTGGGGTCTGAGGTGGAAATAAATTTCTATTTATATGCATATGAGTGTCATATGCACTCATTCCTTCCACAAATATTTATAAATGCCTACCAGATGCCAGGCACCATGCCAGGCACTGGGGAAAAGACACATGTTCATTGCCTGCAGTCCTCTGAAAGAAACAGGAAGTGAGATAAGAGCTAATCGAAGTGTATGGAAAATTCTATGGAGAGGGAACCATTTGGTTTGACAGATACTGAGGTCCATTTTGGACAATATAAGTTTAGGTTTGTGGAACATCCAGGGAGAGAGATCAAGTTGAAAGCTGGAACATGCAGAACTCATGAGGGAAACCTGGGTTGGAGGTGTAGACCAATGACTAATCATAGGCAGAAATGATTTCTCTGTGAATATGAGTGAAGTATGAGGAAAAGAATACCATCTAGATGAGGAGGAACCAGTAAAGAAGATGGAGAGGCTCACTGTGGGCTAATGGAAAGGGGGTAAAGATAAAACATAAAATTAAGGATATATTAATATTCCTTTTATTAAACAGCACTGATTTGTTTGCTTGAAATCAGATTCTTTTAGTAATTTGGTCAGTATACCTTGCAGGAAAGAGATGATATGCTGAATTACTCATAATATGTTTTATACTTCCTGGTGAAATCAAACCTTATGTTTTCATATAAGTTACGGTATCTTACTTAAGTGAAGAAAAGATTGTTCTCACAAACATAATGCTAAAACCCTAGTTAATCATCTTTCTAGGGACTTCCCTGGTGGTCTAGGGGCTAGGACATGGTACTTTCACTGCTATGGGCCCAGGTTCGACCCCTGATTGGGGAACTAAGAATCCATAAGCTGTACAATGTGCCAAACGTAATAACGATAATTTTTCTAATGGTTTTCTCCTTAAGGCCATTAGCTTTTGCTCATTTAGTCATATTTGTTGTTGTTCAGTCACCAAGTCATGTCCGACTCTGCAACCCCATGGGCTGCAGCATGCCAGGCTTCCCTATCCTTCACTATGTCCCAGGGTTTTCTCAGATTCATGTCCATTGAGTTGGTGATGCTATCTAACCATCTTATCTTCTGCATAAATACATAGTATCGGTCACATGCAAAAACAAGTCAATTTTCATCCGTCTAAGGGGCTAACAGATTTGTAATGTAGTCTCACGGAGGCACATGTACACACACACATAAACACAATCTTTTCTCTACTTCCTACGACCTCATCTCTCTTTGTGTTTAAAGATACATTTGCAATGCTTAGAGTGTCACGTCTCTAGTTGTCATGAGATTTTAAAACTTTAAGTCAAAGTCATTTCTCCATCTGTAGTGTGTTTTGTGTTTCAGTCACTTAGTCGTGTCCGTGTCTGACTCTTTGCGACCCCATGGACTGTAGCCCACCAGGCTCCTCTGTCCTTGGAATTCTCCAGGCAAGAATACTGGAGCGGGTTGCCATTCCCTTCTTCAGGGGATCTTCCAGACCCAGGGATCTAACTGGGTCTCCTACATTGCAAGCATATTCTTTACTGTCAGCCACCAGGGAAGCCAGGTTAATATTCAATTCAATGTGCATTTAATAAGCTCTTTTGTTCATGTTGATACAATAGCAGGTTAGGTAACTGTTTCTACACTCATTGAACACAAGTTGGCTGTCTAGTTATTTATATATGTTAAAGTATATATGTGTATTTAAAATGCATAGATGATGTTGTCTTTGTTATTTTGTTACATATATGGCTTCCGGATTATCAGGATTATCATTCTGGTCAACATATACAACATGTATAAGTTGTACATGTGTGATATTGTGTGCATAAGAATTATTGTGGTAAAAGTCACATAATGTAAAAACACAATATTTTAACCATATTTAACTGTACAGTTCAGTGGCACTAAGTACATTCACATTGCTTGGCAACTCTCACCATCACCCATCTCTTGAATTATTCACCTTCCTAAACTGAAACCCTGTCCCCACTAAATGTGAACTCCACTCCCCCGCCCCCCAACTCTGACCACCTCCACCCGCCACCCCGGCATCTGCCAGTGCACTCTCCAACTCTATGAATTTGACTATCCTAGGTATCTTGTCTAAGTGTCTTGACTGCGGTAATGCTTACACAATTCTGCATTTGTCAAAACTACAGAACTCTACAGCCCCAAATTTACTATGTGTCAAATTTAAAATAAACTTTAGAAATTTAAATGCTGAATCTGTAATAGTTGCTACTTCAAAGGATATTGTTTCAAATAAATTCAGCTTGTCACTTTATGGCCAAACCACTGACACACATACTCACTTCTCCTTATAGAACTTCCATGTAAAGTTTTTTACTTGCTGGTAATCTTACTCCAGGGAAGTTCAGTTGACTTTCCCAAGATACAATGGAAGGTGGCTGTTCAACTCTTTTTGCCTTCGGTGCCTCAAATTTCTACTTATTCATTAAGAGAATTCTCCAGAGACAGATGCATGACCTCACTTTGAGAACAATATTCACACCCATTGCTGAAGAGGGAAAAGGGAAAGATCAGAGTTCAACTCTGGGAAACAATTTAGTGCCCACATGCGTTACTTACCAACTAACCAAGGAGCAAGTACTGGGAGAGAAGCAATTACAAATGGAGACAAATATGGCCTAGAGTATTTGGGGATTAAGACTTGTGCTCAAGTCTCCCACCCCTGCTTCTGTGTACACTGGACTCCAAGTACACGTCTCGTCATCCACTCTTTTACCTCATGGCCGTTACTTGTGGGTGAAGGATGCTGGTGTTCACGGAACAGCATGCTGATGCATTTTTTCCTGCCATTGTATGTAACATGTTTTCTAATTCTTTTGCTCTATTCAGCATTTGACCCCAACGATAGGGGATTATGGTATTAACTCTCTACCCGGCACACATTCTTTACAGACTCTCACTAAATACTGTAAGCCTGCTGCAGAGAGGAATAAAAGTGAAAGCATACCGTCTGGTCTTAAGCTGAGCACACAGAGGGTCGTGATCCAATTGGAAGGGAAGCAGAATTTTTAAAAAGAAAGAGGTTTGACCAAATTTTAATCCTTGTCATTTTCATTTCTCTTACCCTGTGGATTTGGGTGATTTTATTTACACTGTCAGCTTGAGCCTAGGGATTGGAAATCAGGCTTTTATGGAGATTATTAAAAGTACATAGAGTACACTAAAGGTTGGGCTAACTGATATATGCTGCTAAAAATATGAATGTGAATGCCCTGGTATTAGATGCCACTGGCGTACATTTCATCCTCCTTAGAAGGTTATTCTTGGGAGCTGGACCTGCTGCGATGGTAATGAGATGCAGGCTGTCAGAATATTTCTAATAGGTAGCGAATGACCATGGATGGGAATGAATTAGCATTACTCAGATGAGAAGGTAGCTCTTTATACCAGTAATTCCAATGCAAAGCAATTCCACCACCCTTCTCCTAAAAGAGAGGGTATTGTAAATTGGGGGTGGGAGTGGAGGGAGGAGGAGGCCAGGGTTAAAGCTTCAAGGATTTACTGATGGCTTGGATGGGCTGTGGTGTCCTCCAGGTCTCTAGGCTGGGTATTGTTGGCCTGAGCTTCTCTACTGTCTAGATGCATGAGTAGTGACTTGGTTAGGTGCTGCATATAGTCCTAGATGACAAAGAGAAAGCTCTAGATCTCAGTCACGGCCTTTTAAGATCTCAGCAGATAAAAGTGAAGTGATTTACCCAATCTCAAAATACTAGGAGCAGTCACGCTTTGACAAATCAGGTTTAGGATCTCAAAGACATGGAAATACCACGTTACAAAGTAGCTGAGTATGCAGGACTTGTGTCCTTGCAAGGTTATAGATTATGATAATCTTAATAGGCTTAAGAGGGTTTTAAAGAGATTCCTGGATCACAGTTCTATACTGGACCACCATGAGAAAATGGGTATTTTAGGGACTTATTTCCAGTTATGAATGCCAGTAGCATCTACACCCTTGCTGCATGGCCTTGCTGGGTGTCACCGATAGGTCAAGAGTCATTGCTGTGCTGGAGTTTTCAAGTGCAATCCACACCCGGAAATGAGGAGGAAGACATATAGCTGGAAACAACTGACCATGGGTTTATTTAACATGGTGCTCTCATATCCCAAGACCTGGGCAACAATGTTCAGTCATGGACTGAGCTTTATATAGCTTTATCATGTCCTAGATGCCTATGTATAGAAATGTGCTATCCTGCCGTAGAAAGATATGCTAAGCGCCAGTGTGCTATCCAGGCCACAGAGAAAGGACCACCGTGAAAGGTGGACCTTCAATGCCTTCACCGATGGAAACCTTAGCTCTGAACCACTTGTCCCAATTCACTTACATTCTACATCCTGACTTGTTCTTATCTATCAGAACAATCCTAAAAAAGGACTTTTTGAACCAAATGTGATGAAGATGACAGGGCAGGAGGATGATTTCACTCCTTTCAAGAAAAATAAAGAGCTTTCCCAGCTCTGTGAACTAGTCTTCAGTTTAGAATAGTGTATTGTTCAAGGTGATCAACGCAGCTGCTATAAAACACAATTTCCAAATATGAGTGCTATCCCCAGTACAAAGTTATTACTTACTCAGAAATGTCTGCTGTCATCGTGCACGTGTGACAGTTTCATCTTAGAGTCCTTTGCTTGCAGCTATTTAGATGGGAGAAAATGTAAAGAAGACACTTGAGATTGTAACACATTTGGCCTTAAAGTAACAGTCATCACTTCTGCTCCTGTTCCATTGGCCAGCCCTTGGGACCACATGGCCCATTTAACTTCAGGGTGGCCCAGAAGAGACTTCCCACATGTCCAAGAAGAGACTCAAAAATGATGATCACTAAAAGTTTTACCATAGTCTGAGCTTCTGAACATCAAATATTCATTTTACTCTCCTCTTACAGATCACACTCACCTTACCCCACAGAGGACAATGCAAAGTCCCATCCAGCCACCACCACCATATCAATGTCCAGAACACCTGAGCAGGGCAGCATCTTCTCCATCAGTCTGATGTAGGACCGCTAGGTAGGCTCTATGTGCAGGACCTATGCAGGTAGCCTACATATTAAAAAGACAAGTCATCTGCACCCTACTTCCCCATCATCACAATCCATTTATAATAATGGGGAAAATACAGGAAAATAATCTTGTTTGTATAGGAAAATAATAGGTAACACTCCTCATCATGGTCCACGGCCATGCTGAGCCCCTGAGTCAACATGTACAGCCCACACCTTCTGGGCATGGTGGCTATGTGTGTGGAATAGCTCTAGGAAGGACTCCATTGTTTGTTCTTCTTCTTGGACACACGTGAAGTTGGCTTAGTGGGGACATCCTTCCTTCCGAACAGTACACCTGCAAAAGCTTGACTTCCACTCAGTCTGGAATGGGTTGGCAACTCGAGAATTGCTTTAAATCTTGAACAGGCAAGAATGTTTCAAGTTCAAGCCCCTGCTTTCTTTGTCAATGCAATTCTAAACTTAGAAAACATATGATATATTTGCTTCAGTCAGGACCTCGTGCCAGTGACCACACTCAGAGTTATTTTCTAAACCTTATTATCAAATTACCTTTTTTTTTCTTTTTCTTTTTGCTTCTTCCCCTCCATGCCTTTTTCTCTCTCAAAATAATTACCTAAACGCATTGAAGCTATCAGAAACAATAGGTGAGAAGGCCCTACTGCTGATTTTATTTTTGCCTCAAACAACTTCATTCACATGTCACATGAGAACTTTTACTAGATATTTGTCACCAAAAGACATTCTTTTGATAGCATGTCTTACTGTTGGAGTCTAACGTAGGCTTATTTTTTCTAATCCTACAGCCCTAACTTTTGGACTCTGTATTCTATTTTTGACTGTGTGGATCACAATAAACTGTGGAAAATTCTGAAAGAGATGGGAATACCAGACCACCTGAACTGCCTCTTGAGAAACCTATATGCAGGTTAGGAAGCAACAGTTAGAACTGGACATGGAACAACAGACTGGTTCCAAATAGGAAAAGGAGTATAGGAATAGGAGTATACGTCAAGGCTGTATATTGTCACCCTGCTTATTTAACTGCTATGCAGAGTACATTATGAGAAACGCTGGGCTGGAAGAAGCACAAGCTGGAATCAAGATTGCCAGGAGAAATATCAATAACCTCAGATATGCAGATGACACCACCCTTATGGCAGAAAGTGAAGAGGAACTAAGAAGCCTCTTGACGAAAGTAAAAGAGGAGAGTGAAAAAGTTGGCTGAAAGTTCAACATTCAGAAAACGAAGATCATGGCATCTGGTCCCATCACTTCATGGGAAATAGATAGGGAAACAGTGGAAACAGTGTCAGACTTTATTTTTTTGGGCTCCAAAATCACTGCAGATGGTGACTGCAGCCATGAAATTAAAAGAAGCTTACTCCTTGGAAGGAAAGTTATGACCAACCTAGATAGCATATTGAAAAGCAGAGACATTACTTTGCCAACAAAGGTCCAGCTAGTCAAGGTTATGGTTTTTCCTGTGGTCATGTATGGATGTGAGAGTTGGACTGTGAAGAAAGCTGAGCACCGAAGAATTGATGCTTTTGAACTGTGGTGTTGGAGAAGACTCTTGAGAGTCCCTTGGACTGCAAGGAGATCCAACCAGTCCATTCTGAAGGAGATCAGTCCTGGGTGTTCATTGGAAGGACTGATGCTAAAGCTGAAACTCCAATACTTTGGCCACCTCATGTGGAGAGTTGACTCATTGGAAAAGACCCTGATGCTGGGAGGGATTGGGGCAGGAAGAGAAGGGGACAACAGAGGATGAGATGGCTGGATGGCATCACCGACTCGATGGACATGAGTTTGAATGAACTCTGGGAGTTGGTGATGGACAGGGAGGCCTGGCGTGCTGTGATTCATGGGGTTGCAAAGAGTCAGACACAACTGAGCGACTGAACTGCACTGAACTGATTCTATTTTTGCTAGCAAACTCATGAATTCTTTCCTGAGTCATCATACAGTCTAGATAAGCCCAAAACACTGCTAGGATTCTGTTTTCTAAACATTTACCCTCGTGATAAAAACTGTGATGTGACTACCTTCTAATCAATAGGAGGCAATAACTCTACCAAATTTGTCACCGCATAAACGGAATTTCCATCTTAACAGATTCTGGTATTAGCTTCTTTTCAGCCTGTTGCTGAACTCCGAAATGAATGATAACACACCTAAGCTAGTATAGCAGTCAAAGAATGCAATTTAGTTATGTCAGTACCCCACTTTCAGTACCAATGTCTGTATCAGAGCAATACATACCAGTTGCTATAATGACAATCTCCATGGTCTCACACCACTAAGTTTATTTCTCCCTCGTGTCACTGTCCAGTGAAAGTCTGGCAGCTCCCTTTGGAGGCTCTCTTCCAAGTGGATATTCAGGAACCCAAACTCCTTCCCTTTCATGATGTTGCAATCACAAATCAGCGGCATCTAAACTCACTGTGGACGGGAAAGCAAAAGCCAGAACATGCTTCAAAGGGGCAGAACTAGAGGTGGCTTATATCCCTCAGTCCTAACTGTTTTGCCAGAGCCCTGTCACATGACCCCAACCCAACAAGGAGGAAATGAAGTGATCCTGTGTGCTCAGGAACAGGAAATGGGATGGGACTTGAGGAGCTTATGGCTCTCAATCCTGTATTAGAAAGTATCATTCACCTCACTCTTCACTACTGACTGGCCAAACTGAGAAGGGATGACCTATGTTTTCTTAATCACCAATTAGATTGTTGGATAATAATGACATTTAATTTTGATATTAAAAATGCAGATTAAAATTTTAAAATAATTTATGAGAAATTTAGGGCAAGTACAACATTTTACCACTTAAACAAGATAAAATGGAAATACTGAGAGATTCCAAGGGAGCTGCTAAGAATCATCGCACAAGCCACCAGATCTCTGGCTTTGTAAAATAACTGTCTCTGACCAAATCTTTACAACGCAGGCAAAACAGTGTGCGAACTGGCCATAGATGTTAAGCACAACCATGCAGGTCCCCACGATGCCGACGGCTCAGTCTAAGTGAGCTGACTATCTGTGTGCTCTAGGCAGGCTCGACAGTCACCCAACTCCCTCTCCTCTGAAAGGCACAACTCAGCCCAGGGAGAGAGAGGACCTGACCCACCGCAAGTAGTAATCAGCACAGGAGTTCAGTGGAAAGAACACAGGCGCTGAGTGAACAAATCTAGGCTCTTCCATTGGTTGTGTGTCCCGAGCAAGTAACGAGCTTCTCTGAAACTCAGTTCCCTCATCTCTGTTCTATGAAATGAAAGGTGATGTATGCACCCCATGTAATATTGTAAGTATTCCATATGTGTATGTGTGTGTGTAAGTGTGGCTGATATTCAGACAATATGAATTGGTCAGAGTACTCTCAGTGATCAGTGTCCATGCTGTACTAAGTATTAACTATTTTGTCATCATCCCTGCTGCTACTGCTGCTAAGTCGCTTCAGTCGTGTCTGACTCTGTGCGACCCCATAGATGGCAGCCCACCAGGCTCCCCTCGTCCCTGGGATTCTCCAGGCAAGAACACTGGAGGGGGTTGCCATTTCCTTCTCCAAGTCATCATCCCTAAAAGTACTCAATAAGTATATACCTACCTACATATTTATTTAGGCCTATAATGTTTTGTATAATTTTTCTAGGCATTATAGAAAATGCAAAGAAAATTTAAGACCTAGATCCTGCCATTAATGTAGTGTTGAGGCCAACTATGTGAATTGAACTAGAGGTATGACAGAGATTCAGAGAGAGAATTCATGTCAGCATTGCCTGGAGGAGCCAAAGACGTCTCTATGAAGAAGGTAACCCCATGAGTTTGGAGGACACCGAGCTGCAGATGGTCAGAGCAGGGGAAACATTTTAGCACAAAACTTGGTAAAGTAGAAAATGCTGAGGAGATCAGCCAGACTGGAGACACAAGCAATTGAAGATAAATGAATTTTATCACCAGTGCTACAAATTCATTCTACGTAAAATGATACTTCATTTTATGAATTAAAAAGAGCAATATTCCAGTTACTGAAGATCTGTTGTATTTCCAGAGGGTACCAATATGGATGTAGCTCTAACATATTCTGGGGTTCCCAGGTGGTGCTAGTCGTGAAGCACTCACCTGCCAATGCAGGAGACGCAGGTAATGTAATATAACGTAAGAGACGCTGGTTCGATCCCTGGGTTGAGAAGATCCCCTGGTGGAAGGCATGGCAACCCCCTCCAGTATTCTTGCCTGGAGAATCCCATGGACAGAGGAGCCTAGTGGGCTATAGTCCATAGAGTTGCAAATAGATGGACATGACTGAAGTGACTTAGCATGCATGCATAACAGATTTCACTAACCACAAAACTTTTGCAGAGAGGCAAAATCATGCATCATCATGATTCTGATGATGTAAGATGTGTTTGGTGCTTTTCTAGGGCAATTAATCCCTGACTTTCTATTCCCCTTCTCCTGCAATGTCCTCTTTTTCTACTCATCTGTACTTGGTACTATAACAGAGACACGCCAAATGCCCGGAATGGTGGCTTGGGACATAGGCACCCAATGAATATTTGTGAATTGGATTCAATAAAGTACTGATTAAGTTCTACTTGGCAAGATTGCAGCTTCTTGTTTTCTTCAAATCAAGCAAAGTGAGTAAAAAGTCACCTTCTAAAAACAAAGACAAAGAAGACTGCTAATCAACTCTAACAATGAGTTTATATGAATCCTTAAGGAAAGGAAATTAGTAGATTCTAAAGGTGAGACATAGTGAGCAGAAAAGGCAAACAGCACAGCAAAGTCCCACCTTTGGAAGTTTCAGCATAGGCATTGTCTAAGTGCCACTTCCCAGTCTCAGCACAAACTGGTAATGCACTGATAATAGCTTTGACAGGCCCTTCAGCCAAGGATTTCCATCCCCAATGCTATCCATAAACTCCACTTACATAGTTGATAACCAAGGTGGCATAATGTCCAAACTAACAGATGTCGTTTTTTAAAGTGAAATAATCTCCCTTTTCCTTTAAACTGTGAGTCCTTATGGTTTCTATCCATCAAATCAATGTTTGCCAATCTTCAAGTGATGAGTAAATATCTGCCGGAAAAAAGGAAGTCATTTCTCAGCTTTTACCAGCAAGTTACTCTTTTTGAGAGCTTGCTGCTGCTGCTGCTAAGTCACTTCAGTCGTGTCCGACTCTGTGTGACCCCATAGACGGCAGCCTACCAGGCTCCCCCGTCTCTGGGATTCTCCAGGCAAGAGCACTGGAGTGGGGTGCCGTCGCCTTCTCCGTTTGAGAGCTTAATCAAATGCTAATCTTGAAAACTAAGCTTCAAGAAAAAGGGATTTCTAAACTTCAAAAACTCTCTTTCTGTAAGAACACCAATACATGGAATGACTGTACAGAAGTTTATACGTTTAGAGAATTTAGACTATGACATACGGGGCATTTTCACCTGTCTGGGGTGAAAGTTGAAAGTTGTGCAGAAACCAGGACAAGGAAGAAATGGAAAAAATGAGGGAAAAAGGAATAGCCAGTTAAGTGTGTGCCTGCCCACCCGTGCCGCCCACACTAGGAGCCCCCCAGAGCAGTGGGACTCACTCTCTGCTTTCCTGTGAACGAACCAGGAGGGTGTCAATCCCAACACCCCTCCTTCTAGAAGCCTGCACGTATATTGAAACTTCAGCAATATGGTACCATTGCCAGGCAGGTTACCTCGGCTGGGGGTGCTGTTTAGGTGCCTTTAAAGTAAAGCTTCTGACCTCTCAAGGCCTTCTCTTGGTACACATGGAATCCGGAAGTTTCCATATACTCCAGCGGGAGGAAACCATGGTACTGAGAGGCCAGTGGTTGTGCAGGGGCCTGGAGTTAGAGCAAGACAGCCACGGAGTACAAGGTCTCCACCTCCAGAGGCCAATGGCCGGGACCATGGGTGGGATTAAACACAAACCCCAGAAGACCAGGTGAAGGAGCCACTTCTCTGGGTCTACCAGCCCAAGATCCCCAGGAAATGGACCAGTCATCCTACAGCAAAAAGCAGCCAGGTAACAAGCCCAGCCAAGGTCCCCTTCCCCGCCCTCACCCCCATGCGAGTAGATAAGTCTCCTCCCAGGCCCAGAGGCTACCCAGCTGACAAGTAGGAGGAAAGAAGTGAACGCCAGGAAGACTGGGCATTTACCCCAAAGAGGCTGATGTCAACAAGAGAAGGGGCTGTCTTTAGTTGTCAACAAGAAGTCTCTCTTCACTTCCCTATGAGAGAGAGATAAGAGGTCAGAGCAAGATGAGAAATTACATTGAAAATATGAAATGCTCTATGCTTTTAACTCAGCTAAGTGTAATGCATGTGATTTTTAACCCCAGACTGTATTAATGATGCAAAGTCTCTGGTCAAAATGCCCAGAGGCCCTCTCCCTGCTTTAAATGGTAGAATGCAGTTTGGATAGAAATAAATATAATGTCATTTAGCTTGTATAGCTTTGTAAGATTTTTCATCTATTAGTAAATTACTAAAAAGTTTTTCACATCATAGGTCCAAAGAGGGAGTGGGATTTAGTCACTACATCTCCATCCAAGAAATGCTATTTCCTTACCATCCATGGAGAGATTATAGAGAACACAAAGTTGCTCACATTCGCTGTACGGTGAATCTTTATTTGGCATTTAGAAAGATAACAGGACAGAAATTTATAAGAAAGACATCATTGGCTATGTGTTGTCAGGCACTTTACACACACTCACTATTTTTCATACTCCTCAAACCATCATTGTTCCCATGTTCCTGATGAGGAAACTGAGACTGATGAATAAATCAAAATCTATTCGTCCAAGGTCACCAAGCCTAGAAGGTGCAGCGCTAGAATTGGCACATGGGTGCATGACTAGGCAGGACACTTGCTACTTGCCCACATGGTCCAGGGACTCTGTCCTTCTGCCCAGCAAGTCACACAGACACCTGCCGAAGGGCTGCACACCCAGTGGACAGAGCTGATGCCCCCTGTTCTCTGGAAATGGACTCTGGAACTTCAAACCACCAACCTTGGACTTTATTGGGCCTTACTGAAGACCAGCAGCCCAGGCTACCTTCTCTCCTAAGATGAGGGACTTGCTTTTCCCACCCAAGTTCCCAGTTTTGGTGCTAGATGGAAGGATGTATTTTTTTCTCTCTGAACACTATGTTTGCAGTCCCTCCAATTAGCACATTCATTCTTTAAAGAAACACCCAAGTTGTTTCTTTGGTTTCTCAGCTTCTCAGGCTCCTGGTCTGAAGGGTCATTGTCTTGAGAAGTCAGGAGTGTGGACCTAGTGGCTGGGCCCCTCAGCCTGGCCCAGGTGCCTTCAGACACCCACGTGTTCCCCTGGACACTGAAAGAAGCGTGCAGGACCAGAAGGTGAGGCGTCTTGACCCCTGGAACACAGCAGCCTGCAAGGCCACCTGGGGAGAGGTTGCAGGTCTCCAAAACACACTGTAGAAATGCTGTCTCATATGAAGGCATCACATCCTGGGGAAGATGGATGAAGCATGTGGTAGGACAATTATGGTGGGCTTTCTGAAGTTGGGGAAGAGACTAAAAATGGCCCATTCCTTCAGACATAAGGAAAAATAGGCCCTGAGCCAGTGGAAACCAAGAAGTAAGCCAGAAAGAAACGGAAGCTTCTCAGCTTTTCTTTGCTAGTTCCTTTCTACAGAAAAAGCCAATTTTACTAGCATTTTGTCAGCCAGAGCCCTCTGTACACAAGTACTTCCAAATTCTCAGACCAGTAAAAATGGAGGCTCATAAAGATGCTTTGAGGACTATAAACCTTAAATGCTTTTGCGAATCATTCATACAAATTAAACAGTGGCTGCTTTTTAACCATCGAATAATGATTCCTATTTTATGAAAACTGCTAATTCATACTTAGAATGTCTAGAACATTTTGTTAACCAGAATATTTGACTTATGGGAGAATTTGGTACTAAATTGGCTAAAAATTGAGTAGCTAGCATCATGAAAATCTACGTACTTCAGAATTAGGGCGAGAAGGTAGCCTCCCAAATCTGATAATTTATTAACTGTGTGACCTTCAGATCTTTTCAGTTCCCTGTGCCTTATTTTTCTCATTTGTAAGTGAGGATAATGATATCTACCCTTCCAGGTTATTAGCGTAAATGCAAGAGGCATTTGCGCATGCCTGGCACATACTTGCACAAAGGAGACACTCAATAAATACACTGCAGTTATGATGACGATGATTAGCGTCCTTTTAAATGCTGCTACCACCCGTTGTGTGAGCTTATTTCTAACCCTTTCCTCCTCATTTGACCAGCCTCTGCCCACCCTTGCATTCTAGCCTTACACACCTCCCCTGGAACACTGAAAGTTTTCCCAAATGCGACGATCAGCCCTTCCTTTTTCCCATATAGAGAATAAAGAGCGATCTGGGACTGTCTGAGCCCTCCAGTGCTGGCTCCCCCTTCCACGGAGACACCGCCCCTGCCTTCGTCTTGGTTCGTCCCATCATTTCCTCTTTCTCTGGGCCAGACCTGGATAAACTTGTGGTTTCCTTCCTTCGTGCTCTCTGGAGAGCTGAGTACTGCACACTTGAAAGCCTAAAAACTTGTCATTTCCACCTTGAACTAGTGGCTGACCTCGCCAGACAGCCTGGGAAATGAATTAGTGTCCTTAAGCAGAGGCAGAATATGAGCAGTGACCCAGCTCTCGTAGGCAACTCCGGAAACTGTCAGGCGGTAGTTAAAGTTCCCTTTTTCCCAACCCCTTTAATTATGTTGAAAACTATGTCATATTGTTTTTGAAAAAGTTAATGAAATAGTAGGTAAAGGTGAACCAAGGAACATAATTTACTTGGATTTCCTTGCAAGCTTTTGATAAGGTCCCCCATAAAAGACCATTAAGGAAAATAGATGGCCAGAGGGCTCTGGGCAAAAGTCTTTTTGGTGTATTAAAAACTGGTTAAGCAATTTTAGAAGGAAGAATCACTGATGCTGGTTACTTCTTGGAGTAGAGAGGTTAATCACAAGCTGTCCCCAGTGTTAATATTTGGACTTGAAGTGTTTGAATGATTTATAAAAGAAAAGAAAGCAAAGTTGGTCAAAGTCACAAAACAATATCATAGTACAAGCTGTCCAGGGTGTCTGGTAGGAATGAATTTCCTTGCCCATCAACCAGGAACACGGTCCTTGGAGGTAAGAACTGGGGGCCTACCCTGAAGATGAGACCTTTGAAGATGAGAAGGAAGCTCTGAAAACCTTTCAGGAAAGATAGAAACATCTGTAGCCCAAGTGCAGCCAGGCCTGAGGCTGGAGGGCAGGACACAGTGACCTTACAAGTGTCCTTCCCACCCTTCCCGCAGATGGTGGCTTAAAGCCATGAAAAATCAGAAATGAGTGGCATGGGTGGAAAGCAGTTAAGCAATATGAAGACACCATTTTGCACACTTTTCATTCCAAAATTGTAAAAGACTAATTCTATTGGTAAAGGAAAGCCAAAGGAATGTCACGGGGACTAAAACATTAAACGCATTTTCTGAGTAATCTTTGTATTTGATTTGATGCAGCAGAAGATAAACAAGAGATACTGAGGACCTGTTTACTGCCTACTGAAGGGGCCACAGAAGTGTTTCACTTTTCACCAAAGAAGACAGACCTTCCTTGAAAGTACTTATAGTTTAACAATATAATTATTCTCATATCACAGTCGCGCCCCACCCCCCCAAATATTTTCACTGAAAAAGGAAACAGAGGGAATTAAACAAATATCTGATGCAGATGAGGCAAATCGCAGGTCCTCTCCTAGCCATGTCCTTCATTAATCTTCATGACACTTCTTATCAAGTCCCACTTGTGTTCCTTTAAGATCAAAAAGTCCAAAACCCAAAAGTCATGCTGCAATCAGGGGCAGAGTGAATTCTAATCTGTATTTGCCCAAACTTCTTTTCTTTTGCCCAGTCAAGTAGTAACTCTAGTTCCTGCATAGGGTGCTATTTACACAGTAGGAATGCATTTATTTTGAGATAAGGACACAGAGACAGAATGTATTCAATAACACATTGGACATTAAAATGCTCTCGAAGAATCCACCAGTGGACCCACACAAATATAGTCAACTCACCTTTGAAAAGATGCAAAGGCAGTTCAATAGGGAAGGGATAGTCTTTTCAGGAAATGGTACCAGAACAATTGGATGTCAATATGCAAAAAAAAAAAAAAAAATGGAGAAGGAAATGGCAACCCACTCCAGTATTCTTGCCTGGAGAATTCCATGGATGCAGGAGCCTGGTGAGTTACAGTCCATGGAGTCGCAAAGAGTCGGACACGATTTAGCGACTAAACGATGACAATGGAAAACAAAACAAAAAACACCCTCTATACATACTATAAACAAAAATTAATTCAAAATGGTTCATAGACTGTAAATGTAATTGCAAATTTATGAAATTTCTAAAAGAAAATACAGCAGAAAATCTCTACAACATTGGGCTAGTTGCAAAAAGCTCTTTGATAAGATAGCAGAAGTACTATCCATCAAAGAAAGAAAGATGGATAAACTGGATTTGATGAAAATTCAAAGCCTTAGAATCTGAATTTGTAAACAGAAACTGAAACAAAAATCAAAGCTTCCATTTTTCCAACCAGACTTGGAAATCTGTATCTTTCCTCAGGAACATACAAAGCTGAGTAAGCAATCGAACTGAAAAATGGCAGCTCCTCAGCAAACTTTTCCCCAAAATGGGTCAGGCAGAAACCAGTGACCCTTTCCTCTGTTGTCTGAGTCATTTGTGGGCATGTTTGGTACTTCACACACTCTGTCTTCATCAGTTGTCATAGACTCATCTCATGTACAAATGTCAGGAGCAGGGCCAAGTATACGGTATCTGTGACCTGCCAGAGTCTAGTAGAGGGACTGATAGAGAAGGTGTAGTCAATACATGTTTGAAGATTAAAGTAAAGAGGAGGAAAACACGGATGTAGGAGAAAGACACTCTGTGAAGACAGACGGGTTGGAGGAGAGGGAGGAATGGAAGAGAAAAGAGGAGCGAAGAGGAGAGGAGAAGGGAACACAAGGAAGAAAGAGAGAGGAGAAAGGAAAAGGAAGAAAAGACAGGAAAAAGAACAACGTGCCTGGGGTGAAGACCATGGGGACAGGTGCGATCTGGGGAGCGACGGGGTGGTGTCTGATGGGACAGGGGCAGCCACGGGCCACCAGGCTGATATCTGAGCCCTGGTACCCAACCAGCCAGCGGTGCTGTGGCCAGGCCATGCACGCTGAAGTCACTGCCACTCTTTGTCCCTCGCGCTACGGCCCCGTGGATGTCAGCGGCCATCGTGCCGGGGCCAAGTCAGCAGCTGAGGCGGGAAGCGGGAGGCTGAGGCTGCTGGCTCGTGCCTCTGGGTCCGCTCCCCGGCTCCCCGGCTGTGGGCCCGGGTGCCAGAGCCAGGGAAGCCAGGTCAGGGTGGTGAGGAGCCGCTGGCATGGCAGGGCTCTCGCATTCTCTCCTTCCTAATGGCCCGGCCTTGCTGGGGAAACGGGAGGGGCTGGGCAGCCAGCAGCCGGGAGTGAGAACTTGCCCTTGCCAGAGCCAGCTGCTGGCTGCCATCTGGGTAGGGGCAGTGCCAGTTTCCCAAATCTGCCTTCCCTTTGGAAAAGAGGGGGAAAACTCTGTGCTGGGGAGATAGCTTCTCCTTCCATCCTGAGGCTCTCAGTTAAAAACCCAACAAAACCAGCCTTTGAAAAAAGAAGAAATGCCACAGGCTGGGCTGTTTCCAGAGGAATTTGCTTCTCCTGGAGGCTTTACATCCAATTAAAAAAAAAAAAAATCTCTACTTGTCCTTGCTTTCTCTTGCTTCTTTCATTTTACTTAATGATGACCTTGACTTTTAAAAATTGAATCTGTTTGCACTCATAAAATGCCTATCTGCATGTCCTTTATCTTTGTCATGTAGTGATGGAATCATCCACTATACACTGGAATTCCCTGAGGGATGTGATCTAGTCTTTTTAATTTACCTTCCACCAGGAATAAGCCAACAGCTCCCTACACTGTGTCCGAAACTTGGATACTTTCTGGAGGGTTTATTCATTCATCGAATGCATTTTGAGCACCATTTAAACATCAGCACAGAATTGTCACGATGAAGGGTTGAAGATCTGGCTCCTGTTCTCAGAGCTGAGCCAGCTGAATGGACACGTCCCATCAGGCTCTTGGGGACATCAGGGCAATGGGGACCTGCTCCATTGTGTCAGCCCCTGTGAGGCACCACCCTGAGCCCCTGTGCTATTTCCTGTGCTACCTCTATGTTCCCAAGAGGCAGATGGGAAAAGAGTTGACCAGGCAGAGCACAGAACCAAGAAGAGCCTCTGCAAAACCAGAAAGCAAATGAGCTTTATCCAGGAGTGAGAGTTAGTACATATAACAAGCAGCCCGCACTGACCGATGAGAGCAGATTCTGACTGGGAAAAATCTGTCACCTTGATACATACCAGCTGAATATGAATCCTGGCTTCATTTTTTTCTCATTGCCTTAGCAGTCAAATTCTTCTTCTGTATGTTTATACCTAATCCCTTAGTGAAGAATGGAACCAACCCAACATCCCGCCATAGCAACTGATAAGATGCAGGATAGGATGCAGGGATAGAAGCACTTCGTGAGGATCTTAGGTTCGCAGAGATCTTCATGGGGAGGCCTCAGTTTGACCTCCTTGACTTTGCTGGCATCCTGGTTCCAAAGCAGCTCTCCACATGCCTCATCACGGAACAGTTGAAAGAGGAAGGTTGAAATCCAGGGGAGGTCCTAGAGTGAGGTTCACTCTCTGAAATATAGGGTTCATCCCAGCTGATGGTTAGCCTGTCTGAGGGCAATCAGACCCCAAGGAAAACTGGTTCATATTGTCCAAACTCATAGGAACAACGGTATCTTGCATTTCAAGCATCTCCTAAGTTAAGCACAGCACAAGTTTATTTAGCAATAATGAAAAATACATGCAAATGCAGCTCACATGAGCTTGAGCCTCCAGTGAACCCTCATTATTGGATAAATTTGAAAGTGACCCTCCCCATAGTCCCTGAGATAGGCAGAGCAGGCATTATCAGTTCCCACTTGGTAGCCCAGCAGAAGCAAACACTTTGTCTCAGCTGCTGTAGTCAGTGGCAGAGTTAGATCAGAATTTAGGTCTCCTGACTCCTAATCCGGTGCCCTTTCCATAAGCCAAATTACCAGCTGATAATATAAACTCTAGCATTCTAGATGATACCTACTTGAGAAAAGAAATAAAGACCAGAAATTCCCTTGATGGAAACATAGATGAAAACACAGAAGATCAAGTGGTGAAGAACACGGGCTTTGACTTCTGGTACTGCTTTTGCTAACTATGTGATGTGGAGCAAGTTAACCAGCTTCCCCAAGCTTCTGCTTTTTCATCCATAGGAAAAAAACAGCACCTTTCTCACAAGCTTGCTGTAAGAACTGAAGTAGGTAATATAAGACCTTGATCACAGGGTTCAGCCTAAGGTAAGTGCCCCATATGTAATACAGGAAGTCCTCTACATATGGATGAGTTCCGTTCCAAGGGTGCAGGGTTAAGAGTTCCTACTTAAACCTGTTAAGTAGGTTGCTATTTTTGTCCCCATTTTACAGATAGGAAAATTGAGGCACAAAGAGGTCAAGTCATACATATAGGAAATGGCAGAGCCAAGATTCCAACCAGATGGCACAGCCCCAGAGCCTAGAAGTTACCTACTAGACAGGATGGCCCTCTAATTTTAACAAAAGATATGTCTCAAAGAACTGTGTGGACTTGTTCGAAAGGGTTTCTAGGCAGTTACCTTCCTGAGCCTCTTAAATCTCATGATGAAATCTCTTCCCTGCTTGCCTACCAAAATCTTCAGCAACACTGGGGTGTCTTCCTAGAGGTTTCTTAAGCCTTAAGTCTTGAAGAGCCAGAGACACTGAAAGTAATTGACTTTTCTTGGGGTCCTCAGCCATAGATTCTTCACCAAAATCAATTTTCTAAGTGTTTATGAAGACAGCTTTCTGGTACACATTCGGCTGAGATATTACTTAGAAGGTGTTTAGGCTTATAGTTAAGGAAGACAAGACAGCTGCTGATACACATGGATTTCCAGTGGACAGGGGGTTCAGAGAGAACCCACATTGATCATAGTTATAGAGGAAACTTTGTTCCAGAAGGAATTAGGTCTCATGCTGCAAAAGCAAACCTTGAGGGAATATGAGGGGAGACTTAAACAACCATGAAAAGGGCAGGCAGAGTGAAAACAGGTTTGTTCACAAATCCCAAAACCCTGAACCCAGGGGACAGCTTCTGATTTGAAGGAGGAAGTTTCAGGACAAATAAAAGGTAATCCTACTTTGAGACACAAGCAGTCTCAAGAGATGACATGGGGGTGAAACCCTATATAGTTTCATAATTGTAGGGATGCTCGAGTTGATGGCATATGCTAAAGGGAAGTTTGGGGTGCTTAAGTTGCATTGTAACAGAGGTTGCAATGATACCTTGCTTTTGAATAGAACTCGATGTTACATATACACCCAGGCCTGCCTGGGGTCTCATCAGGGACCTGGGAAATTGTCATGGCTGCTATTATCAGGCCCACTTTATGTAACAGGAAATGAAAACCCTGAGACATTATTTGTCTAATATTTTAGCATGGGGATCCTATCTAACTCCAAACGGAAGTTGAACTTGGCTTCTCGGGCAAGTGAAGACATCTGGGAACAGCACTTTCAGACTCTGCCATTTTTCTTTGAACCATCAGGATCCAAGATGACCTTGAATAGAAATTTTTCTGGACCAGACCAAGCCTAGCCAGTCAGAGGACAAAATGTCCTGCTCGCAAGCCCTTCAGTCTCCCCCATTAAGGCTAGCCTCTCATGCATAACAGGCTCACGTGAAGATCTCATGGGGAACTAGGCTGTTGATTTTTTTTAAAAAAATAACACAACCTATGAATTTTATCTCTTTATCTCCTCAGTCCAGAGGGAAAAAAAGGGACACAATCTGTCCTACCAGTGGGACATCCATCTGATTAGATGTCATAAAACAGAGTAGTCCTTTAGTCAATAATGGCTGGAATACCTCCGACCCACAGTTACTGGAAAAAAAAAAAAAAAAAAAAAAACCTAACTACAGATAAACTCCCTAGGGTTTCAGATCCATTTTGCAATAAGCCATGTTATGAAGGAAACCTGGTCCCAAAAGATAGTTTGAATGCAAAATAAAGATAGTTCACATGCTTTGAAGCAGATACAGGGCTCCTGTGGAAGCAACAGAATCATATTTTTGGAGGATCATTATATTTCCTGCTTCAGACTTTATTTGGGTCCCACCGTTCTTTTATACAACTCCTATTTTTAGTCATCAGAGGCGCCGTGTCCCGCCAGGCAGGGGCCTCAGCAGGGCAGGGCTGGTAGGAATGGTGTGGGTTGGATGCCTGGGGAGTCCAGAGAGCTGGGCAGACAGGGGGCAGGTGAGCTTCAAGGAGCAAGTGTGGCCCACGGGGCAAGACAAGGGTCTGGGGACACTCAGGGAAAAGATTTAGGGGATGCACCACGGGTTTAGGGAGCTGGACTCCAGGGTTCAGGAGACCAGTGAATTATCAAGAAGGGGCTGGAATATTGACAAAGCAGAGGTGGGCAAGAACTCTTTGAGATACCCCATCACAAAAGAATAGGAGGGGCTTAAATGCATGGGCTTAAGAACCTTGAAGACGTTATGTTAAGTGACAACAACCAGTCACAGGAGGACAAATACCACGAAATTTATCTAAGGTTTCTAAAATAGTCAAATTCATAGAATCAAAGAGTGGAACAGCAGCTGCTAGGGGGAGAATGAAGTGAAGAGTTACCAAATGGTGGGTATAAAGTTTGGGTTGAGATGATACATAAGCTCTGGAGATCTGCTGGACAACATTGTAACTTACATATATATATATATATATATATATATATATATATATGTATGTATGTATCTTTACAAAGTGTGTGCATGCCCAGTCCCTTTAGTCTTGTCTGACTTTTTGTAACTCTATGGACTGTAGCCTGCCTGGCTCCTCTGTCCATGGGATTCTCCAGATAAGAATACTGAAGTGGGTTGCCATGCCCTTCTCCAACCCAGGGATGGAATCCATATCTCTTACACCTCCTGCATTGGCAGACAGGCTCTTTACCATTAGCGCTACCTGGGAAGTCCATTTCAACAAAGTACCTATACTTAACACAGTTAATTCTATACTATAAACTTAAAAATTTGTTAAGAGAATAAATCTTACATCAAGTATTCTTACCAAAATCAAACACAATTTTTAAAGAATAAATAGAAACGCATGAGTTTCAGAAGCAGAGGTGCAGGATGAGTCTGATCCAGGCAAGGGCAGATATGCCAGGCTGGCTGGGAAATTCCTACAACCAGACCATCAGAGAGGAAAAAAGAAACACCTATGGTCACTAATCCAACCAGTCCATTCTAGAGAAGATCAGCCCTGGGTGTTCTTTGGAAGGAATGATGCTAAAGCTGAAACTCCAGTACTTTGGCCACCTCATGCGAAGAGTTGACTCATTGAAAAAGACCCTGATACTGGGAGGGATTGGGGGCAGGAGGAGAAGGGGATGACAGAGGATAAGATGGCTGGATGGCATCACCGACTCGATGGACGTGAGTTTAAGTGAACTCTGGGAGATGGTGATGGACAGGGAAGCCTGGTGTGCTGCGATTCATGGGGTCGCAAAGAGTCGGACACGACTGAGCTACTGAACTGAACTGAACTGATGGTCACTAAAAACGATCATATAAGAAAACCATAATCTTCATTTAGCATTCATTCATGTCTCCTCTAATTCTGTGAAATCTAGCTCTTGATGAAAAGGCAGAAAAAAGAAGGGGTCTTCTAAGTGAGAATTAGTAGGGGAAGAGGGGAGAGATGGAGAGTTCTTTATCCTTACAGATTTTAGACTGTTTATCTGGGTAATGAACCCCAGCATCTAGGCTGACCTCCAGATTTCCTGAGGTGTTGGATCAAAAGATACCCTGAAAAAAGGAAAAGCAAAAAAAAACAAGATACCCTGACATTTCTTACTGACTCCCACCATTTCATACTTTTTTGGTATTTTTTTTTTCATTTTGTATGTTTCAAAAATAAATAAATAAATAACACAAAGAAGTCAAGAGGAAATGCCACGGCACAGAGCAAGGAGCAATATGAAAACTCCCAAGAGATGGATTTGACCCAGTCATCCAGCCATCTTTATTTCCAAGTAGAACAGGCCTACTTCTCTTCTTTGTGGAATCCTCTCTTCTGGCCCACATCCCTCTCCTGCCCCTTCTGCCCTTTATACAATCAATATATCCCTACTTTTGTCTCCTGAAATCTTCCTTCTCCTGACCCTTGTGTGGTCAAAGGAGGCCTAGGGAGAAATGGGAAAGGACAGGGCTGCAGACAGTTCAGGCCCCACGTAGGGGAGGCTGGGAGGAACCACATTATTGGAGGGATAAGGTAGGAAGTGGAGTTCCCTGGTATCATATTCTAGGAAGTGGATCTTGGAAATTCCCTCCTGGATCAGCCTGATTCTTTATGAAGGAAGACACAAAGAGAATTAGAGGAGAAGACCCTACAAGCCAACTAGAGTAAAAAGAAAATGGACTAGAAGTAGAAGGGCAGGAATGACTGGGCCTTACAGAGCTCTCCATGCCCTGGAGAGCAGTAAGCGCACCAGTAGCTCAGGGTCCAGCTGGCCACACCATCTTACCCACTGCCTTCCTGAGGTACACAGACCAAGGTTTCATCATCTATCTGTCTGAATAGTCATGTACCTTCTAAGTTCCAAATGCTGAGCTAAGTAATGGGAATATAGAGGTGATTCCTTACTGGTTGGCAAGCATCTATTGAGGACCTACTCTGTGCTAAGCCCGGGAGAAAATCATGGGAAGAAAAAGAGGCTGAGAAGCACATAAAATGAACGGAAGATGGTCCTTGTCATGAAACTGGATGAAGAGACAAAGTAAATCCCTGTGATGTAGCTTGCTGGAACAACTTGGGGGAAAAAACATATTTTTCTTAGCAGTACATTCTCCTACAGAGAGAGGTTCATTTTTATGGGAAAAATGCTGGCTTTCCTGGACATTACGATCAGCTAAGGGCTTTGACTAAGAAATTCAGAAGTGAGCTGAATTTCTCTGACAAGGAAAGGAGGAGATGTTCAGTGGCTACTTTAGGGAAAGATTCAGAGGGAGGGAGGAGACCCAGAGGCCCGTGTTGTTCAGTCACTAAGTGGTGTCCGACTCTCTGCGACCCCGTGAACTGTAGCACACCAGACTTACCCATCCTTCACTATCTCCTGGAGTTTGCTCAAACTCACGTCCTTTGAGTCGGTGATGCCTTCAAACCATCTCACCCTCCCCATGACTAAAGAGGAACTCTGACAAGAGAAAGCGAAGATCTTTGTCTTTATTTATTGCTGGGAGTTGTATCATGTAGCTTTCTCCTTCATCTCCCCATAAAATTGTAGTCAGTTCTACATTACTCACTAATGCTTCGTGGGCTGGATCTGTTTTGAGGGGATGTGATAAAGCCCAGAATCTCATTTCCAAGTGGTCAGAGGCAAAGGCAGAGGGTTCTCATGTGAGAAAAACTTTATATGAGTTATTGAGGACATGCTTTTAGCAATGCATTTGCAAGTTTAGATGTGAAACACATGTGCTCAGGAAGTTCAGAGGGAAGTAATCTGAGGATGAGTGGATAATCAGGACAGTCTTCCTAAAAGAAGTAAATTTTGAACTAAACATCCCTTGGGAGATAGATTCAGGTCATGGAAATACATAGGTACTTATGTAACTTCACAGAGACCCCAAAATACACATATGGTTTTCTGGTCTCAGCTCAAGATACAGACATGTACGTAGGCAGACACACACGTACACTCAGTCATGCCAACAGTTACGGTAGAGGGAAATTCAGGTGTGCACTGGGTCATACATTCATCACACACAACCAGACGACCCTTAGCAACTTTCAGTCTCTGCCAAAGTGGCCCCTGCTCTCACCGAGATGCACACAAAGTGGTTCATTAGTATTAAAACCACATCACTGCCCAAGTGCAGAAGAGTCAGATTTATAACATTAGACATTTTTAGTGGAAAATGTAAATACATTGCAGAGAAGGCTGGGCACATGTCCCTTGAAACCATTACCTCACAAAGCTTATCAAGGGTGTAGGCCTTTCACAGAGAAAGACTATTCAGTCTAAGCCACATCCAAGATCATCTTATCAAAGTCAGAGGTTTTAAGGGACACAAGTGATCAACAGAGAAAGTAAGAAACACAGGGTCTTCCCTGGCTGTCCAGTGGTCAAGTCTTCACCTTCCATTGCCGAGGGTGAGGATTTGATCCCTGGTCGGTGAGCAAAGACCCCACATGCCTCGTGGCCAAAAAACTGAAACATAAAACAGAAACAATGTTGTAACACATTCAATAAAGACTTTAAAAAATATTCCTACATCAAAAAAATATTTAAAAGAAAATAAGAAATACAAATAGCCAATAAAAAACATAAACACTATCGTGGCTCAGATGGTAAAGAATCTGCCTGCAGTTCAGGAGACCCAGGTTTGATCCCTGGATGGGACGGATCTGCTGGAGAAAGGCATGGCAATCCACTCCAGTATTCTTGCCTGGAGAAGCCCATGGACAGAGGAACCTGGGGGGCTACAGTCCATGGGGTCACAAAGAGTCAGACAGGACTGAAGTGACTTAGCACAAGCACATATATATAATTCTCTAATATTGTAAGATATAAAAATATCTAAAAATACAAATACTATTATACATAAACATATGAAATCAGCCTCACCCGAAGCTAAAGAAATGCAAATAAAAATGACATAATACTGTGTTTGCCCTAATGTACAAAATCTAGAAAGAATAAAAAAGTTCAGCATTGGTTCAGATGAGAGTGTGGAGAACCGTTCTCTCAACCCCAGTGCTAGGGCTGGCAGTTTGGTCCATAATCGTCTCAGGAGGCCACGTCTACCAGAAACACTACACACGTGTGTGCTCCCTGATCTGTGACTTCACTTGTATCTCTTGATGGAATACCCAGGTTAGTGCATAAAGTCGTGTGTATAAGGCTTTCATTGTACTGGGTTTTGAAAATATGAAAAATTGGAAGCTATTTAAATACCTAGTAAAAGGAGACTGTTAAATAAAATATGGTATCCATTCAATGAAATACTATATCCCTATTATAGGAATAATACAAGATTTCACGATGCTGAAAACTGTTATAAGACATAGCAAGATGTTGTAAATGAGAAAAGCAGAATCGATGCAGTACATAATCTGATACTCTTTGTAATACCAAAGCTAGTTAATGTATTCGGTGGTTAAACCAGGATATAAACTGCATACTAGCAGCGGCCCTTTTGGCTAAATGTTAAATGTTGTCTAGAAAAGTGCCTGGCATAAAATAGGCCCACAGTAACTATTCGTTAATTACATAGATGTATACACACTTACTGTGTATACATAGTATACAGATGTATACACACTTACTGTGTATACATAGTATACAGATGTATACACACTTACTGTGTATACATAGTATACAGATGTATACACACTTTGTATACATAGTATACAGATGTATACACACTTACTGTGTATACATAGTATACAGATGTATACACACTTACTGTGTATACATAGTATACAGATGTATACACACTTACTGTGTATACATAGTATACAGATGTATACACACTTACCATGCAGCAGGCAGTGCTGCCAGCACCTGGCAGAATACTTCAGTCTGTCCACAGCACTGGGCTCCGAGTCCTACTGTGAACTCCACTGGGCCGTGAGGGGGCACTGCGAGGTGAGGCCAGCCAAACTGCCTTGGTCACCCAGGTCACCAGTCACCAGGTCACCTTGGTCACTAGTCAGGAAATGGTGAAGCCAAGATTCAAACTCAGGCAGCCTCAGTCCAAAGTCTTAACTCAAACACTCTCTGGACATGTGTGCAGAGAAAAGTCTGAGAGGTGGTACACCATCAAACACATCAATCGCAGTGATTCAGGCAATGCTGGGTGGTGGGATTACTCAAGGTTTTGTTTTCCTTTGTACTTACCAGAGTTTTCTAATTTCTCTACAGTGGTGTAAAATTTAATTTTTGTATCTGTGTGTGTGTGTGTGTGTGTGTGTGTGTGTGTATGTGTGTGTGCGTGTGCGTATGTGCTCAGTTGGGTCCAACCCTTTGGGACCTCCATGGGCTGTAGCTCTCCAGGCTTCTCTGTCCATGGAATTCTCCAGGCAAGAACACTGGAATGGGCTTCCATTTCCTCCTCCAGGGGATCTTCCCAACCCAGGGATCAAACCTGTGTCTCTTGCATCTCCTGCACTGGCAGGTGGACCCTCTACAATTGTGCCATCTGGGAAGCCCTTTAATTTTCTTTGAAATAACATGTGATGTCCTTTAACGGATGCTTTCTCTGACCAAAACAGGCAAAAAGTAGAGCAGAGGAAATGGGTTCTCAAGAGAGAGGGAAAAGATGAGGGACAAGTAGAGTAGGGATCTCTAACCTCTGGGCCTCTGACTGGTGCCTCCTGTTAGATCAGGGTGGCATTAGACTAGAAACAAAGCGCACAACACTACTCTGTTTAAAATGGATAACCAACAGAAGCCTGTTGTGTAGCACATGGCATTCTGCTCAGTGTTACGTGCCAGCCTGGATGGGAGCAGGGCTTGGAGGAGGATGGACGCATGCACACGTGTGGCTGAGTCCCCTCACTGCTCACCCGAAACTATCACAGCGTTGCTCACCAGCTACTCCCCAATACAAATGTTTCTGCTGTTAAAAAACGTAACTTTAAAAAAAAAAAAAAAAAAAAAAACCCATTGTATAGGAAGTCTTTTTATCTAAGATTTATATTACTAGATGACCAAGGAAAATATATCCATTTAAAATGAAGACCAAAAGAAAAAAAAAATGAAGACCAAGATTTGAGAGTAAATGAATAAAAATTATCTATAAGGGTATTATTAAAGAATAAAAATGTAAATTATGAAAAAAAGAAATAAAGGGTAGAATAAATGTAATGTGCTTGAATTTTCCCCAAATCATGGCCCACCACCATGAGCCTAGTTCATGGAAAAATTGTCTTCCACCAAAACGGTCCTTGGTGCCAAAAAGGCTGGGGATTGCTGAAACGGAGGGACCAAGTTTCCACAAACAAGGTAGGAAATTTCAGAAACTACAGGCCCCTCACTTCCCATGTGTTCTTTGCTGTGTCCTTCAATCCCAGAGGATTCCAGGACGCTCCTTGGGGTTGCCACTCTCCTGGAGAGACACATGGTGACCCTACGTTCAGGGCGTCTTGCAAGGCCATCCTCATGTGGACACACCATTTATGGGTGGAGCTGCATTTGCCCAAAGACATTTCTTGAAGTTCTGTACCGGACGTCAGGTGGGCATGAAGGGTACGACTCGAGAAAGATATAGCCCCTGCCTTCAAGAAATTCAGAAATTGTTGGGGAGACAGACAAATGGAAAACACACAAACTCATTACGGGACTAATAAAATAGAAGGAAATTCAGGATGTTATGAGAGCATCTGATTCCTGTAACATCCTGTACTTGCTTGTGTCGTAGAGCTTGTTGTTTTTTCTATTTTAATTGTGTGCTTCCTCCTCCATCTCTCCAACTGTGCACAAACTCCTTGAGGACTGGCACTGAATCTCACCCATGTGTCCCAGCGCTTGGCACAGAGTAGGCCATTTAACCAACAGGAGCTTTGCCTGGATGGTTATCTCTATACAGAAATGGTTCTGTGAATAACTTCTCCAGTTTGATCCATCAAGGATCAGGTTAAAGGAGAGGGGCTACACTGGAAAAACAATGCCTGGAGATCTCTCCGCCTCAAATGGAGTGAACCAGGTGAACAGACAGAAAGAGGAAGGAAAAAAACTCCTAGGCTGTGTGAACGCAAGTCCAAGATCGAATTAAGAAACAGCTGATTTGTTTCGGTCAAAATAGATGTGGCTGCAACAGAGATGAGTCACGGAGGGCCTTTTAGTCACACTAAGTTCAGATTTAATCTTCCAAGCTATGAGGATTCAAAAAACAGAAGAAGAGAGATGGTCAGATTTGGCTACAGGAAAGTCAGTGTGGTAGCACCATGGAAGGTGGAAGAAAGGGGGCAAGTCAGAGGGAAAGAGGCTGGTTCAGTTGGGAGGTCCCTGCAGGAAGCAGTCCAGAAAATGACGACCTGGATGAAGGCAAGGCTTCCAAGAATGCAGAGAAAAAGACATCCCAACATTATTTTCCTCCAGGCCAGCCTGAAATCATTCTCAGGAATGCAGAACATTTAAAAATGACACTTGTGTGTGAAAAAGGCAAAGCTGATCTTGAGAACTTAGCCATATTGCCAACTCAGCAGCCCCAATCCCCCAAGGCTTCACACCCCACTAGCACCTCAGTGCCCACCCCTCCCAAAGGCAGGGACGAAGACATCCCGGCAGCCAGAGAAACGCTCCGAAGCAGCAGCAGAGGGGGGAGAAGAACATTACAGAGCTCAGCATCTGTGGCAAGCAGCTGCCAAGCAGCCTCCATGTGCCCCTGCAGCTGTCGGCGTGATGGCAACGGAAGAAGGAACAGAAGGACGAAAAGAACTTTCAGCAACAGGCTCCGAGTGCCAGGCAGGTAGGTGGGCCCTGGGGCAACTCAGGCTGATCCCCTGGGGCTCCCGGGAGCTACTGCTTGCCTTGGAGAATGGCCACATGGAGCCCCTGGCTTCCCAGGCTGGACTTTGCAGGACACCAATCCCCTCACCTGAACCAGGGACCCAGGGGAGTGGAGACTGGACTTGCCAAGCCAGCTTCCTTAGTTTGAGTTCAAGGTCCCTGTCTCTATCTCTTTGAAGGTGTAATATGACTCATATCACTTGGTGTTCAAATCTGTGATTCAAAGCTCAGTGTGGTGGGAGACCTGTTTGAGAGATTCATGACCCCCTCACCACCAAATAATCAAGGAGATGGCCCAGGGTATTTCATGCAACTAAAACAGGGAATTACTGATTTTAACAGCAGGTTGAAGGCATGCATCACGTTGATTATTCACTCATTCATCCATTAATTCAGAGATGTATCAAATACCAAGTATATAAGAATATGCTAGGCTTTGTGGCAGCTAACAGAGATATGGAAGGCAAACTGATAATGCAGAGTTTGTCAAGCTGTACGGCTTACAAAGAGCTCTATTCATTACTTTTCTTTTTACAACTAGAGCTAATATTCAGTCATTTGCATAGTCCAGGCATTACAGATATTTACAGCCATTGACTACCCAGCTTGGCCAGGCTTCCCTGGTGGCTCAGTGGTAAAGAGTTCGCCTGATAATGCAGGAGAAGCAGGTTTGATCCCTCGGTCTGGAAGATCCCCTGGAGAAGGAAATGGTAACCCACTCCAGTATTCTTGCCTGGAAAATCCCATGGAAAGAGGAGCCCAGCGGGCTGCAGTTTCTGGGGTCACAAAGAGTCGGACACAACTTAGAGAAAAAGACCAGACCCCGCCTGGCCAGTGGTCTTGTGAATCAGTTGTTAAATACAACATTTTGAAAACTGCCCCTGCCCATACCAATGCTGCCAAGTCACATTTACATTTTCAGTCATTCTGGTCTGTGATCACCTCCTAGCAGGTGACATAGTCAGTATTAGAACCCACAATTTGCTTATGATAAAGTTGGAAGACGAAGATATCAGAGAGACATGAAATTATTTTAGGGTGACATTTAAACAAGTACCTGATCTTGTGAGCCCCAGAGCTGACACAGTATGTGGGTGAAATGAAACACGAGGGAAAGATCGTCACATACACAGGCAAACTTAGAGGGGATGTCATTTTGCGGTGGGGGTTGACAGGTGATAGAGACCTTGAAAAAAATTGGGGATTTGGATAGGGTTTGGTCCTGGTTGTCAGGGAAACAGGCTCTGGACAGAATGCCCAGGTCCTGGACAGAATGCCCAGGTTCAAAACTCAGCTTTCCATGTATAAAATGAGGATAATAATAAGGACATCTACTAAAAGGTTGTTCTAAGGATCAGGAGATGGTTTAGATAAAGCGCCTGATGCAGCATGTGCTCCATAAGGGACAGCCAGCATTCTTTCATTTCCCTTTGTACAGATGGTAAGTGGTAGCCATCCCTTCTGCAGAGGCTCTTCATTTCCCATGTATAACATCCAGGATGCCTAGTTGTGAGCCATAGAAACCACCTCTGGCTGATGACAATCTATGTATAATTAAACGGAGGAAGAATTTATTGAAAGGTAATTCAAAGAAAGTCGAGTGCCTAAGAATTGATGCTTTTGAACTGTGGTGTTGGAGAAGACTCTGGAGAGTCCCTTGGAGTGCAAGGAGATCGACCAGTCCATCCTAAAGGAAATCAGTCCTGAATATTCATTGAAAGGACTGATGCCAAAACTGAAACTCTAATACTTTGGCCACTCAATGTGACGAACCGATTCATTGGAAAAGACCTTGATGCTTGGAAAGATTGAAGGCGGGAGGAGAAGGGGATGACAGAGGATGAGATAGTTGGATGGCATCACCAGACTCAATGGACATGAGTTTGAGTAAACTCCGGGAGTTGGGATGGACAGGGCAGCCTGGTGTGCTGCAGTCCATGGGGTTGCAAAGAGTCGGACACAACTGAGCAACTGAACTGAACTGAATTCACAGAATCACTAGAAAGGCTGAAGAGTCAGGAAGAAAGTGGGCAAGAACCAAGGGAGCCTGGACAAACAAGGCCAGAGTGGTCAAACTCAGGCCTGAAGAGCCACCTGGAGGGGATGTCAGGGCTTGTGCTGGATAGAACTCCATGGCCACATGTGACAGAGGATGCTGCTGTCAGCCCTGCCATGGCCACTGGCTGGACTACCCTGCTCTCTCTTCCTGTTAGCTCCAGAATCAAGGCCTGGAGTGGGCATCCGACTGGCAGGCCCCAGGTACATGCCTTTGCCCTAGCTGCCATTGGGCAGGGGAGAGCTAGCCTCTGAAAATCCAATTTCCCCACTGTGGAAATAACCCAGCCTCCCACCAAGAATCACACGTAAGTGTAGTGTCCACACACTGAAAAAGGATTCCGAGGCTGAGCAGCTTAAAAACAACTGTCCGGCGCACCATGCCAGGCGCACCCATGACCGCAGTCCTGCCGGCACCTCCATCCCAAAGGCTAGGGCCACCGGACTTCAGACTTGACCATCTAGCGACACTAAACGTGCTGCGCTCCTTCAGTCCTCTGGGTAGATTTTTTCATTCCTTCCCTGCTTGTACATCTGCTTGTTGTCCACATAAACTTCCAGAGGCAGGTATCACTTCTGCCTACTTGATAAGCTGCCTGTGACTTCTACAGGTTAGATTAGCTGCCTTTCTCGGGGTTCTCATGGCGTTCAGGGTATGCCTTCCTCCACTTTTTAATACACTGAATTGAAAGCATTTAACGGAGGACCTGGCTTAGTGGTTCTCAAGCGTTAGAAATCTCAGAATCACCTGGAGAGCTTGTTAAAGCACAGACTCCTAAGCCCCATTCCTGGAGTTTCTCAGTCATTCTGGTGTAAGGTCTGATGATTTGCTTTTCTAGTAAGTTTCAGGTGATTCTGATAACATTTTGCTGAGGCTATTAGCCTAGGAACCACACCCTAAGATCCAGGGACCTAACTTACAATTTTAAACCAATGGTTCTCACGTAGGGGCTGCTATACCCCACCTCATACTTCCACCCCCGGGTACATTTGGCAATATTTTGAGATGTTTCTGGTTGTCACAACTAGGAGGGGAGTGGCTACTGACATCTAATAGGTAGAGCCCACTCCCTACCCCAACAAAAAATCACCCAGGCCCAAATATCAGAAGTTTCGTGGTTGAGAAACCATGATGTGGACCATAAAATTCCTGAGGGCAGACACTTATTCAGTATCATATTCCCACATCTAATATGTCATGTAGTCTGTAATATTTGCTCACTCTATGGTTATTAACTGGAATCACTTGACTAAAGACCATGAATGTATCTTCTCAACCCCAAGTTGAAAAGAAATCTAAGAAGTACAAGGGAGCCTGGAACTGAAGACATTAGATGGGAAGCAGACATAAAATGCATAAAACCAAACTGCTAGAAGTGAAATCACAGGAGAAGCATCCAGACTTCTTATTGCCTGGTCCACCCCCAGCCCCACACAAACACCCCTCTCTGCATACCCAAGGAAGTGACTGCAGCCTTCCAACATTTTCTCCTCAAATCTGCTCATCAGGCTTGTTAGTGAGTCTTCAATGACCATCTCCTCTTCTCTTTCACAGGGCACGTGGTCACACAAATAAAAATGACACTTTCCAACCTCCCCTCCAGCTGATATGGAAAGACCCAGCCAAGGCAACATGAGCAGAAGCCATGTGTGTAACTTTGAGTCACATCCTTAAAAGGAGGCATGTGTCCCCCTTCCTCCCTTCTGCTGTTTTCAGTGTGAATGCGGGGAAGAGGCACCTTGGATCAAGCTGGTGTAGGCCATACACTGCAAAGGCAGAGCAAAATGTCAGCATGAGCCTGGGCCCCTAGACGATCCCAAAGAGCAAAGCCACCATACAAGCACTGAAGCACCTTCTTCCAGGCTGTTCCGTGGGAAAGACATTTGCAATTTGTATAAGCTACTCTTGAGAGTCCTTTGGACAACAGGGTAATCAAACCAGTCAATCCTAAAGGAAATCAACCTTGAATAGTCATTGGAAGGACTGATGCTGAAGCTCCAATACTTTGGTCATCTGATGCGAAGAGTCACCTCACTGGAAAAGACCCTGATGCTGAGAAAGATTGAGGACAAAAGGAGGAGGGGGCAACAGAGGATGAGGTTGGATGGCATCACTGACTCTGTGGAGCAAATTTTAGGAGATGGTAAGGGACAGGGAAGCCTGGTGTGCTGCAGTCCATGGGATTGCAGAGTTGGACACAACTAGCGACTGAACAACAAAGCCACTCTTATTTTGAGTTTCTGTTACAAGCAGCCGACCTCATATGCTAGCAAATATTACTAATCAAACTTGAAAGCCAGCTACTTTTCTCACCATCAACATACATTCCTGGCCCCTGGAAAGCTAGAATATTCTCTCTATGTGGTGGGACTCCAGCAGTTTCTACATAGATCTATCTCCCCTACTTCAAACCCTACTCCACCCACTGTCCCAAAGATTCCTGAAGGCTCTCTCTCTGAAAAAGCCAAGGCTTCCATCTCTGGTAAATTATAACCCCGAGGAGGAATAACACACTATACTATTAATCAGTTTTTGTACCTGTGAAAGGCAGAACTGAGAATGTTCTGCTAAGGAGGGGAAAAAGGCTTTAAAATAAAAATGTGGCACCACTGAAAACCCATAAACCTCACAGATTTGCCTAAGATTGGTGTGAGGATAGAGCCAAACCAAACACTGCCACCATGACCCCGCTCTTGAAGAATACCTCCTAAGTCCTAATACCCTCCCCAACAACCGAAACTGGCCTCAGCAGTACTGATCATGCCAAGGAGAGTGGGGCCTCCCTGGTAGAGTCCGTACCCTCTGGGGAGGAACCACCCACGCGGCAGTCAGGTAAGCTGCACTAAGTTCCTGTCCTATCCCTGGGAAAGGGAGAAGGAAATTCACGCTCTTTCTCCTGGCTTTCTCAGCTCCCTGGCTCTAGAGGATGACATTGCCCTTCCCCGCTTGTCCTTGGCTGAGTAGACACTCTAATTTATCTAGAAGTCACTTTTCTTTTCATTTTGGGATCTAGTAAATGTTACCGTCTGCAGTTGACTCAGCCTGCCCCGAAGTGAAGGAATCTGTGTAGTCTGTCAATCTCCACAGCTTTGGAGGATGTTTTAAATGGCATTTGGTGATTGAAAGCAAGATACAATTGCCCTGTGACAAAGAAGCTAATGATCAAGGCCCCTCTAATAGCTTTTATATTACTGTTAAGTCACAACACTCTCCTGCTACTTTTTACTCATGCAAATAAAGTACACATCAAATCAAAGCAAACTGTCTGTCAACAGGTTGCCTTAAAGACCAGAATCCTCTTTTGCTTCTCTTTTTAAATAAAGAGCAAACAAGGACAGAAAAGAAACAAGATGGCACCTTTTGTGCTTGTTTTCATATTTTTTTTTCCTTCTGTCCTCCTCCTGGAGTAAGCCTGAAAGGTCACAAGATAAGGGTTTCTCATTCGTATCCTTGAGCCGAAGGTATTTGAAGATGATAAAAAAACATGCACACTTGTTTGTTTTTTTTCTTTTCATTTGGAGTCCTCCTGTCAAGGTGCCCAGAATAATGCTTCTGGAGCAGATGGGGAAGGCAGACGAAGCCGTGCTGGGAAACCACGTTTCCAGACGCGGCGTTTGTGTCAGCCCTGTTCTTCGGCAGAAACAGCCACCTGGGGGAGCCTGCCCCGGCATCCTCTGTACCCTGCACACGGGTCCAAGAGGACCTTTCACACTTGGCTATTCGTAATGCTTATTAATTTGGCACCTGCTTCTAGAGACCCTATATTTTTCACCAGGCTTTGGCCCGATAGTGCTGTTGGAAAGAATCTTGAGATAAAGAGACGCATCTAACAGCCAAGATAAATGCAGTCGTACTGCAGAGCAGAACACTAGAGGTAGCCCCAGGAAGACAGCTGTTCTCATCAGGTGTCTGTAGACCCCGTAAGCCAGGAGGGAAGGATTTGGTAGGAAAATGCCTGACTCCACTGTTTCACTTTCAGTGTTAAAGATCATTGTCTTATTATGGATGTTGTGATCGGTATTACTCAATGATACCCCCGGACTAAAAGGATCTGGGGAAAATAACCAAGAGCATAACTCCCCAAACCATAGAATTGCTGTGCTATTTCATTATCTTAGTTAGACCTCACACCCAGGGCCAGATGGCTATGATTTAAACACAGGCAGTCCTGTTGGGGTCTCTTCAGTTTAGTTCAGTTCAGTCACTCAGTCATGTCCGACTTTGTGACCCCATGAACTGCAGCATGCCAGGCCTCCCTGTCCATCACCAACTCCCAGAGCCTACCCAAAGGGGTCAATAGATAGCATCCTGCTTCACCTGAGACAAAGGATTGGCATAAGGGAGCTGAAATAAAACCTTTATCACCAATAAAGGCCAACTGGCAGGACATTGCTAAACATGAGAGCCCCGGAATTAGGCAGAATTGCTCTCCCTGGTACAAGTATGCTGGACCCAGGAAGATGGCCCATTCAGTGTAGAAGGGGGAGAGAACTGCTTTCTGCAGGCAGGAAGATGGCTCTGCAGAAGAAAAAGGGGACAGGTGGGTCACACACATTTCTAGTTTGTTTTTCCTAAATATATCAATGTGATAAATCACTCCCCTGTCACAGAGCACCAGTTTGAGCTCCCTGAGTCATACAGCAAAATGATGCTTTTGAACTGTGTTGTTGGAGAAGATTCTTGAGAGTTCCTCGGACTGCAAGGAGATCAAACCAGTCAATCCTAAAGGAAATCAACCCTGAATATTCATTGGAAGGACTGATGCTGAAACCAAAGCTCCAATACTTTGGCCACCTGATGCAAAGACCCTCCTCATTGGAAAGTACTCTGATGCTGGGAAAAACTGAGGGCAGAAGGAGAAGGGGGAAACAGAGAATGAGATGGTTGGATGGCAGCACTGACTCAATGGACATGAGTTTGAGCCAGCTCTGGGAGATGGTGAAGGCCTGGGAATCCTGGCATGCTGCAGTTCATAGGGTCGCAGAGAGTCAGACATGACTTAGCAACTGAATACCAACAATTTCTACTTTACATATGGTAGTGTATATGTTGGGGTGAGAGGTGGGAGACAGGTTCAAGAGGGAGAGGACATGTGTATACTTATGGCTGATTCATGTTGGTGTATGGCAGAAACCAACACAATATTGTAAAGCAATTATCCTCCAACTAAAAAGAAATAAATTTTATAAAAGAAGATAAACAAAAAATGTGCTAAGTTGTGTCTGACCCTTTGTGACCAAGGACTGTGGCCTGCCTGGCTCCTCTGTCCACGGGATTCTCCAGGCAAGAATGTTGGAGTGGGCTGCCAATCCATTCTCCAGGGGATCTTCCCAACCCAGGGATCGAACTCAGGTCTTCTGCATTGCATGTGGATTCTTTACTGTCTCAGCTACCAGGGAAGCCCCAGATAAATAACTGAAAATATTTTAAAAAAAAATCACTCCCCTAGAGCAAATGAGTAAGGAGATGGAGAAGGTCCTGAATGCCATACCTCCTACTTGGAAAAACATGCCAAGAGTGGGGAACAAGCTACCCGCCCCCCCAGCACCATTGCAGGGTGAGGGACAGACCCAGAGAGAACTTAGGAGATCTTGCTTATGACACCCAATTAAAAGGTGATGTCAAGTCTTTGGACTGCCAAGTCCAAGGGTACCCTGTTATCCACATCTACTGACTCTTGACCATGGGAGGACGTCATATTCATGCAGCCACTGGCCATTTCCGACCCTTCCCCATGTGCCACATCCTTGCCTGGTTTGGCATCTCAATTTTCATCCAAGTGCCAACACTCTTCTTCTACTTAGAGCTATGCAATCACCACCCAATACCCTCACAGAAGACCTATGTCAGAGACGATAACCCCAAATTCCTTACAACTCCATTTACATGAGAGGCACGTTCTGGAGGACTGGGCAGGTCATTTACAACCCAATCCATCCTTCTTTGTCTTGGCCTCTTCATAAACAGCATTGTCTCCTCCAGCTTGACGTTAAGAAGAAATTCCAGAACAAAATTATCTATTTTATTAACTAAAGGGAGTTGCTGAAAACATTGTCCATTTTGTTTCTCAGTCTTCTGAAATCAACACACACACACAAACACTTCTTTTAGCTCTAAGAGTTGTGTTTTTGTTTTTCCTGGTTAGGATACTCTTTTCTTTAAGGTCACTATAGTTAATGTAAATTTTGCTTAAATCATGTCAATAAATTGTTTTCTCTTTTTGATTTGGTCATCAGGTAGCTCAAAATCAAATCTGTGGTTCAGTGCCAGTTGAACAATGGAGGAGGGAGAAGCCTGGGTATCTGCAACTTCTCCCTCTCTGGAAACTCTCCCTCTTACCACCCCCTTCCCCGTGTCCTGTTTATAGTCTAAAGACAACCCTGTTTGTTTTCTATTTTATAATGGACTAGGTATTCTTGGAGGAAATCATAAATTCCATGGAATGACAGAAACAAATAAAATGTATCCTTAATATTCTTCATTAATTTGCAATAAATTAATTTTAAATTTTTATTAAAATAGCCAATGGATATAAATTACCTAGCCTTTTAAATTTTAGGATCAGAACAAAAAATTTAGTTTCATGTGACTTTCCAAGAATTTAATGAGTTTTTATATTGTTCATCAAATTTATACAATCAAAATAGGATTTCTTTTTATAATATTTGGTTGCTGACTCATAAATTGTCAATTATATTCTATTTTTCAACACAGTGACTTATTTAAACTTATTTTATCACTTGGCTAATTCACAGTATTAAGAGAAGTATTCAAAGGATGATGTATTTGACCAAGGTTAATTCTGTTTTATTTCTACTAGTATATCCTAGATTAAAATCATTAAATATTTTATGTTGCCACTTTATATGCCATAGAAAAAATATTGGCTGTTAGTAAATTTTGACAAAAGATTCTCACTGAACACATTTTCCGAAGACTCTCTCTGTTGGCATCTACAGCTAAACTTAATCTCTTTTATATCCCATTGCCTCTTGAGATTGGAAGGGACTTTTTGGGTTCTTGTTTTGGTTAGTGTTTTCTCCCAGAAATATCAACTGTTGCTGTCATTCTTACTGAAGTTGGTTATCTCATTGTTGGTTCTATAAGCCAAGCTTATTTCTTGCAAAATATTTTTTAATAATCCAAAGTCCAACCACTAAAACAGTTGTCATCAGTTTGGCCTTTGATATCAGAAGTAAAAGGGACAGAAAATGAGGCCATTTTTTCCTATGTCTTCTTCTCTTGTTCTCTTCAATTCATAAGACAGTGAAGTTACAGTTTTTTTAGTTTTGTTTTTAAAGGTCAGGTATATGATAAAATTTATTTTTTAAACAGAAATGAGACACTGAGTTCTTATATTCATTTAGATTTTCACACACCTGATATTCAAGAACTCATTTCTTCATCCATTCATTCACCAAATATTTATTCAGCACCCACTCTGTACAGACATCATCATGTGAGCAATCACGGGAAAAATAAGCCATATTGCAGAGGAAGGCAGGGGAGAAGCAATGGCAACCCACTCCAGTGTTCTTGCCTGGAGAATCCCAGGGACGGGGGAGCCTGGTGGGCTGCCGTCTATGGAGTCGCACAGAATCAGACAAGACTGAAGCAACTTAGCAGCAGCAGCAGCAGAGGAAGGCAGAGGAAAGAGGAGCTGAACTCCTTGTCCCTTGGGGAGCCAACAGGCCACTTTAGGAAACACGGCATGTCAAGGACCTAGTATATAGTAGGTGCTACATAGATGCAGGCCATAATGAACTGTAACCACAAAAACAATTTAAGCCTCTAATGTAACCACATGTCCACACAAATATAGACCAACCTCAGGAGCTGTGCCTGCAGTAGGAAATGGCAACCCAATCCAGCATCCTTGCCTGGAAAATCCCATGGACAGAGGAGCCTGTTGGGCTATAGTCCATGAGGTCGCAAAGAGTTGTAACTGACAGGGATCTAGCACCCATGCATGCAGAAGCTGTGGGTTTCTCAGAAAGCAAAAGGGTTAGACTGCTGATTTAAATGCATCCATTGTATTTTAATAAATTTTCCCGTGCAGTCATTTCCTGTTTTTTCCTCCCTAAAACTGGCGAGTATTTTAAGAATGTAGGCTCTAAAACTAGGCTATACAAATAGTTTAAAGAATTAATATTATATAAATTACATATAATAAAATGCAAGATCTTAAAATAGTGAGCATTTGGTTTGATGAGTTTTACCAGTTGTATACACCTAGGTAACCACCACTTAAATGACAGACCATTTCCATTATCCCAGAGAGTTTCCTTAAGCCCCTTACTAGGCAATCTCTTTCTGATTTCTATGACTATAGATTAATTTTATTCTATAATTTCAGGTACATGGAATCATGGAGCATATATACTCTCATGTCTAGCTTCACTTAAATCATGTTTTTGAGATGTTGTTGCATTTATTCGTAGTTTATCCTTTTGTACTGCTGAATTATACTCCACTATGCAGATAAACTACTGTTTATCCATTCTCTTGTCAGTGGAGATTTGGGTTGTTTCCAGTCTTCGGTGATTATGACTAAAATTGCTATCATCGTTTTTGTAAAAGCCATTTTGTACACATATATTTTCATTTCTTTTTTTTTTTTTTTTTTTAGTAAGAACCTCAAATTTAGTATTTCTGGGATATAGAGTAGATATATGATCAACTTTCTAAGAAACTATTAAGTAGTTCTCCAAAGTGGTGGATCTTTTTTACACTACTGCCAACAGACATATCAAAGTTCTGGTTGTGCCATATGCTCACACTTGGTATTGACCATCTTTTTGGGTTTTAGACATTTTCATGTTGGTAAAATAGTAGCTCGCTGTGGTTTAATTTGCATGTTCTTGATGACTACTGGCTTCCTTGGTGGCTCAGATGGTAAAGAAGCTGCCTGCAATGCAGAAGACCTGGGTTCAATCCCTGGGTCAGGAAGATCCCCTGAAGAAGGAAATTGTAACCCACTTGAGTATTCTTGCCTAGAAAATTCCATGGACTGAGGAGCTGGCAGGCTACAGTCCATGGGGTCACAAAGAATAGGACATAACTGAGAAACTAACACACATGCAATGTTTTTTTCATTTATTTCTTGCTATTTGTACGAGATCTTCTGTGAAATGTCTGTTCAAGATTTTTGCCCGTTTTTTGATTTGACTTCTTATTGTTGATTTGTAGAAATTCTTTACATATTACGGATATGAGATTTTTATATATCTATATATTACATTTTTTCCTCAGTCTGTGCCTTGAACATTCATTTTCTTAGTGATGGATCAGACCTCACCTGATCCCTTTACTAGCTGAGTTCTCTGGGGAGAAATTTAGAAAATACAATCTTTTAAATATCACTAATCATTAACCTTTTCTTTCATCATACTCAGAAAGACATTTCTCTAATTCTCTTCCTATCTACTCTCTGTTCCTTTGTTGATGGTCTTTGTTGAACTTAGCATGTCCCTATGTAGTAATCTATGTATCCCTAGTCTGAATTAATTACTTCATTCTCTAAACACACACAGCACTTTACTTATTTCTTCATTTCTTTCTAAATTAATATTTTATATATCTTCAATCCAAACCACCATATTTAACCATACATAGGACCTTCCTGGAGCTCAGTTGGCAAAGAATCTGCCTGCAATGCAGGAGACTAGGGTTCAATCCCTGGGTCGGGAAGATCCCCTGGAGAAAGAAATGGCAACCCTCTCTAATAATCTTGCCTGGAAAATCTCATGGATGGAGGAGCCTGGCGGGCTACAGTCCAAGGGATGGCAAAAATCAGACACAACTTAGCGGCTAAACCACCACAAATGTCTACTTGGACATTCCCCTCAATCTCTGCAGCCTCCAAATGGAATCCTTTATTACACCCCTTGCAAAGACAGTCCTTCTTTAGGCTTCCTGTTATGGTAAGTGCCAGCACCATATACCAACTTCTTAATGCAGAAATCTACCTGTGTTTTGACTCCCATATCCAATCCCTCAGCCGGGGTCATTGATCTTAACACCCTCACTCCCCCAAATCTTGGATTTATCCATTTGTTTCCCTCCTACTGCCCCATTGTGTCATTTCTCATCTAGATTTCTGTTCTGGCTTTATCATCTTTCTTCCCACTATACTCCAACTATGTGGGCTTTCAGGTAGCTTCTAGAATATACCAAGATTTTTCTTCGCAGACTTTTGCATTTGAAGTTCCCTTTGCCTACAGTGCTGTTCTCCAAGGCTTCCTTGATCTGAAATAGCACCAGTCCACCCACTCGATACTTTCCATCACAATATGCTCTTTATCTCCTTCTTAGGATTTATCCCAAACTGTGGTCACATTTTCCTTCTTGCTTTCCCCCACAAGATATAAGTTTCCAGAGAGTAGATTCCCTTTTGTTCGTTAGTATATCTCCATGTCTGGCACATAATAGACACTTACTGAGGATCATTGAATCAAAGAATGTTTTCCTCACCAATTCAAATGTAGGATCATGTCTTTTAATTTTCTATCTACCCCAAAATATTTCTTTGCAAATATAGGTATTATAAACGCCTCCTTCAGTGGGTTACATTGATTTCCTTCAATGTCTTTGGCTAACTGCACCACTTTTCCCAAATTAGCTTTTCTGGTCTTTCTTCATATAGCCACCAATCTATTCCCTCCCTAGCTTATCTATACCAAATCCCAGATTTGTTGTTTCTCTAAAGATCTATGCACTGCATATATACAGCTGTACCTGCTAGATACCAAATAATTGCCAAAAGTAATTTCAGGTGGATTCTATCCATTTGGTGAAGAAAAACCAGCAGCCTAACAGAGCTGACTACTCAGCTCCATCAGACAGGTAAAGACTGCATCCAGGCACAAACCCTTGCTGTTTCCTGTACCTTCCTCTGCTTGGTATCACGCTCCCCTCTCACGAGGGTGTTTGAGTTTAATTCTCTCAGCCAAGTGGCAGATGGAGAAATTGTTTGTGATTGAGAAGAGAATATTTTATCAGACTTCCTACAAATGGGGTCCACTGAATTTTAATCTGCCAGCAAAGCACTGACAAAAAAAAGGAGGAAAAGTCTCAACAGGACATCCTGTAAGGTCGCCTCAGGAATCAGTATGTTTTGGGTCAACACTCAGTCCATAGATGATAAACTTTCAAGGGCAACTGAGAGAGTCCTGAATCAGATACCTCCCAGGGCCCTCCAGCCTGCTGGGGAAGGCTGCAGGGCAGAAGGGAACCTGGGTCAGGAGCCAGGAAGTCTGTATTCCAGACCTGGTTCTGGCCCTGACTTCTTAGGTCACTGCCTGTTGGTGATGTCACCTTCAGTGTCTCGGTCACCCCACCTGTACCAAAAAAAAAAGGAAAGGGTATATCCTACTCCTCCCAACTGGGTTGTGAAGAAAATTAATTGGGAGATGACTATGCTATCCAGATAGAAGAAGCCCAAGTTGGTTTTGAAATTAATAATATTTTATTTTTTTCTCTGTCATACAACTCCGCAATAGGTTCTGTATCATATTGATAGCCACTGATGTTTATTGAACAGTTGCTGTGCGCTGGATACATGCAAACTGCGCTTCACATGAATTGTCTCCTATAACTCGTATAAAACCCTGGGGAAGGATGCTAAAGAGGGCACAAAAATATGAAATTTTTTTGTGATATCTTTTAAACGGATTTCAACATTACCTAAGTGTTGGTCATTCAGTTCTGTCTGACTCTTTGCGACCCCATGGAGGTAGCCTGCCAGGCTCCTCTGTCCATGGGATTCTCCAGGCAAGAATACTGGAATGGGATGCCATGCCCTCCTCCAAGGGATCTTTCTGACCCAGGGATTGAACCCAGGTCTCCCGTATTGAAGGCAGATACTTTAGCATCTCAGCTACCGGGGAAGCCCCAATATTAACCCAGGGCCTGATCAATAAATGCTCCTGGAAACCAAGGGCTGAGGCAGTGTGCCATGCCTCAGACAGTATTTTCACAGGCAAACTGAAATGATGAGAGAGGTGGGATGGGGAGGGATGTGGGAGGGGGGTTCAGGATGGGAAACACATGTACAGCCATGGCTGATTCATGTTAATGTATGGCAAAAACCACTACAATATTGTAAAGTAATCAACCTCCAATTAAAATAAAAAGAAAAAAATTTGAAATGATGAACGAGATATCCATCCCCCAGTGCTGCATTGCCACCACCTGTGAATTACTCCTCTCTGTGGGCTGCCATCTATGGGGCCGCAGAGTCGGACACGACTGAAGCGACTTGGCAGCAGCAGCAGCAGCCTCCCTCATACCCAGGTACAGTGTATATACACAAACCATACACAAACAATAATAGTCCAGATTATTGTGCACCGACTATGTGCCAAGGATTTTACATATATGATCTCAATTACTCATTACATCAGCCCTTGGAGTAGGTACTATTTTTAGCCCCAAGATAATGGAACAGAGCGATGGGGAGTAACTTGCCCAACATAAGGGAAAGTGGTAGACCAGAACTGGAGCCCAGTCTTTCAGCAATCAAGAGCTTGCTTTTCTATCCACTACTCCACACTGCCTCTCGATGCACTTTTTTCTCATTTTAACATTTTTTTTTTCATTTTAACATTTTTAAATTAAGTTTTACAACGGATTTGCACATTTAACATAGTAGCAGTGCATGCTCAGTCACTCAGTGGCGTCTGACTCTTTGCCACCCTATCGACTGTTGTCTGCCAGGCTCCTCTGTCCATGGAATTCCCCAGGCCAGAATTGTCATTTCCTCTTCCAGAGGATCTTCCTGACCCAGAGATCAAACCCACATCTCCTGCATCTCCCGCATTGGCAGGTGAATTCTTACCACTGAGCCACCTGGGAAGCCCCAGTATGGTAGCAGAGGGCTTTTTAAATCCTCAGAAAACACAGTTGTTATTCAAACAATGGTACCTAAGAATAGAGGAAATAGGATGGGGATAGACACACCACAGAGGAGAAGGGACTCATAACTGCAGGGCAGGAAACCTGGTTCTCATTTCAGCTCTGCCAGTGCCAGCCCTCTGACCCAGGACAAGCCACTTGGTCTCTCTGAGCCTCTGGTTAGAAAATGAGGGCACTTAACTAAAAGATACTGAAATTTCACACATGCTCTAAACCCCTATATGGAATGTACTGCAAGTGAGTGTGTATAGGATTGCCCTCCAGCCAACAGGTTGGCCGGTGCCCCAGTAGCTCAGGGAGATTAACAGAGGCCCAGGCGAGACCTCAGCCCCAGTCTATGTGCATTCCACTCCAACCCAGGCCCTTCCTGCAGCTCTGAAAACACAGGCTGGATCCAAGGTGCCTGTTCCAGCATCACTTCTGTTTACTCCACCATCAGGATGGTGTCATTTAGCCAGAGCCATCATTCATAGTCACACCAAATGGCCCATGGAAGAAAAGTTGGTTGCACTCAAAGAACAGATGACAAGTGACAGGCCCCGCTCCTGATTTTCCACAATAACAGAAGAGACCAGCAACTGCCGCGGTGGTCCAGCACGCGAACAAACTATTCTCTTCCAAGTAGACTCTTTCTGCTGATGTCCGCCCCCTATCTGGGGACTAAAGAGCATCCCTGGTCTCTTGCGAAGCTGAGCATCCCCATCCTTCCAGGGGTAATACTGGGAGAGACACTCACAGCAGCCCTGCTCATCTGAGTTCTGCTGCTTACTTTTATTTTGTGAATAAAAGTTAATCATGTAACTCCTTTGCATATCCAGTGCTGCCAAAGGAAGCAGAACTGGCATAGGGTGGTGGTGAGACTGAACTGAAGGCCAAAAACAAGAGGGGGAAGGAAAGAATATAGAAGTTCTCAGCCAAAAGCAGTACTGGAGACAACTGAGCTGACATTACCGGACAGGTCTATACCCCTGTTTTGGCTAATGGATTGCAAAATGAGACTGCCTCAGTAAATGACAAGACACCTGTCTGCTGCCTATGGGATCATCAGAAGTTTCAGTGATTGAGAGCAAGAATTATCAGAATTTTCTGGCCTGCTCTGCAGAGGCAATTCAGTTCCAGTGTTAGCGTTTTACTAAAAAGGCTAGGTCCAGTAGTACCATTTAAAAAATTTTTATTGAAGAATAATCAGTTTACAATGTTGTGTTAATTTCTGCTATACAGCAAAGTGATTCAGTTTATATATATATGTGTGTATATATATGCATATTCTTTTTCTTATTCTTTTCCATATGGTTTATCACACAATATTGAATATAGTTTCCTGTGCTATACAGTAAGACCTTGTTGTTTATTAGTTTTAACTTTTCTTTAAAGTTGAGCCATGTAAAATTGCTATTTGTCCATTTTTTACCTACAAGACTAGAAATATCGTGATGTTCAACCTAATATTTTTAGCAAGCCACTGTCCTAGGTGTTGAAAATATAAAGAGAGATAAGACACAATATGTCCTCAAGGGGCTGCCAAAAGACAACCTCATAGAGAATTAGCTGCTATGAGAAAGAGGTACAGAGGAAAGGGGGCGGGAAGTAGGGTAGAAATGCAATGTCCTGAAGTAGGAGTGTACTCCTTTCATTTAGCAGGAGTCCAGATCCATTGGGATAAACACTAAAGCCCCCCTCCCCTTCTTGCCATCTAAGCATCTGAGGACCAGACAGCAAAGCTAGAGTCTCCAAGCAAGTGTAAGAGCAGACCTAGTTCTGAACCTGCCAACCTTGACTGAGTCTCTTAAGCATTTGTTATTTTTATGGGCCCCTGAATGCTTCCCTTGAATATTAATTTTCCTCAATTCTTTAAGTATATATTAGTTATTACATATCTTTGATTAATATTTGATGGCCGCTTAGGCTGCTGAGAGCTCTCATAAATTTCCCAAGTGGATATCTGGCACTCGGTAAGTGTGGGAGACCCTGCGTGTAGAGCAAAGACATCAATCATTTTAAATCTCTGACTCCACACCTTAATACCCAAAGATATATTGCTAAGAAGCCCATAACAAGTCATTAAAAATGAATGTCTTGTGGCAGTTTTCATGCCTGCAGAATTCTGCAGCAGAGGGAGGGGAACCTGGGATATGGCAGAGCCCAGAGAGCATGCTAACACCTCTCTGAGCATGTTTTAAAATGCTCTATTTCCCACTCCATGACCAGCTACATCATTTGTGGGGTCCAGTGCAAAATGAAAATTCAGGGCCCTTGTCCTACAGTTATTAAGCATGCTGACAAAGCAAGAAGGATGCATTAAACAAGCTTGAGGCCTTTCTAAGTGTGGGGTCCAGTGTGACTATGCAGGTCACACACCCCATGAAGCCAGCTGTCCCTCTCTCTGCCCTCCCCAGCACCCTCATCTCCCTCTGGCTGGAACTTAGTCTCTGTCTGTAAGTGTTTTCAATAAAAACATCAACAATGATAGCAGTTTTTGGAGATACAAATGAGGGCACTCTATTTTCCTGAGCTTTTCATCCACTCACCAAATCAGAGAGGATTCATCTCAGTTACCATAAAAGTACTATAATTACCTTTGTTGTACAAATGGGGAGATTGAAACCTGTGATGGTTAATTTTATGTGTTAATCTCACTGAGCCACAAGGCACCCAGATATTTGGCCAAACATTATTCTAGGTGCTTCTGTGAGGGTGTTTTTGATGCGATTAAGTAGGTAAGCTGACTAAAGCAGATTGCCCTTCCTAATGAGGGTGGGCCTCATCCAATCAGTTGAAGACCTGAAGAGAACAAAAAGGCTGGCCCTCTCTTGAGTAACAGGGAACTCCTGCTTGACTAACTCTGAGCTGGGACATTAGATTTTCCCTGCTTTTGGACTTGAACTAAAAGACTAGTTCTTCCTGAGTCTCCAGCCTGCCAACTGCAGATCTGGGGCCTTGTGACCCAATTTCAGTGCACAGACATTGTACATATACGGATCCAGGAGCTCAGTCACTCAGTCATGCCTGGCTCTTTGCAACTCCGTAGACTGTAGCCCACCAGGCTCCTTGGTCCATGGAATTCTCCAGGCAAGAATACTGGAGTGGGTTGCCATTCCATTCTCCGGGGGATCTTCCCGACCCAGGGATGGAACTTGGGTCTCCGGCCCTGCAGGCAGATTCTTTACCATCTGAGCCAGTGAGATGTAGCACAAGGTAATGGCAGTGCCTGGGGACTTCTCTGCCATCTCAAATCCTGCCACTTCTTGCACAGCCTCGCCTCCTCTCCACAGCTCTGCATCCTTCCAGCCTCTTTCATTTTTTCATTTACTTCCCTGTGTTTAGTCTTGTGGCAGTTATTTAGACAAGTATTTTTTAAAACAGGGGCAATTTTACCCCCCAGGGCACGTTTGGCAATGACTAAAGACAGTTTGAGTTGTCACAACTGTGGGGGAGCCACTGGCATCTAGTGGGTAGAGCAGGGATGCTGCTAAACATCCCATAGCACACAGGAGAGCCCCCACAACAAAGAATCATCCAGCCCAAATGTCAACAGTGCCACAGCTGATAAATCCTGATTGAGACCCAGGATGGCAAGTTTCTGCCACGAGGGCTCCTCCTCCCCACTTCCCCTCTGTCCTTTGCTGTCACATCGAGTTGATCAGGGCATTCATTCCCTCTGAGCCCAGTTCTAAACTCAGAGTCCTCTCAACACAGGTCTCCAGGCAGTTGCTAATAAGTGATAGGTGCTGAAATGGAAAACCCTTACGTTAGACACTTTTGTTTTGGCTGTATTTACCTAATGATAATGTAACCTTTTGAAGCAAAGATCGTGTTTACTACATTATAGTCTTGGAGAGCTCCAAGAGGAAGACAGAAAATGATAGAGGGGGGAAAGAAAGACGGAGGGGGACACAAAGAAAATTAAAGAGAAAAGAAGAGAAGGAAACAGAAGTGTAGATGAAAAAGGAATGGAAAATAGAAGAAATAAAGTCCAAAAGGAGGCACCGCTGAGATCAGTATCTCTGAAATAACTGAAGCAGCCCCTCTATTTGAGGAGTTTATTTTGTATATTCTTTTTTTTGGCTTCGCAGGGTCTTAGTTGCCACACATGGGATCTTCACTTGCAGCACATGAGATCAAGTTCCCTGATCAGAGATCTAACTCAGGCCCCCTGCATTGGGAGCACAGCATCAAAGCCACTGGACCACCAGTGAAGTCCCTTTTTGTATATTCTTAACATGGCTCCTCAAAGTCCCAGGAGCCAACACCATAATTTCCCTGTGGTCAAGAGGTTGACTCCCTGTCATGAAGACCTAGTCACTATATTCTTTGAGTTCGCACAGGCTCCGTATAAGAACTCCCCAGTCCCTCCCAGACCCTGCGGCGGCCCCACGTACACAGCTTTCTTGCCAAGTGGTGAGGAAGAGCTGCCGTCTTGTTATTTTCCCTAAAGGCCGCAGAGAAAGGTTCAAGGTTCTTCTCAAATGTCTGTGAGCCTTCACTTGATGTGGATTGCAGATTGAGACAAGGGCCCCCACGCTCGTGATAAACGGCCAGCAATGGTAGCTTTGAGAGAAAACAAAACCCTAAGCAGTGCTGACTGTCGACAGTCTTGATGGGTACATTCTGAGTGTTTTTATAGCTTAGATCTTCAGAGAAGATTTGGCAGGCCCTTAGTGTTTAAGGGTTTATGCCATGAGAGTAGCACAACCACGTCTGCTTTGAACTTTTCCCTAACAAATGAGGAAATGTAGGCAAAAATGCCCATGTATGCAAAGGGCACTTCTGAGAAAATAACAAGCCTTGTGATTGAGTAATCAAAGTGATCAATTTGTTGGAAAAAAATACTCTTTGAAGGCACGTATAATTTTTGGCACCGTGCATCTTGGGACTTTTTTTTTCCCCCACAACATTGCCAACTAAAAACCCAAGCACAGTCTGTGTTCAGATGCTTCCATTCGTCTCTACCAGCTGAACTCACCCTGTCTAAGGTCCAAAGCATTTGCTCAGTGCGCTTCCTGCACTCAGCATCTACAGTGGCCAGACTCAACCCCCTTCCACTGATTTTTTTAAATGTTTTTTTTCTTGAACGTATTCCTATTCTCAGAGTCCATCTGTTAAGTCTTTTCATCAGTGGCGTATTTGAGACCCCATGCCATGCAAAATTCCACAAAGGAACCTTCTTTGTCCATTGTGAAATGAAGTGATTCCCTCCCTCCTCTCTGTGAAAGAGGGCTGCTTGGATGAGATCCCAATGCCTGGAGAAAGAAGATGGACGAGGCAGAAGAGACCGTCATCCTCCTTGGAGTCTTATTTCGTTCCTGCTACCGCCTTTCCACAGGGTGGACCAGAGTAACACAAGTGTCTGAAGCTCAGGAAAGTTGAAAAGGCTTTAGCCAAAGGGAGGACCACATGTAAATTCAGCATCTGCCATGGCATTTTCCCAGAAATCTCCAAGAAAAGAAAGTCACTGGACCACCGCACTTTTTCCAGTGACTTCTGAGCTGCTTGCTTTCTGCCCCTTTAGTTTGGAGGCAGCCAGGCCTATGGGGGCCTGCGTGGGGAACAGCTCTGCCTCACTCCCACTGAGAAAGACAGGCATCTTTCGTCACCTTTGCCTCCTGTAGAGAAGGGGCTGGTTCTCATGTTTTCCCCCAGCTCCATAGCTCAGGGCTTTGCTAATCTTGCTGAACACTTCAGTTTTTAGATGGTATATCAATGAGGCATTCAAACAGAGCAGTTTATACACAAAAATTCTGTCTGCTTTGTAAAAGATTATCCTTTTATAAACACTCTGCAGAAAACATAAAAGCAAATAGGGGACAGCACATAGAACAGGAAAGATGTTAGCAGGGAGATTAATACTGAATGGGTCGAAATGAATGGTGCTTACTAAAACGAGGTCCAGATACTTTGGCTGCAGTGAAACATAAATAATGGGAATGACACATCGTTTATTCGGGATAATGAGTTGATCCAAAGTAGAGGCCTAGGACAAGCGATTAAAGATTAAATATCCATCTCCTGATGAATATCAGTAGCCAACTTTAACCTTTTCCTTCCAAAAGTACAATTTTCCTCTCACAAGTATACATGCTTCTGTTACAGTACAGAAATCAGATCTTTAAAAAACAGCAAATACCACTTGAATCACTTTCTGATCCTGGTGGAAAACATTGGTTCTCGTTTCAAGACAGGAAGTGCAATTTTTTTTTTTCTTCCTTGTCTCTAGCCCCTGAAAACTGATTTAAAGAAAAGCTTTCCCTTCCATATTCTGCATTGGAGAAATCTAGTTTAGGGACTCTGCTCACATCTCCTCATTCATCCATTGAACAAGAAAGTTTTTCAAAACTAAAAGGAAAGGGAGACTGGCTGAACCAAGTATGGATTTCACGTGGCCGGTGAGCCCCATAGAGTGAGAGCCTGAGACAAGCCTTAGAAATCATCTTATCCTGATTCCCCAGCCTGTTGTGGGAGAAAACTGAGGCCAGCAACCAGGGCGTGTCCAGACAGGGTCCCACAGCCAGTGAGAGGCAGACCGGTTCTAGGATGCCGCCTCTGGCTTCCAGCCCCCTCGCTCTCCCCTGCACCCCGCTGTCTCTTTATTCCCTCAAGTTGGAAATAATGACCAAAGCAGCTTGCTGGAAGCGCCAGCACCCCACATGCTAAATTAAAGCCCTGAATTCATGAAAAACTTAGAATATTGGAAGCTCTGAATAAATAAGGGTTGGAAACAAAAAAAAAGAAAAGAAAAGGAGGGAGGAGGGGAGGAGTTGGAGCAGTGGGAGAAAAATGTAGAAGAGAAGGATGCAAAAGGAACAGATAGTGATCACAGATGCCCACAACGCTGGCCACAGCGCCTGCCACCCCGGGCACAGTTTTGGAACTACTTCCTTAGTGGCCCTTCCCTCTCAAGGGGTAAGAAGAAATCGTGTGGTTCGTCTATTTCTTAGAGATAAATAGCTGCCCACTGCTTATAAGGGAAGACCAGGAGATTGGTTCTGTGGCTGGTAGATACCAGTGGAATGAGGAGAGTGACAATATTCAAATATGGCATTTAAAAAAAAATCCAGACCCCCAACCAAGCTGGAGCAGGAAGCCATAGCGGGTTAATTCCACAGCCACTCACCTACAGAGAGCAAGGTCAGAATTTGGCTGGTGTCCCATGTGATATCAGTTTGGTGGTTTCAGTCTATGCTCCAGGGAACATTTGTCTCGGTGCCAAACCAACATGCATGCACGGTTGGCAGGCTGTCCTCCAGGCCAGGAATGAGGAGTGTGGAAGTGTATCCATTTTCACTTTGCAAGTATCTGCATGCCAACGCCTCGGCCACTGCTACTCTTTGGACAAAGAGGGGAATTTATGCTTGAGAGTGAGGCTGTTTTCAGGTATCTTACTCCACACAGGGGTGGTGAGGCTGGCAATTCCACTCTTTGCATCTTCTATCCCTGGGCGAATACTCTGAAGTTCGTCATTTTGTTAGAGATGAAAATAATTGAACCACTTCCTAGATAAGAAAGGTATTACTGGGACCACCTGCCAGAGCTGCTAAGCAGAAAAGAATTTTTTGAGTGCTGAAGACTGTGGTTCTGGAGAAGACTCTTGAGGGTCCCTTGGACTGCAAGGAGATCAAATCAGTCATTCCTAAAGGAAATCAACCTTGAATATTCATTGGAGGGACTAATGCAGAAGCTCCAATACTTTGGCCACCTGATGCGAAGAGCTGAATCACTGGAAAAGACCCTGATGCTGGGAAAGATTGAAGGCGGGAGAAGAAGGAGGCTCCAGAAGATGAGATGGTTAGATAACATCACTGACTCAATGGACTTGAGTTTGAGCAAACTCCAGGAGATAGTGAAGGACAGGGGAGTTGGGTGTGCTGCAATTCATGGGGTCACAAAGAGTCGGACACAACTTAGCAAATGGACAACAGCTCTGTTTCCACTTTAAAAGGGTAATCAAGAGAAAAGGCAAGATATCCATAGGACATGAAGCTGCCACTTTGGAAAAGAAAGGATATGTTAAATAACGTTAAATAGAGAGCCTTAAAAGGGGGGTTCAGAAAGGAAGGCCATCATAAATTCAAACCTTGAGCATTCAACATGCTCTGTACTGAAGACTCAGAAAAGAACCCCACCACCCAGCTTCCCTAAATTGAAAGGGTACACAAAAGAAAGCCCACTAATAAGCAGACACATTTACTATTTTTACCAAGTAATATGAGATAATAAGCTGCATGTAATAATGGGATCAAAAAGAGGGTAGTTACAAGGAGAAAGATTATAGAAGGACTTCCCAAATGAAACATCATATTTTCATAGACTCTTTTCAATGATGTCTAGCCCCAGTTGAGGTGATGATCAGCAACAAATAGTAAAACACAGGATGTGGCACTGTGGTAGGGGTGATAATACACTGTGTCAGAAGAACGATGCTATGTGGACAATGGACCCATCCACAAAGGATTCCCAGTTAAATATTCCCCATACTTAAAGATGCAATCCACACTTTTCCAGGTATTACCAGCATTTCCTCGTGGATGGAGCCTATTAGTAGCTCCAACTATGAAAAGGCTGAAGCCTCCAAAATGATATCATTGCATTTTTACCCTTCCAGAGACAATTTAGTGATTTGTAGAAGCAAAGATGGCTTCCCTCAAATTAGTGGCCCAGTGGTGAGTGAGGGTTGGGAATGTCTCTCAAACTGGCACTGAAAACACTGATCCACTAGCAAATAGCTACTGAGGAACTCCCGAAATAGGTTCTTTTCCCCAAACTATCAAATTCTTAACACATGATAACACAAGGATCTTGACAGACCAAATTACCACTTTCTTCAAATACATTCACTGAAAAAAATCAATATTTTCATAGATAAGTGGATACAGTAAGAAAGAAAAAAAAACTACTCCCTTTTTATGGCCAAAACAAATGGTGAGTTCTGGAGGACTCTGACATACTTTCCAATTCTGGATCTGCCTTTAAGGTTGGTTTGTAGTTCAGACCAAAGTTAATTTTTTTTTTTTTTTAATTTACAAAGGTACCTTAGGGCATGTTCTTCAGACTTGGACTTTCAACTCTGGAACACTCAACTCTATATTTGTGTGAGGTCAGGTCAGGTAAGTTTGATCCCTATTAATTAACTTGTTAACTCTATGCATTCTTTACAACTTGGATGGACTTGGGCATCACACAGTCAGTGTTGGCTTCACGGAGAAGCAGCAGCAAGAACTGAAGGAGGCAGGTCCAAGACCCCAATGAAGGAAAATCAGAAAACCTTTCAAAGACATGTATGAAGTGAGGGCTTCATCCAGACAGTGCTGATAGCCAACACGGTTATTAGCAGCAGAAATCTCCAGTGAGGACACCCTGCCTATCACTACGACCCCTCCATTATCATTCTCTAGTGCAGTAGCTCTCAGCCTAGTAGTCTAGAAGTTGTTTCAGATTCATCTAAGAAGCTTTTCAAGAATAAGCCCAAAGTAAGCCAGAAAGAAAAACACCAATACAGTATACTAACGCATATATATGGAATTTAGAAAGATGGTAACAATAACCCTGTGTACGAGACAGCAAAAGAGACACTGATGTATAGAACAGTCTTATGGACTCTGTGGGAGAGGGAGAGGGTGGGAAGATTTGGGAGAATGGCATTGAAACATGTGTAACATCATGTATGAAACGAGTTGCCAGTCCAGGTTTGATGCACGATACTGGATGCTTGGGGCTGGTGCACTGGGACGACCCAGAGGGATGGAATGGGGAGGGAGGAGGGAGGAGGGTTCAGGATGGGGAACACATGTATACCTGTGGCGGATTCATTTTGATATTTGGCAAATCTAATACAGTTATGTAAAGTTTAAAAATAAAATAAAATTAAAAAAAAAAAAAAAAAAAAAAAAAAAAAAAGAATAAGCCCAAGCCAAGCCCAAGCCTTAGACGGTTTCTGATTGAAGTACCTAAGGTGGAGTGTGGGCGATGCATGTTTAGAAGTTCTTCCAGGGCTTCTAATGCAATCCAGAGTTGTAGGCTGACTAATGTCTCCCAAAGATATTGGGTTCTAATCCCTGAAACCTGTAGATATTATCTTATATGGCAAAAAGGGATGTTGCAGATGTAATTCAGGATCTTGAGATGGGGAGGTTATCCTGCTTTATACAGGCTGCTGCTGCTGCTGCTAAGTCGCTTCAGTTGTGTCCGACTCTGTGCGACCCCATAGGCAGCAGCCCACCAGGCTCCCCCGTCCCTGGGATTCTCCAGGCAAGAACACTGGAGTGGGTTGCCATTTCCTTCTCCAATGCATGAAAGTGAAAAGTGAAAGTGAAGTTGCTCAGTGGTGTCCGACTCCTAGCGACCCCATGGACTGCAGCCTACCAGGCTCCTCCGTCCATGGGATTTTCCAGGCAAGAGTACTGGAGTGGGGTGCCATTGCCCTCTCTGTTTATTCAGGCAGGTTCTCTATATACTCACAATCGCCCTTACACAAGACAGGCAGAGGGAGATTTGACACAGGCAGCAGAAAAGGTGACATGGAGGTGGGCAAGAGAGAGATCTGAAGATCTGGAGTGATACAGATCCATCTCCTGGGAGAGAAAAGGGCAAGAACTAGGAAGGAGACCTGGGCCCCAAATCAAAGGGCCACAGTCCTAACAGTGGGAGACTCTCACCAGTCCAGACTGTTGTGGGAGAAATGAATAATGAGGGAGATTATGTGCAAGGGGTATGAATGTGTACATTTGGTTCTTGGTTTGAGCAGACAAGCACAATTCCAGACTGCACGGGCTACATGTCATGAGGATATCGATAGAGAACCGGGTTTGACTAATATGACCTCAAGCACTGAACAGGGAAAAACAAGTGGGTACAACAACGAAAAGGCCTGCCACAGGCCTACCCAGAAAACTGTAGACACTGATAAATATTCAGATTATACAAGATACATCTATCCTTTCATCTGCATACAAGATAGGACACTGGTTGAAATCCGTTAATCTCTAGGGGTTTCAGCTCCCACTGTCCCCAGTTAGGTACAATCTATTTTGTTATATTTGTGCAGCATCTATTTTTAAAAATCACTTGAGTAAATCAAGAAAAGCAAGTACAATCCATTATACTGTTCTTTTTTGACTGCCTGTTCCAATGATAATTCACACACCCCAAATGAAAAAATGATTGCCTGGACACTGCTTTTCAGGGTTAGTAACCAAGATGGTTCTCTATCAGAATCCCCCAGGGATGCTCACTCACTTGGTAGCCAGAGAAATACAACTGTGAAAAGCCTAGAAGATCCAGGACTAGAGAGAGAAATTAAGCAGAACTAAAACCCCTACCTCCAGCCCAAAATCTAAAATGATCAGGTAAAAGAAGAAGAGGTTTAGTAAAGTAGAAATACTCCAAGGGAGATTTCTTTGGTTGCCAGTAACGAACTTACCCACTCCTGCCAGAAAAAAAGATGGTGTCTTTTGTTTTGGTATGGTTTTACTCCTCCAATATGACCTCAAGAATGACCTCAATACAACCCCAAAGAATGTTCAAACTACCCAACTACCACATAACTTCACTCATCTCACACGCTAGCAAAGTAACACTCAAAATTCTCCAAGCTAGGCTTCAACAGTACATGAACCAAGAATTTCCAGAAGTTCAAGTTGGATTTAGAAAAGGCAGAGGAAACAGAAATCAAATAGCCAACATCCGCTGGATCAAAGAAAAAGCCAGAGAGTTCCAGAAAAACATCTATTTCTGCCTCATTGACTACACTAAAGTTTTTGACTGTATGGGTCACAACCAACTGAGGAAAATTCTTAAAGAGATGGGAATACCAGAGCACCTCACCTGCCTCCTGAGAAATCTGTATGCAGGTTGAGAAGCAACAGTTAGAACTGGACATGGAACAACAGACTGGTTCCAAATAGGGAAAGGAGTATGACAAGGCTCTACATTGTCACCCTGTTTATGTAACTTGTATGCAGAGTACATCATGCGAAACGCTGGGCTGGATGAAGCACAAGCTGGAAACAAGATTGCCGGGAGAAATATCAATAACTGCATATATACAGATGACACCACCCTTATGGCAGAAAGCAAACAGGAACTAAAGAGCCTCTTGATGACAGTGAAAAGGAGAGTGAAAAAGCTGGCTTAAAACTCAACATTCCAAAAACTAAGATCATGGCATCCGGTCCCATCACTTCATGGCAAATAGATGGGGAAACAATGGAAACAGTGACAGACTTTATTTTCTTGGGCTCCAAAATCACTGCAGATGGTGACTGCAGCCATGAAATTAAGAGATGCTTGCTCCTTGGATGAAAAGTTATGACCAACCTAGACAGCATATTAAAAAGCAGAGACATTACTTTGCCAACAAAAGTCCATCTAGTCAGTTCAGTTCAGTTTAGTAGCTCAGTCGTGTCTGAATCTTTGCGACCCTGTGAATTGCAGCACGCCAGGCCTCCCTGTCCATCACCAACTTCAGGAGTCTACCCAAACTCATGCCCATTGAGTCAGTGATGCCATCCAACCACCTCCTCCTCTGCTGTCCCCATTTCCTCCCACCTTCAATCTTTCCCAGCATCAGGGTCTTTTCAAATGAGTCAGCTCTTCACATCAGGTGACCAAAGTATTGGAGTTTCAGCTTCAACATCGGGCCTTCCAATAAACACCCAGGACTGATCTCCTTCAGAATGGACTGGTTGGATCTCCTTGCAGTCCAAGGGACTCTCAAGAGTCTTCTCCAATACCACAGTTCAAAAGCATCAATTCTTTGGTGCTCAGCTTTCTTCACAGTCCAACTCTCACATCCATACATGACCACTGGAAAAACCATAGCCTTGACTAGATGGACCTTTGTTGGCAAAGCAAAGTCTCTGCTTTTTAATCTGCTATTTAGGTTGGTCATAACTTTCCTTCTAAGGAGTAAGCATCTTTTAATTTCATGGCTGCAATCACCATCTGCAGTGATTCTGGAGCCCCAAAAAATAAAGTCAGCCACTGTTTCCACTGTTTCCCCATCTATTTGCCATGAAGTTTTGGGACCAGATGCCATGATCTTAGTATTCCTGTGGTTTTCCCATAATTCCTGTGGTTTTTCCATAATCATGTATGGATATGAGAGTTGGACCATAAAGAAAGCTGAGCTTTTGAACTGTGATGTTGGAGAAGACTCTTGAGAGTTCCTTGGACTGCAAGGAGATCCAAGCAGTCCATACTAAAGGAAATCAGTCCTGAATATTCACTGGAAGGACTGAGGCTGAAGCTGTATCTTTGGCCACCTAATACAAAGAGCCGACCATTAGAAAAGACCCTGATGCTGGGAAAGATCGAAGGCAGGAGGAGAAGAGGACAACAGAGGAGGAGATGGTTGAATGGCATCACTGTCTCAATGGACATGAGCTTGAGCAAGCTCCGGGAGATGGTGAAGGACAAGGAAGCCTGGTGCTCTGTAGTCCATGGGGTTGCAAAGAGTCAGACACACCTGAGTGACTGAACAACACTGCACAGTCTAGGTCTTCCCCCTGAGTTATGCTTCCCTCAACCATAAGGAAAACCAGGCAAGAGGCTGTCCAGTCTCCTTGCAGCCCTTCTCCACCCTATATGCTAGAACAGCTTCCTGATGTAGCTCAAAAAGCTTCAGTCTGGATTCAAATCCCAGTTCTTGTGCCTATGATCCTGGGTGAATTCCTAAATTCTGAGTTTTAAATTCCTTATCTATTAAGTGAGAGAATTATATCTGTTTTCCAAAAAGAAATGACATGATGTACATTTTAAAAAAGAGCCTGAAACAGAAAAAATACTCAACAAATATTAGTTCCTTTTCTTCTGAGGGAAAGTCTACCGTGTCACCTTCATACACGGGGAGGATGGCATAGTAATAGTGTGTGGCTGCAACCAAGCAAAACATATGCAATGAACCAGGGAAATAAATGAATGGATTTGCCAGCAAGAGACATTGTTATTTTATCTCCCTGCCAAGCCTGATTTTCCCAGAGATAATGCATTTCTTTGGATAACTCAGCAACCACTCAATCCAGATATAGTCTCTCAGGCAGGCAACATGTTTACAGTCAAAATGCTCACTTCCACTTCGAGTTTCCAATCCCCTGCTGCTACTTTCTACAAACTTAATTAATTAGTTGCAGCTAACATTTGTTCAACCTCATGCAGCAATGGGAGACTGAAGGAAACAGGCTCTCATAAATTAAAAACATTTCAAAATATTGTCTTCTCCCAAGAAAACATTTCTTCTTTTTTTTTTTTAAATTAACACTCCATTTGGATAACTTTAAGGTTTCAAAAGAAAACAAACAAGGGAGTTCCAAGGAATGTTAATTGTCTTTAACTATTGCATTGCCATTGATCTATGCTACCTAAGCCCTGTCATCCCCTTAATAGATATGCAACGGGTCCTATACCTATCTCCTTTGTGATGCTTAGGTAATTATATCACATATGGTCCTGGTGTGAAAATGCCTGCCACACACTTCATCAGCCAGCAGATTAAGAGATGCCTAAACCCTAAGTGATAATGTTGTCTTAGAAAATTAAAAGCTCAACTATCATATTGAAGGCAATGGTGTGTAGCAAAAGGGTATGGTAATTTTTAATTTTTCTTATTGATTTGTTTGTTTCGCTACTAAGACATAATAACATTGGCTAAGATTAAATAATAGGAAGAGTAGCTAGGAAATGGCCTTCAAGCAGATGTCACCTCATCTCAGCTGACTAGTCCAGGGGCTTCAGATGGGGACTTTCTGATCTGTTGGCTTGGTGAAGAGCTACCAGTTGAGTACGTATATTCTCTTGGGGAAAGTTCCTCCAATGACCAGTGAATGAGACAGCGTCCCAGTTGCTGTTTTTCTACTACCTGCCATGATTTTTAAATAGTGTTTCCTTATCTAAAAAGGATCGTAGTATTCGCCCTGTCTATAGAGCATGATTGCTGAGGTACTGTGGAGAGTTCTACATAAATATATATTGCTGTTTTTGTTGTTGTTGTTGTTGTGAATAACAGTATGGAGAGCACTAAGCCTGGAGCTGTGACCTCAGTCCTAATCACAGCTCCGCTGATAAACGAATGGAGTCAGCACCTTGGGAGAACATAAGAAAGCACGGTCAGGGTGGTGAAGAGTGTCATGGTACCAACAGTGATGGGGAGACCACTCTATATGAGAGGATGTTTCTACAAACTCTTGAAGATTGTTAAAACAGCCGCGATTTGTGTGTAATTATTAACCAATCTCCTTTTAGTTCACTTTGGTGTATTTTCATCTTTTCATTTGTGCTAATAATTCTAACATGCAAAAATATATCACAAACACAGGTTTAAGATCACTGACTAAATCATGGAAGTGGAAGAGAACAAAGGGGACACTTAAGCATGCAGAAATTAAACCCCCGTGTCACTAACTCAGAACCTTTAACTTAGAAATGTGATCATGTGACCATTTTCAGAGATTCTTGTTAACAGTGATGTTTACTGGCCACTAGAAAACTAATCAGAGCCACTATAGCGACTGAAAAGCCTTGGTTTAACTTTGTGCAAATAATACCATACAAATAGCTCCACTTGTGCCTAATCACACTGTGCATCATAATCAGCATCATATTTATTATATCAGATTATTTTATTCTTATCTTTATTAAATTTTTCTGAGTTTTCACTAACTCGTGTGTGTGTGTATGTTCAAATATATATAGCAGTAATAACAAACCTCTATATACATACATATAATATATATTCATATATATTTTTATGATTATTGAAATATAAAGAGATAAGTATCTAGATATATAGAATCATCTCTCTGTCTCTCTCCACATATGTGTGTGTGGGTATCTGTATCTGAACAAGAACACACACACACATACACACACAACACGTACACAATGAGAGAGAAAGAGAGAAATAGACATAAAGCACAAAAAACTGATTGCCTATGAGTTGTCAGCACCTCTTCTCTTCACAAAAATAACCCAAATTTTGGTGGGGATGCTAATATGTCCAAATTTTAAAAAAAAAATATTTGCAGCATTGCTTGCAAAGAAGAGTGGCTATATATCTAACTGTTGACCAACAAAGTAGTAGAACTTGTGGACTTGGAGCTTCCAGAGGAGCAGCTAAAAGCAGGGCTGATGAGGCGGCAAGCATGCTTGCCCCTTGCCTTCCCACTTCTCCCTGCTTGCCGCACTGACTCTACACTTGCTGAGCATCAGCCAACTTGTGATTCGGAAGTGACAAGTCCACGCTATGGATGGCGAAGTGGAAAGGTTGAGGGAGGCTAGGGCTTTGCTCTCATCAAGATTTGCCAAACCAGCTTTGGATTACTTGCCTCCATACTTCTCATATATGAGAAAAATCAAACTCCTGCTCAGCTGGTAAAGAATCCCCCCACAATGCAGGAGACCTGGGTTCGATCCCTGGGTTGGGAAGATTCCCTGGAGAAGGGAAAGACTACCCACTCCAGTATTCTGGCCTGGAGAATTCCATGGACTGTATAGGCCATGGGGTCACAAAGAGTCAGCTACGACTGAGTGACTTTGACTCTCAGTGTTTTACAGCCACTCTGGGAGTTTCTGTTTTCAGTAGTGAAATATAATTCTTAACTGATGCAAGAAGAACATTGATCCTTACCCTCAAGGCATGTATATTTTCACTGATAAAACCAGGTAGGTATTCATGTTTGACCTGATTAAACAAGAACATGGACATGTATATGACTGAGTGCTTTACAAATAGCACAAGCTGTAAATGCTCCAGTACTTCAGAAGAGAAGAGTATGCACTGGAGTTTTTGAAAAACATCTTCAAATGGAAAGGACCTGCACTGGCCCTAACACACAAAGACATGCTAATAATTAGAGATTTAGGGAGTGCATCCCAGGCATAGAGAATAGCAATAATCGATACAAACTCCAAGGAGAAAAAATAAAGAAAAGCACAGTTTGCTGACTGATTGGGCCAGAGGAGGGCCCAAACTGTGGGGCCGCCGAAGATGAGTGTGAATAGGTAGGGTGGGGCTGGGTGGCAGCGACCTTGAATGTCAGGCTGTGGAATCCGGATTTACAGGTGGTGTGCAGCCGTTAACCATCAATTTTTTCCTGGCCTTTTGGTTACTCACTTGTTCCATGTTTATAATTGCTTGTAAGACAGTCCAATGGGACATCCAACTGATCCCAAATATAACCTAAAAATAGAACACATCATTTTCCTTCATCAAGAGAACAGTGGTGTTATCAATCACCCAGCCTTTTAGGATAGAAATTCTGGAGTCATTTTTGACTTATTTTTCTTCTCCCAACCCCTATAACCAATGCCTTCTAGACCCATCCCTCCTTCCTTCCTTCAAAATTTCTTGAGTTCATTTTTCTTCTATCCATTTCAACCATCACCATCTGGTCTTTTAACCCTTTCTCCCCTAAGAGCCCCCTAACAAATCTCTCCCTTCTGACAGCCTCTCTCTGTTGTAGTCATTCTAAAATCAGTGTCAGAAAAGCCTTCCTAAATTACTATTTAAATGACATTAGCCCTCCCCCACCCCATACTTTGAAGCCTAAATTTCTCTGCTGAGCTACAAGACCATTCATATTATTTTTTTAATTTATTTATTTATTTTAATTGGATGGGGAACCATTCATATTATTAACACCAAACCAATCTACCCTATTTCCCACCACACCAGAATCTGCCAGATGCTGCCATCATCTGGACCTCCTCAAAGGACCTTCCTACTCTACCCTCATTCCTGGTTCCCACTCACTTAAAATGCCCACTGTTTTCCTTTTGGGTTGTCTAAATACTAGTTATTCTTAAGACTCAGAAAATTAACCTCTTCCTCATATGTTATTTCAATCAACGTTGATCTTCCCTTTTCTAAACTCCTACCCTGCTTATAGTTTATAACACATAATGTATTATTTCTAATTGTTCATGTGTTTGTTTCACATTTGCCAGATTAAATTGCCAAAGAGTATAAGATCTCTGGATAGCTGAAACATTTGCCATCCACTCACAGGGTTGAGGAACCCCTATGTAATGAATCTTTATGTAGCCCTATGGAAGCCATCAGTCTCTGCCAGAGCAATCCAACGAAGTGTTTGTGTGTGCTCAGTAACTTCAGTCATGTTCAACTCTTTATAACCATATGGACTGTAGCCCACCAGGCTCCTCTGTCCATGGGATTCTCCTGGCAAGAACCCACTCTCCTGGAGCAGGTTGCCATGCCCTCCTCCAGGGATCTTCCCAACTCAGGGATGGAACCCACGTCTCCTGCATCTCCTACACTGCAGGCAAATTCTTTACCACTGAGCCACCAGGGAAGCCCTAAATCAAACTATATACTCTTTAATTGAGTAAACATTCAAAGAGTATCTTAATTAATAACTTATGTAACTAACATGTAAATTTCTAATACTGTTATTAGACCATTAAAAATTCAATAAATATTTGTTGATCATTTGATGACAACTGATTGAGGTTTATTAATACAAATAATGACACCATGAATATATGCTTTGTTGTTGTTCAGTCGCTCAATCATGTCCAATTCTTTGCCACCCCATGGACTGCAGCTCACCAGGCTTCCCTGTCCTTCACCATCTCCTGGAGCTTGCTCAAACTCATGTCCATTGAGTTGGTGAATATATGTTTTAGAGAGATTATTCTTATTTTCCATATTCATGAATACTGATTCTGCTGTGAGAGTTTTAGATACAAAAGCCAATATAGCTTACATTAAATATAAAAACTAAAAGAAGTTCCATTGTTATGCAGAATTTGTTATGGTTTAATGACCACTGATTACAGTTTGGTTAATCACAATTTGTGGACAAATTCACCATGACTTGCTGAACAATTAATGATACCATTGTTCAAAAGGCAGTAATTATTTCTAGCTAAAAACTGGGAGGTATGGAACTGAACCAGCTGTGCCTATCCAAGATTCCCAATGAATTCTTTAGACCCACCTTGTCCTTTTTCACTTATCAAATCCACTTGATATTATTGTAGTTTCCCCTTCTGATTCAAGGGAAATAATCCACTGGCAGGCACGAAGAGAGTATCTACTTAAGGATGTTTTTGAGCAAGAAGAATTGCACCCTTAAAGAAATAATTCATTATCTTCTTATAAGTAATTGATACCTTTGCTAATTTCTCAAAAATAGGAAAAGTAGACTTTCAGTCAATATATACACAGTCTTGAAAAATGTATTATTACTAAATCAACTGCATTGCTTTGTTTTAGCAGGTCATATGACACATCAGGGGAAAAAAACCCACTAGATGATGTGTTTTTAAAATTTTCCTTTCATCTTGACATCACTAAATGATTGGGAGTATTCACCACTAAGTTCTTTAATGACAATATCCTTTCCCTTACAAATGGCTTTGAAGTCTTCGACCGCCTAGCACAAGTATTTGGATACCTCCCCAGCGAGGGTGGGCAGGAAGCCAACACAAGCCACCAGGTGCCAATATTACACCTGACAAATTAGCCACACGACTGGAAAAGGGTGGGTCCATCCTCCTGTTAGAGGTTCATTTCCTCTCATTTTCCCATGGACAGGAAGTCATTGGAATGGGGGGGGAAAAAAAGCTTTCCTTAAAGACCCATATGACCAAAAGTCTGAACTTGTTAACTCCTTGCTAACAAAACAGTTTGGAAGCAAGTTCAAACTAATCACAAGACTTTATTTACATTGACTTGTTTAACCTCACTGATGGCTTGTGTTCCGGGCTGGGGTGATTTATTCAGTGCACAGAGTGTTCATGAAGCAGGTGAGAAGTGCCCTGTGGATGTCACGTGGAATAATTACAACTGACAGAGGAGGCAGATCTACCACAGCCCTTGCACAAAGCTCAGGAACCTAGAGATAGAAGAGGTCTTGACAGAATTTGACCACAACCACGGGGAGCCAGAACCCTATTTAATTGACCCAATTCAACAAGACTGACTTGAAGAATTTAATCAGAGTTGACTGAGGGTTCATAAAATACTGCACTATGTTCATATAATATTCAATTCAATTACACCCCATGAACTAATGACTTGTAACTGCCTCCTAAAGATCAGTTATTCAGCTTGATGAGTGTTAAATAAAGCATAATAAAAGGGATGTTTTCCAGCTGAAAAGTAATACAAAGAATAGAGATGTATACTTATACTCAGCTTAGTGCTATTCCAAGAGATAACTACTATACAAGATAATGTCATACATTGGTGATGCATAAATAATTTTTAATAATTATTAAAATACATTTATATACATGTTTTTAAAAGGCTTACCAAAATGACATAATACTATGTATATTCTGCAACTTGCTTCTTTCACCTAACAGCATATTACTGACATCCATCCTTGGCAGTCTAGATATTCATTCATTTTAACTGATACATCCAATCAACTCCCTTACTTTTTGCCAATCTGATACATAGAAAATGGCAACTCATGTTCTCATGTTCTTATTGTACAGTTGTTTTTTTTTTTTACCACTAATGAGGTTGAGCATATTTTCCAAATATTTCTTAGCCATCTGCATTTTCTGCTGAGGATTGTTTATTTTATATCTTTAGCCCATTTTAAGTGAGTTATTTATACTTTTCTCATTAATTTGATGGATAGTAACTCTTTTTCGGTAATGTATAAGTCAATTATTTTGTCCCATTCTGCCATTTCTCTTTTAACTTTATGATTCTTTTTTAAATAAAATCAGCTCTGTTAGCTCTTCCTTAATGGCCTCTGGATTTCCTATCTTATTTACAGAGACCTTCTCACCTAAGAATATTTTTTTAATAGATTCATTCATAATTCTTTCCAATACTTGTATAGATTTGATTTTTCTGTTTAGAGTTTCATTCCATCTGGAATTTATTTTTGTGTATGTTATGAGTCCAGATGGAGAGCCAGTTGTCTCAGTACCATTTCCTGAACAGTCTATTCTTTAGCTACTGATTGGCAATGCTTCCATAATATCTGTTAAGTTCCCCTATATTCTTAGGTCTGTTTCTGGAATCTAATATTTTTGGTTATTTTCTCTATCACAAAAAAGTGTGCTAATTGTATCACTACCATTGTGTATTGCTTCAGATGAGTACATAGTTTGCTTTGATGACTACTAAGCTAAGTCCTCATTCCTTTTAATTCCTTGTTTGCTTTTCATGGCTATTGTCATGCAGTGCTCTTCCAGATGATCTTTAGAATAGGCTGTTCGAGCTCTAATAACAATCCCATTGGAAATGGGACTGCATTTCAATGTATAAAAAAAAGCGAAATTTTCCATCTTAAATGCATCTGATTTAAAACTCCAAGTTTCATAAAATAACATAGAGTACAATTTTTTAAAGGTTAAACCATTATGAATAAATGGGATGTTTTGTCATGATTCTCATTATAGCACATCAAGGGAATAAATGTAAACACTTCCTTCGGGGTGGGTTGGCTGGTCAAACAGTAGCTCTTCTGTGCTAGGAAACTACAGTTATGTTATAAGGACACAGTATATGGTATGGTTCCTCTCCTTGGAAACTTATAAACAAGTTAACACAATAAGACACATATACATACACATATTAAGGCATATTGACATACAATATGCATGTTGATAAAAAGCCAGCTTATATTAAGAACCAAATGAGTTACTATAGACAATAAGAGTTTAAAGGTAGGCGATTGAGAGTAGGGAGAGTTCAGAAGAGAATGGTAAGACCTAGTCAGGTTACCCACTCCAGTACTCTTGCCTGGAAAATCCCATGGATGGAGGAGCCTAGTAGGCTGCAGTCCATGGGGTCGCAAAGAGTCAGACATGACTGAGCGACTTCACTTTCACTTTTCACTTTCATGCTTTGGAGAAGGAAATGGTGACCCACTCCAGTGTTCTTGCCTGGAGAATCCCAGGGACGGGGGAGCCTGGTGGGCTGCCATCTCTGGGGTTGCACAGAGTCGGACACGACTGAAGCGACTTAGCAGCAGCAGCAGCAGCAGTCAGGTTAAGTCATAGAGCTAAGGGCTAAGAGAAAGCATCAAGTCTGCTGATACACATTCCAGTGACCAGTCGGCCACCTCAGGGTATCACCCTTTTATACACTTATTTGTAGAGCATGTTAGCATAGTCTAGAAATCTGTGTCTGTGAAGCAGAATCCCTGGGAAAACTCACATTTATAACTGTCAATACCCATAAACTAGTTTCCCGAAATCAGTTAAAAACAAAAAGGTTGCATTCAAACAACTCTATTACAGGGCTTTCTTTTGATCTATGTGACATCAAATAACAGATATTAATGATGCTTCACTTTTCAACCAGTGGTTTTGACATTAGAACACATAACCCGTGTCAGGGTAATAAAATGCGAGAAATTTTTTGCCCCTTTAGGCAGTTCATCCCCTTGCCACATTTTAAAGCCCTCAGGTAACAAACCCTAAGACCCACAGGAATCTTTACACCTGTGGAGAGAGATTTCTAAAACTCAACATCAAATTCACTTTTGATTTTCCCTTGAGTTTGTTTCTGTCAATGTTAGGCAGGTAACACATTTCAGCTTTTAAGCCATGAAGTGATCTTTTTATAGAAAAAAAAAATTGCATTCACAGCTTTAATCTTATATTTCCATGCGTATTGAGTTAAATGTTGTAAAACTATCAATTCTGTCAAAACCTAGCAAAGAGAAAACAGGACACCATGCAATCTTAATGTCCAAACTGACTAGTGATTATCAGAAATTAAATGTGCAGGAATTCCAAATCTTTTTTGATCTGAGATGTCTAGATAACTTTTGTTTTTCCATAATTGTATGAGGTTTCTACATAGTATTTAAGAATCAATTATATTGCAATTGATGTAATTAACTCTAATAATCCATTAAAAGTCAGTAGGAGGGCTATTCAAGTCAATAGAAAAGAAGGAGTATATTATGAAGGTGTTATTAACCTATACAGAATTTTACCAGACATTTTCTTTTCTTACATAATAAATACACAGTGGTTAGGAAGGCTGTCATTATAATTTAATGTGAACAATAGTCCATCACTTCTTTTCCTGTGCAACCCTTAACTAATTCCATGTACCATGCACAAGTAAAATGAAACCTTTTCTAATCAGGGTACAGTCATATCAATCATCTGTTACTCCATGATGAAAGAAGTGTGCCTTCCCCAGCTGGGTGGAAGGGAATCAGGACAAGCAGAGGTTTCAGGCCCACCTCTTCTTTCAGTTGACAAGTCTCCATTTCTGATGGCTGTCTGTATATTACAACTAATCAAAGAGTAAACAGCCATCCAGAAAGTTCTGTTTACAATAGTCTAGCAACCACTAAATTGCCTCTGCAAGTGGGGCTACATGTTCCCTTGAGTGTCAAGTGGACTTTGGAGCATTCAGGACCTTTTAAATTAAGTGAGAGGAAAGCTGCCATCCAACACAGAATTCCCTATGTCCAGACTCCTTCCTTAGGTGTCTTGTTTGGACCTCCCTAGCTTCAAACCTCCCAGACATCTAACAAAACCAATCTCAACAGAGCTTGCCCGGTTATCCCTGGGACTCCAGGTCACACAGCCAATTCTAGAGGTTCAGCCTGCTCCCCATTCCGTCAGCATTTCCAGTAAAATGAAATCAGGAGAATAGAGTTCACCCATCAGATGACTCACCCATCACCAAACAGTCTGTCCTTCTCTGAAAGGACTCTCTTTTCTCACCTGGTACCCAGTTCTGCTTTTCCAATTTAATAACGAGCACAAAATACCATACTCTGATATTTGCATGAAAGGACATGTCATTATTAGCCTTAGCCTCTTATTCTACTACAGACTTCTTTAGGAGAACAGACCGTTGCTTCTTCTGGCTTCCTGTATCGCGGTAACTGCCCCCAGCCATGTGGACTGCAAGTCTTATCAGGAATAACACCTTCCACACAAATAACAGCAATGCCTGCCAAGGGATGGAGTTGCAGGGGTTGTGGTGGGGAAGGGCAGAGCACCTGGAATCATAGGACTTGGAATGAATGCAGGCTCTGCCACAGATTGGCTATGTGAGCCCAAGACTATCGCTCCCCTGTGTCCTTCTCCGTAAAGGGAGTGGAAAAAGAATCCATATCATAGGACTGCTATACATAGCCCCATTACATTAGGATTAAATGAGACGAACCTTGAGAAATAAACTTTGCACATGAGAAAACATGACGCAAATCTGAGATTGTGTTTGCGTTTATAGCATTGTTCAAAGTCGCCAAGAACTCTCAAAGCCAAGGAGAAAAAGGATAAAGAGTAATTCTCCAACTTTGATTCACATGAGATTCATCTCAGGAGTTATTTCAAAGTACATAGGCCTGTTTCCCAGGTGATTCTGATTCAAACTATAGGCTGGGATAAGGGGTTGGCTGAAAATGGATTCCCATTCATCCATCAGATATTTTAAACACTAGGAAGCCTTAGAGGATACAAATAATTACGAGATATGGCTCAATGTCGAGCAACTCCAGCTCTCCATGTAGAAAGAAGACAAACACCCAGAAATAGATAAAATACAAGCCTGTGTATATCAAAGCAGAAAAGGCAGCCTGTATATAAGACCCCTTAGAAAGGTTTCTCCCTGGAGCTCTGACAAACAAATCCATATTCCCCAGAAGAAAATTCTGGTTCTCTCTTAATCCTCAAATAGGCACTGCATGAACCTCACTCCTAGGCCCCGAGAGACTCCAAGAGTCACAGAGGCTCGGGCAGGAGTCAAGGAGAGTGTGTGGGTCCCATCCCCTCTCCTGGAGAGCCTGGCCTCCCTGTGAAGTGGTGTCTCTTACTGAAAGGGTTCATCTCAGAGATGGAACAAAGAACCCTTTTCATTCTGGAGAACTCGTGTTTTATGTGGTACAGGTAAAGATTGAACAAACCCACCAGAGGCATGGGCAGCCACAGTGACTAGAATATGAGACTTCCCCTCTGAAGGTTTCACTTTGAATCTCCTCCCTAAGGCCAGTCCCAGAGAGAGTGTTTGGACACAGCAAAGCGGTGGCTTCAAAGTCACAGTCACTTTTCTATGTGCCTGGGAGGAGATGGAGAATGTCACCTTCCTTTTTTCTGAAACTCCCATCATCACTTTGTACAGGTCGCAAGAACACAGAGGAAAGAGACCTGGTCCAGGAATCAAGAGACCTGGGTTGTCGTTCTGCCCCTGCCAGTGATGAGCTAGAGAACCATCTCTCTTTGCCTCCATCCTTTTCCAAAGAGGAAAAGTGAGGAACCGGCCATCTACCCTGGTTACCTCACTGAATTAACATGAGGGCTAGATGAAAACCTTCTTTGAAAAGTAAAAACAGGCCACTGAAATATAAGAAATCAACATGAAATACTCCAAAGTTGAACGCGTCAATTTCTGAATGGTCCAATTTGATTATGAACCTTGTCCCGCAAGTGACTCGAGTTCCGTCTGCCACTCTGCTTTGAAGGCATAGGCTGGTGCTCTGATAAGTCACCACCATTGATTCCTTTGCAGATAGACTTGCAGGAGTGGAATGCCGGTCCTACTGAATTTTCTCCGCCTCTCACAGGTGTGCTTTCCTCACTCCAGGTCTACCTACAGAAGCTTGACGTGCCCCTCCTCTCCCACCCCGAGCCATCACCTGACCACACAGACCTGGAGGGCCCCCAAGAACCTCTGACCCCGGCGCATTCATGTGACGCCTTTGTTCGGCGCCTAATTCACTAGAGAGGGGAAAAAAATACCTCAACCAGGAAATACATCTTTTACGGCTATTTCATCCTCCCCTCACGTGGCGCTGGAATATCGCTTTAAAGAACATTCTTGTGGCCTTTCCAGCGCTTTTCCTTTAGGTCTGCAAACAGGACTAGCCCGTCCAAGGGGAAACTACTCCCCAGCAGAGCAGTTCTTCAAAGGGGACTTCTTCGGGCAGGAAAAGGGAACGTCTGATACTGTAGCTGAATAAACAGACTCATCAAGCCCGGTGCCAGATTGGAAAACCAGGCCTCTGAGCTCGCAGCCCGCCAGCCATGCGCCTCCTGCGCGCCCTCGCTCTGGCTCTCTCCTTCTGTCTCTCTCGTTTGTCTCTTCCATCCTGTCATCTTCTTCACCAAATGCCTTACTGTCCCCGGGTAGAGAACTATTGTTTTTATGATGATTCGTTGGCTGATCTAATAGGTGCTGCAAGTTTCCAAGGCTATTTTTGAATCACAAACTGTTCCATCATCTTTACCACTCAGTTCACTTTCTCTCGCAGTGTTCACATGTTCCCACAGTCACCAACCTTCCACAGACAGGAGCTCCTTCTAAACGTGGGATGGACAAGTCACACACTCAACGTGGTAAGCCTCCAAAGGTCATTATTTTCAGGAAAAACTACAAGTTTATAGACTCAGAAATTTAACTGTCTACTCTGGACTTTGAAAGAATCCAGAATCTACACACCCATTTACAATTCAATTTAGTGTCTCTCGAGCCTTTGGTACTTCCAAATATCTAAATTTATACTGTATTTAGTTATTTTCCACTTGAATAGGTGGTCATAAGAGAATTCCAAACCAAGGTCATAGAAAGCCTTAGGCTTTAGTAATGGGAATTTGTCTGTTCCATATTGGGAAACTGAAGGTTGTTTTTGTGTTTTTTTTTTTTTTTTTTAAATTACACCAGCAAGTGTTATGGTTATTTGAATAATCTGAACAAGTAGATAGTTTTAGTTATCACTGTGTCTGTCCATACATACTCACACACAAAGAAGCAATTCTTTGTGGATTTCTCACAACACATTACTAATCCTATTGGAAATTTTTTTCAACCATCCAAAAACTAGACAGAGTCTCACTCTGATCGCTCTGTTCTTAATGTTTAAACCCTTTCTTAAATACTTATTTGAGATAAAAAGTCTTTGGAGGATAAACATATTTGAGAAAAATTCATAAAATTCTGCAATACCTACTCTAAAATGAAAGGTCAACTCTTTAATCTATAAAACCTCTATCCACAATTGGCTTCTGGCTCATTTATTATCACACTTCATGACTGTACTATATAAAAAGCCTCCATAACTGGCTTTCTAAACATCAAGTTCCAATATAAACAACAAAGAGTCCAAAAAATGGGAATGAAAAGTAAATATTTGGTCAGTAAGAATATTTGAGACCTAAAGCATTTTTCCCCCAATAATAAGTTCTTAAGCTCAACCATTCAATCACATTCTACTTGTTTCCTATCAACATTTATGCATAGGCTGTTATGTTCTAAAAGATAGCTGAGCTTCACATCATATGTTTGATTATTCTGAATACTTGTCAGTAATTACTATGGACTAATCACAAGAACAGTCTAGCTATCCTTGATGCCATTAATCAGCACCAACAATAAAAGTCCAGATGAACCCTGAATTAGTACACTTATTTTAGTATTTACCTAGCACTATGTTCTGTCTACCTTTGGGGAAGAAGGAAACATTCTAATTCAGCCACTCAGCTGCTATCTGACAAGTAACCCCAGATAGTTAGAAATAGCTTATCCAAAAATAGATTTCTGAAATGATTTTCATATAGGCACCATCATCAACTGCCTCTCAAACCAAGAAAAATAAAAGACAGTGACTTTTAACCAGTAGGAGTCTAAAATGCACCTCCTCTCCATTTGACTTGCATAGATTAGGTGCTCAGTTATGCAATCTTTGGCGCAAACATCCCCTTAGACAGGCTCAAGGGACAAGGTGGGAGACATTCACTTCAGTTACCTTTGCCCAGGCTTTATTTGTTCTGCAGATAATAAACTTTGAACTTCTTTACCCAACCAGTCATCTTGCACAAACAGTAAACACCCTCAAAACTTTCTGTTCCCATGGGACCCTTGAGAAAACAAAATGAAAAAAAAAGCATGATTAAAATCTACTTTCTTCGGTCAACATCCTAAAATTGAGCAATTTCTCAACATCTTAAAAGGGACTGTCCTGCGTCAGGTTGAAAGTTAGTAAACTACCTATTGATCAATGAACTGAAATCAGTAATAACTGGAGTCAGAATTCTGAGGTTGTAAACACTTGTTCTGTAACTATTTCCTGTTACTCCACGTAGCATTGTCAAGACCTCATCCACATTCGTTCTTTATAAGCAGTTTGGTTTCTAACCTTTTAGATCATGTGCCTCTATCAGTAAAAAATTTTGAGGCATATCCAATATGTGTATTTTTACTTACAAATTACATATATGTTTCTATATTGTGTGCCTCAAAAAATAAACACACCAAACTTTAAGATGAAATGTAAAATTAAAATACATAGAAGATTTAACATCTTCTTTCTGCACTTCAATGGGTCATTTTGGATTCTCTGTAGGGTAAGGATATTCTACTTTTGAACCCACTGTTTTAAGAATGCAGTGGCCTACCATTGTCCTAAATTCAATCGATATCTTGCCCTACTCAAAAGTTATTTTCAAAAAACTATCTGCTAGTCATTATCATTTTACGTGGAAAGAACCCAGTATTATATCAATGCTTCCAACAGGATTTATATTCTAAATACGTGCCTCATTATGAAAAGAAAGCTTTATTCCATGTTAATGTAACATGAGGAATGTAGAAATCGTTCATCATATTTGGAGAATAGGAAATGTTTTCTAGTGGCCCTGAAATCAGTCAAGTTGAGATGCCCCTTATCTAGCAGCACCAGCACCAAACTTTGCATATAAAAGATTTTAGGGACAGCAAATTAGTTAGAACAGGGACAAGCAGAGGTGACATGATGGTCAGGAGTTTTTCCTGAGGCCAACCTCAAGTTTCTACTTAAACTGTTTGTTCATTTAGGAAGTCTGAGTGGGAGGAATATTTAAACATCATAAAGGAACAGATCAAGTCCTCCAAGCCATGCTTGTAACTCCCTCACAACCTATAAAAACAAAACTTGATAAACTCCCACAAGGCCAACATGGAAATTCAAAGGCTTGGTAGCCTCAAGTTGAGAATTAAGACTTCTACATTTCCAGGGGAAAGAAAAACAACTTTTTTTTTTTTAACATTTTTTACTTAAATAATCAATCACAAGTACTTATATAGTTCAAGTACTTACGTTTGTTATGAATCTATGAAAAGAACTTTCTCAGAGGAAAAGATGAGCAATAATATAGACTATTTTCATCTTTGAGAAGTTAAGATGCTTTAAAAATCTGAATAATCCATTATAATATGTATGATCCAATTCGGCATGTAATTATAAAATAATTTACTTGATTTTAACCTACAAAACCAAAAGAAAGTGGAACATAGAGCATGTCAATCAGCTGTTGGAAGAAGTCCTCTGTGTATGTGTGCATATGTACACATACTACATGTATAATTATGTGTGTATATATACATACATGTATAGTTGTGTGTGTGTGAACATGTATACATATGTAGTTGCACTTCCCAGATGGCACTGGTAAAGAACCCGCCTGTCAATGCAGGAGATGTAAGAGACATGGGTTCGATCCCTGGATCAGGAAGATCCTCTGGAGAGGGGAATGGCTCCCTACTCCAGTACTGTCTGGAGAATTCCATTCTGGAGAGAAGAACCTGGTGGCTACAGTCCACGGAGTCACGAAGAGTTGGACATGACTGAAGCGACTGACTGCACATATATACAGTCACGTATGGGCTTTCCAGCACTCGACTGAAGCGACTTAGTGCACGTGCAGACACACACACACACACACACACACAAGCTGTGTATATAGAGAATCTCCTGCCAGTTTACCAACTAACTGGGAAAATTAGGTGCCCATGAAAAGTTATAAAGTGATATATCTAAAATCAGGAACAAAATAACAACCTAACACAAAACACATCAAGTAAGTATATGCTGGCCGCATGAAGAATAAGTGATTGTTAACATCTATTGTGAATTTCCAGGTAAAGTAGAACTAGGCATTTCAGACAGATAAGTAACTTGGCATGAGAAATGGAAAGAAGTTTAATTGAGTAAGCCATACCTAGGGGACACAAGATTCACTGGTATGAGATAAGTCTGCATATTGATGAAGGATGTGCTACAAAGTTAAAGTGAATGGATTGATATATGAGACTCACTGTATGACAATGAGGCCAAAATTTAGTTTTGCTTGAACCATTCTTGTAATTAAGGCCAAGTATATATTATTGTTGTTGTTTTACATAAAATATCTCCTTAGGATGTCTTTTCATGCTAAGATAACACAGTATATAGACATAACCTAAGAAGACCCAGTATGATACTGGTTTCATGGCAGGGAACTTGACACGTGTGCACAGGACTCCTTCATACTCTTGGGCCTTTTCGGGCGTTGACGTTTGTCTCTGAAATGTCAAGGTATCTCTTGTGTCATCACAAGCCCCCTCCCCCAGCCCCTCATAGCTGTTACACTGAATGGACACAAACTGTGCCAAAAACAATAAGATCTGAGAATTGCTGAACAGCACTGATTCTTCTGCAAACATTCCTGTCCTGAAATCTCCTTTTACTTAACAAACCTTGATCACCTTCCTTTGATGATACAAGAGACAAGAAAACGCAGGCAAATAACCCATTACTTCTCCCCAAAAGATAATTCTCGGGAGGGAAACTGAAAGATCCTGCCTGTCTAGTTTAGCAAGTGTTGTCTGGGTTCCCCTCTTGCTTGTCATCGTCACCAGTTACCCCACTTTCACTAAATCAGAACTACTCAAAAGAATAGAAGCTCATCAGGAGCAAAACATGATTTCTCAGCTTCTCTCACATTCCCTATTAAGAGTTTTAAAAAGCTGGTTTCATCCTCCATGCTCAGCAGGAACTCAAATGTGAAGTCACAGATGAATATCCCAGTTTTGTTCAGATTATGTTTTTAAAAATACAGAGATGAATCGGCTCATCAAGTTTGTTATCAGGTTATAGATTAGATAACCATGAATTTCATTCAGTTGGGTTATTGAGAAAGTCAAAATGACCAGACCACAAATGATCAGAATAGCTCTTTTGTCAGTTTCATAACCAAATATATTTGATTTTTGAGATCCACTGTTGGGCAGTTGATTGTAAACACCACCACATCAGACTAAAGTTAATTAAGCTAGATTTCAATTTCCACAAGTGCCTGGTTTATTCAATACTTTTCCCCAGCACCTACCATAAGGCTTGTCATGTAGCAGGTGTCAGAGGTAACTTGGTATTGAGGTGACCACTGTCATCTTAGGTGGTCATCTTTGAAGGTTCAAGACATTCCACCATTGTGAGGTGGAATCTCCATCTCCAACTCTTGGAGTCCAAGAAGTAGATTGTCAAGTCTGGTGACCGCTTTGACAAAAACAGAGGAGAGAAGATGACTTCTAGGGCTAGGTCAAAGAGGATTTGAAACTTCCACATGAAGTTTTTCAGAATACACGTGTTGGACAAAGTTGGTCACAAGGGAAGCAGGTTGATTACTAAAAGATCAACAAGCTCTGAGAATGCCCAAACTAATCATGTGGGGGAAGAGAGAGAGGCCTGACGAGCCCAGTGACAGGAGCAGAGTGAAGGTGGCTCTGGCCTCTGCTACCATCTGACCACAACTGTATGAGGGACTCAAGAAAGAACTGCCCGGCTGAGCCCATCAACATGAAGAACTACATGTGGTAATAAAAAATTATTGCACTAAGTCACTAGGTTTTAGGGTAGCTTATTACACAGCAATAGATAACTGGAACAGTGTTCAATGTTTATTGAATACATAAATTAATTGATAAAAGAAGCCACTAAGAAGAAAGGGCTCCCAAATGAACCCAGTGAAATCCATTAAATAAATTATTAAGGTGATGTCAACAACAGTAAAGACTATCAGAAAATTGGACAACTCTGTGGATAATTAAGGCCAAGAGGAAATCTGCTATGGAGTAGAGAAAGTAATTTTTTTGAGAGTGGAATTTTCCAGATTCACTAACCATCTTGACTGTATTCATTAGGTGATTGCTCAATGCCCTACTTCCCTTTACACAAAGTAAACTCATGATTGTATTTCAGTCATGATTCTAGGTGCAACATAGGAGAAAATACATTAACCAAGAAGGAACATGGGTAATCAAGGGAAATAAACATCATGAAGCCTGATTTTTCTATGAAGACTCTGACTCTTCTCTCTACTCTTTTAATTTTGTAAAACAGACTTTGGTCCAGGTACACTGTGTAAAACAACTAAATATAGCCAGAAACCAGGGTGGGTGGGAATGGAAAAGAGAGGCTAAATGCTGGGCACTAGCGGCTGTTACATCATCACATCCCCCATAATTGTGCTATTATGCACACAGCACTCTTTAGCTGGATACAGTCACCACTTGATAATGATAAAAAGATTAATTAGTGACATGATCCATATCTTTCATTTCTTTGATGGTTGTAAATAAGTCTGAGTCACCCTGCCATTATTTTTACCATAGGCACAATAGTCTTACCCATTTTTCACTGAGAAAAATAAATTTCAAGAGGATGTCTTTAATCTTTCATAGAGTTTTAACTCTGTGCCTTTTCAGAGGAAATCACACCAGGTCCCCTCTTTACTGAATATCCTTTTCTTACAGCTGAACAGGCTTTCCAAACACCCAAACCCACCCCATTCCTTTTTCATTTTGAATACTCCAAATTCTATCCCAAGGTGAATCATAAACTCCACATTTCCAAAGAGACCCCAACTCTGGTAGGACATGAAGATTCTGTTTAGAACCAGATGAATAAAATATAGAAATACCTTGACTAACTTTACACAACCAACTTGATAATGCAGTTTAAAGCAAAAAAATATGTAATTGACAATCTCCATGGATCCAATAAAACAGACTATTTTCAAATCCTTCTCTTCACTGTGCAGACAGGACCTAGAACTCAAGCTTCCAGTCACTTGAGCAAACATCTCTCATGATCACTCTGAGCAGGTTAGGAAGGAAAATGACTTAAGCGGGGGCAGAATCTAAGGCAGTCATTAGGGAGAATCATCAGATTCTAGGAACAGGAGACCTTGAAATCCAGCTTAAAAGGGGGACAACTTTCTTCTTGGCTATTCATCCTGTTGTCATTCCATTCACATCAACTCAGAACAATTTATTGTCTGGTTCAGTCTAGCCCTGGGGATAGAGAATTGATTAAGATCTAACCTTAAGGAGTTTTCAAGAGAGAAGAGTGACCACCTGAATTTCCTCTGGGAAAAACAAGGAGCACGTGTACTAGAAATTTCTTGTCGGGACTCTGTAAGTACCATCTTTGTCCTTCTAAGTGTCCCTCTGAACCACAAGTGCTGACAGCTTGGAAACTACATTTCTCAGCCTCCCTTGCCAGTACAGTACTTGGTAGAACCTGCCATTGAGAGATTCAATCACCTGAAGGGAGAAGTAAAGACCATTCTTCTCTATCAGTAAGTAGCTACTACCAGGTGTGTGGGCGTTGGGCATGGAGATAGGTGTGGGCTCCTGAGCATCCTCCCAAGAACCCCCCTTTCAGTACTGCAGGCAGCTAAGGTCAGCAGCAGCCTGGCTTCCTGGTGATTTCTCAACTTCAACTGAGGTTTTTTTGAAAGTTAGTAACAACTGACCTTTTCCAGTCCTGTGGACACTGCTGAGTTTTCCAAATTTGCTGGCATATTGAGTGCAGCACTTTCACAGCATCATCTTTTTGAAATAGCTCAACTGGAATTCCATCACCTCCACTAGCTTTGTTTGTAGTGATGCTTTCTAAGGCCCACTTGACTTCACATTCCAGGATGTCTGGCTCTAGGTGAGTGATCACACCATCGTAATTATCTGTGTCGTGAAGATCTTTTTTTGTACAGTTCTTCTGTGTATTCTTGCCACCTCTTCTTAATATCTTCTGCTTCTGTTAGGTCCATACCATTTCTGTCCTTTATTGAGCCCATCTTGGCATGAAATGTTCCCTTGGTATCTTTAATTTTCTTGACGAGATCACTAGTCTTTCCCATTCTGTTGTTTTCCTCTATTTCTTTGCATTGATCACTGAGGAAGGCTTTCTTATCTCTCCTTGCTATTCTTTGGAACTCTGCATTCAGATGCTTATATCTTTCCTTTTCTCCTTTGCTTTTCGCTTCTCTTCTTTTCACAGCTATTTGTAAGGCCTCCCCAGATAGCCATTTTGCCTTTCTGCATTTCTTTTCCATGGGCATGGTCTTGATCCCTGTCTCCTGTACAATGTCACGAACCTCATTCCATAGTTCATCAGGCACTCTATCATTCAGATCTTGTCCCTTAAATCTATTTTTCACTTCCACTGTATAATCATAAAGGATTTGATTTAGGTCATACCTGAATGGTCTAGTGGTTTTCCCTACTTTCTTCAATTTAAGTCTGAATTTGGCAACAAGGAGTTCATGATCTGAGCCACAGTCAGCTCCTGGTCTTGTTTTTGCTGACTGTATAGAGCTTCTCCATCTTTGGCTGCAAAGAATATAATCAATCTGATTTTGGAGTTGACCATCTGGTGATGTCCATGTGTAGAGTCTTCTCTTGTGTTGTTGGAAGAGGGTGTTTGCTATGACCAGTGCGTTCTCTTGGCAAAACTCTATTAGCCTTTGCCCTGCTTCATTCTGTATTCCAAGGCCAAATTTGCCTGTTACCCCAGGTGTTTCTTGATTTCCTACTTTTGCATTCCAGTCCCCTATAATGAAAAGGACATCTTTTTTGGGTGTTAGTTCTAAAAGGTCTTGTAGGTCTTCATAGAACCGTTCAACTTCAGCTTCTTCAGCATTACTGGTTGGGGCATAGGCTTGGATTACTGTGATATTGAATGGTTTGCCTTGGAAAAGAACAGAGATCATTCTGTCGTTTTTGAGACTGCATCCAAGTACTGCATTTCGGACTCTTTTGTTGACCATGATGGCTACTCCATTTCTTCTGAGGGATTCCTGCCCGCAGTAGTAGATCTAATGGTCATCTGAGTTAAATTCACCCATTCCAGTCCATTTTAGTTCACTGATTCCTAGAATGTCGACATTCACTCTTGCCATCTCCTGTTTGACTGCTTCCAATTTACCTTGATTCATGGACCTGACATTCCAGTTCCTATGAAATATTGCTCTTTACAGCATCAGACCCTGCTTCTATCACCAGTCACATCCACAACTGGGTATTGTTTATTATTTTGGCTCCATCCCTTCATTCTTTCTGGAGTTATTTCTCCACTGATCTCCAGTAGCATATTGGGCACCTACTGACCTGGGGAGTTCCTTTTTCAGTATCCTATCATTTTGCCTTTTCATACAGTTCATGGGGTTCTCAAGGCAAGAATACTGAAGTGGTTTGCCATTCCCTTCTCACAGGACTGGAACAGGTCAGTTTTCATTCCAATCCCAAAGAAAGGCAATGCCAAAGGATGCTCAAACTACTGCACAATTGCACTCATCTCACACACTAGTAAAGTAATGCTCAAAATTCTCCAAGCCAGGCTTCAGCAATATGTGAACCGTGAACTTCCTGATGTTTAAGCTGGTTTTAGAAAAGGCAGAGGAACCAGAGATCAAATTGCCAACATCTGCTGGATTATGGAAAAAGCAAGAGAGTTCCAGAAAAACATCTATTTCTGCTTTATTGACTATGCCAAAGCCTTTGACTGTGTGGATCACAATAAACTGTGGAAAATTCTGAAAGAGATGGGAATACCAGACCACCTGACCTGCCTCTTGAGAAACCTACATGCAGGTCAGGAAACAACAGCTAGAACTGGACATGGAACAACAGACTGGTTCCAAATAGGAAAAGGAGTACATCAAGGCTGTATATTGTCACCCGGCTTATTTAACTGCTATGGAGAAACGCTGGGCTAGAAGAAGCACTAGCTAGAATCAAGATTGCTGGGAGAAATATCAATAACCTCAGATATACAGATGACACCACCCTTATGGGCAGAAAGTGAAGAGGAACTAAAAAGCTTTTTGATGAAAGTGAAGAGGAGAGTGAAAAAGTTGGCTTAAAGCTCAACACTCAGAAAACTAAGATCATGGCATCTGGTTCCATCACTTCATGGGAAATAGATGGGGAAACAGTGGAAACAGTGTCAGACTTTATTTTGGGGGGCTCCAAAATCACTGCAGATGGTGATTGCAGCCATGAAATTAAAAGACGCTTACTCCTTGGAAGGAAAGTTATGACCAACCTAGATAGCATATTGAAAAGCAGAGACATTACTTTGCCAACAAAGGTCCATCTAATCAAGGCTATGGTTTTTCCAGTGGTCATGTATGGATGTGAGAGTTGGACTGTGAAGAAAGCTGAGCGCCGAAGAATTGATGCTTTTGAACTGTGGTGTTGGAGAAGACTCTTGAGAGTCCTTTGGACTGCAAGGAGATCCAACCAGTCCAATCTAAAGGAGATCAGTCCTGGGTGTTCATTGGAAGGACTGATGCTAAAGCTGAAACGCCAATATTTTGGCCACCTCATGAGAAGAGTTGACTCATTGGAAAAGACTCTGATGCTGGGAGGGATTGGGGGCAGGAGGAAAAGGGGATGACAGAGGATGAGATGGATGGATGGCATCACCAACTCGATGGACATGAGTTTGAGTGAACTCTGGTAGTTGATGATGGACAGGGAGGCCTGGTGTGCTTCGATTCATGGGGTCACAAAGAGTCGGACACGACTCAGCAACTGAACTGAACTGAACTGAACAACCCCCTTGACCTTTATTCCCCAGCCCTCCCAAAGATCCTGTAAACCTCTAATTGCTTACATTGAAGTCCTTCCTGATGGGAATATTTCAAGTACATTAGCAGAATGGGATAGGTATATTTCAGTAACAACCTCCAAACTGAATAGTATAACAAAATACTCCTGGGTATATATCTGTAGGAAAAAACAAAAACAGTAATTTGAAAAAATGCATACACCCCAGTGTTCACAGTGGCATTATTTACAATTGCCAACATATGGAAGCAAAATAAGTGTCCATCACCAGATTAATGGATATAGAATATGTAGTGTGTGTGTATATATCAATGGAATACTGTCCATGTGTGCTGAGTTGCTTCCGTCTCTTTGAGATGCTATGGACTGTAGCCCATCAGGCTCCTCAGTTCATGGGATTCTCCAGGCAAGGATACTGGAGTGGGTGGCCATGCTCTCCTCAAGAGGATCTCACCAACCCAGGGACTGAGCCTGTGTCTCTTATGTCTCCTGCATTGGCAGGCAGATTCTTTACCACTACAGCCACCTTAGAAACCCCAAATGGAATACTACTCAGCCACAAAAAAGAATGGGATTTTTGCTATTTGCAGAAACACAGATGGAATTGGAGAGCATTATACTAAGTGAAATGTCAGAGAAAGACAAATACACATTTTTTTTTTTAGATTCCACATATGTTATCACTCGTATGTGGAATCTAAAAGGTACAACAAGCTAATGAATATAACAAAAAAGAAGCAGACTCACAGATACAGAGAACAAACTAGTAGTTACCAGTGGCAGGGGCCTTACAGGGGTAGGGGAGTGGGAGGAACAAACTATTGTGTGTAGGGTAGGCTACAAGGATGTATTGTACAACACAGGGAATACAGCCAATAGTTTTTAATAACTGTTAATGGAGTATAACCTTCAAAAATTCTATAAAAAGTTTTTAAAAATCTTTGCTCACCCCCCAAATAAAGAATAATAACTAACACTGAATTATTTTTAAAAATAAGGTTATTTCTTGTTCAAGATTTACATTGAGTGGCTTCTACCTTGTAGCTACGTTATCTGAGCACATGCCCTCCAAACCCCCGAGGAAGAGAAGGAGAGAACACAGAGAAAGCACGCGTGTATTCTTAACTTCCTGAACCAAACGTGGCCCAGGACTCCTGCTGACATGCCATTACAAAGAACCGGTCCTGAAGCCCCAGTTAAAATTGCAAGACCAGTGTGGTCTCCCTCTGTGTCCAGGGAGAAGAAACAGTCTGGTGAACACATTGCCTTATCTCTGCCATGAGAGGTTCTCTATTTTTCTGACTAAACTTGACCATCCTATATGGTACCAGATGTGGTGTCCTGCAACAAAACCCTAACATGTGCGGCACTGACTTTGTGGCCAAGTTGTAAGAAGCAGATATATTAGTCTGGAGGGCTGGAGATCCATTGCAGGAAGTAGAAAAACACTCTGCACAGCTGTTGCCGTTAGTAACGTGAAAGTCCTACCACGTGACTCTTGTGCTTACAGGTGAAAAATATCACACGCTGACTGTTACTGGCCGCTCTTGACAACATCATAGAAGAAAAAGAGGATATCAGGAAATGATTAACTGGTTTTTAAGCAAAGAGAAAAAGAAAAAGCAACCATTTCTGGAGCTTCCTTCTGGTATCAATTTCCTTATTAGTCAAGCTAAGTCATGTTTGCAGGTATAACAGATAAACCCCAGAGCTCAGTGGCTTAACACATGAAAGTGTATGTCTCACTCACCAAAGGTCTAACGTGGCCATTTCTGGTCGGGCGGCTGTCCTGAGCTGCTCTTCTTCAAAGAGTGAGTCAGGAATCCAGATTCATGTCATGTCATGGCTCTGCATCTCCTGTATATGGATGCCATCAAGACTGCCCTGGTATTATCCAGCCAGAGGATGGTGAGAGACAGAGAGAGACAGACAGACAAAGAACAGAGAAACTACACACAGTCTTAACAGATGACAAAAGTGACAGCCATCTCTTCAATTCAGCTCATGTTCCAGGGATAAGAGCTCATCACATAATCCCACATCCGTGCAAGAGAGTCTGGGAAATACAGTCCCTGGCTGAGCAATTGATTCCCAGAAACAGTTCTGCACTGTGAAAGGGGAGCGTAAATCTTGGTGGGTCAGCTAGCCTTCTCTGTTACAATAATGTAAAGGTTTTTTTCTTTTTCTCTGTTATGTAATTTCTTCCCCATTTTAATAATATAGATTCCTCCTATTCTTTCCCACTTTTCTTCCCGTTTTCCTTTGATATGTACTTTCTTTGCCTCTTGCTCAAACTTACTTTCCTGTCTTATTTTACTGTTAGTGATCATTGTAGAATTCTATGTTCTGAGTAATTTCTAAGTATGAGGTCAAGGACAAAGACAGAGTTGTTATCAGAACTGAGAAAAGAAGTTATGTCAGTGCCTTTTCCTCCTAACTCAAACCCATTTTATTCTTACTGTTAGAAGTCACAGGCAGGGAGAGGCTGAAACAAATCTAAGAGGACACACTAAATATTTGCAAGATTGTTGCTGTTTTTCACGCTCCCTTATTCCACGCTCCTCAATTTTTTCAGGTATCCTTCTAGTTTTGGGGCAAAGTTTCAAGAGCTCTTTGGTTTTCTCTTTATTCAGTTATGGAGATCCTTAGAGAACAAAGGGCAAAAGTGAGTTAGACAGTTTTCAGCTGTCCAGTAACACAAGTATAGTGTTTAGAGGGCTTTCTTTCACTCACAGATGCAATTTCTATCCATTTTTAGTTTGAGGGAAGAAATACATTTTGGAAAATGGGAAATTTGAATATTCCATAATGTGCAAATGCCATATTCCTCCTTGAGTTACCAGCACAAGTAACTTTTTCTTCCTTACACTCTACCTCACCCTATGCTTATTTGGAGAAGGCAATGGCACCCCACTCCAGTACTCTTGCCTGGAAAATCCCATGGATGGAGGAGCCTGGCAGGCTGCAGTCCATGAGGTCGCAAAGAGTCGGACACGACTGAACGACTTCGCTTTCACTTATCACTTTCATGCGTTGGAGAAGGAAATGGCAACCCACTTCAGTGTTCTTGCCTGGAGAATCCCAGGGAGGGGGAGCCTGGTGGGCTGCCGTCTCTGGGGTCGCACAGAGTCGGACACGACTGAAGCGACTTAGCAGCAGCAGCAGCATGCTTTATTTGGGGAGTTTAGGATAGAAGAATACAGCTTTCATGCCTACCCCAATAGTTCCTATCCTTTGGAATCTCCAATGCAAATAAGCTGGGAGGGCCCACTCAGGAATGTGAGTTTCCTAACTGGAACTGAAATTCATGTTAACTGATACGCAGCTCTGTCAAATCAGTGACATGATTTGGCAAAGAGTCTCTGTCAAGTCATGGCCTCATAGCGTCTTTCTATTTCTGTGCTTGCCCTCTTTACTGGTAGGGTAGCTGACATAAAACTGGAGCCCTGGAGCTTTGACAAGCTTCTAGGTGTCTTTTAGAAAAGTCCTACCCTGATAAAATTTGGAGCATCAAAAATAATAACATACATAACAAGCTGTACCTTTTTGCCAGACACTGCAAGCATTGTCTCATTGAAGCCTCTCAAGATGTTATGAGGTAGGTACTGTTGTGATCATCCTTATTTTATAGATGAAGACATTGAGGCTTAAAGAAATGGAGTCACTTGTGGAGAAGATATAGCTATTAAATGTTACTTCAAGAATTTCAACTTGATTCTATTTGACTTCAAAACCAACAGTGTAACCTCTCTATTGCCAGCCTATTTCCATAAAGAATGACCCTAAGAGTCAGCAAAATGGTGACAGGAGTAGGGCAGGGTCAATCAGCAGAAAATGAGAAAAAAGTGAAAATTCCCATGGACCGTAATCATAACAACAATAATGATCAAAATTTCTTGAGCATTTACCATATATCAGGCACTGTTCTAAATCCTTTATCTGGATTTACTCACAGAATCTTTATGACAAATTCTGAAGGATGTGTTATTTTTATGAGCATTATATATATATATTTGCAAAATCTGAAGTACAAAGGAGTTACATTAAGGGGTCATACAACTAGTAGTTAGGCTAGAGAGGAGTTGAAATAAGATTATAATGAACCTATTTGTCCTCCATGGAAGTAACGATGGGAAAACTGGAAAAAATAGCTGTCAGAAGTTCTCCAGCACAATTTGCTTTCTGTGACTTGCTCACAGAGTCAGAAATATCCATAGGGAGCAGGGATTCAATGCCCCGATGCGCCCTCCTTCCTCAGAGCGAACGTAGGAAGTTTGGGATGACGCCTGCACATCCTCAGAACAGTCCCTTAACCATCCCTCCCTCCCCAGACCAGGAGGATTCCAGTGCCAAGGAGCTCTTCTGTCCTATTGAAAGCAAAGAATGGTTGCCTCTGAAATAAGTACAAAGAGCAAGCAAATTTAGTCAGTTTATGCAAAACACAAAATGGCATCTGCCATCTGGAAAAATACACCAAAGCCGTGAGCCGTCAAGGCCCTTTCAAGACTTTGGCATGTAAAATCAACAATTTTTTTAAGTCTGAAAGGTCTACGTGAAAGGTCCCAGCTTCATTAAATGTAATTCCCTCTTCTCCCATTCCTGTGGCTGGCCATCCACGCTCCTATCACACACACTTCCAAGCTTAAAAATACCTATATGTAATATATAAAATACACATATTTTAATGTGCTATCTAAAAATAAAATTTTTATTTATATTTTTCCCTTCTCAGTGATGCAAAAATCTCTGAGAAGATGGATTTGACAAAGACAGTTTTTAAAAAGAATATGATTTTTAAAAAAATATCCTTCTTACATCTAAAATTGTTTTCAGCAAATAAACTTGCCCTTGTGTTGCCTATCTATATTTGGCACCTAGTTTCTCACTGACCTTCCTGAGGCTCCCAAACCGTGGGTGGATGCTGGAGCTGTCTTTGTGATCACGAGCTCCTGGTATTGCCTCCAATTGCACTCACTTCAAGGAGCTCAAGACAGAAAAGAGCAAGGAGGCCTGCTCAGTCTTTGCCATGGTGCTAGGCTCAGTAAGCTGGGTAGCCAAGCAGAAATGTGTCCATCAGACTGGAGTGGAAATAAGATGCTGGCCATGCTCGTTTAAGAGTTATGGGTAAATGAACAGGAATTGAGACCTGGAAAAAATCACTGATGTGGTGTGAGGGGGAGGCCAGTCAAACAAAATGGACTGAAAAGAGACAGAAACTCGGGTGAGGATGAAGTTATCTGTGGGCTTGGAATCAAGGAGGCTGGAGCACGGTCAGAAAGAGCAAGTAAGACAAGAACACGGGAACAACATATATACAGCCATAACCGAAAAGCAGTAAGGGCTGTCCATGGGCCAGCTGCTTCACATGCAATAGCCCCTGCCACAACTCTATGGCCGGGGGTGGGGGGGTGGACTTTACACGTGAGAAAACAGGGGGCCAGAGAGGTTGGGTGACGCTGCTGATGGCAGTGTCTAGATTTAAAGATGGTGGTCTGGTTTCAGAGTCTACCCCTGTAACTACTTGTTTTACCACCTAGCATATACATGGATAGCCTAGACTAGAAAGATCTAGGCTGTGCTGCTGTTTAGTCGCTCAGTCATGTCTGACTCTTCGTGACCCTGTGGACTGTATAGCACGCCAGGCTCCTCTGTCTGAGGGATTTCCCAGGCAACAACACTGAAGCTGCCATTTCCTTCTCCAGGGGATCTTCCCGGCCCATGGATCAAACCCTGGTCTCCTGCTTGGTAGGCAGATTCTTTACCACTGAGCCACCTGAGAAACCCCAGAAAAATTTATACCACGAGAATATCTGATTGGGCTTCCCAGTTGGTAAAGAATCTGTCTGCAATGTGGGAGACCTAGCTTTGATTCCTGGGTTGGGAAGACCCCTCCTGGAGAAGGGAAAGGCTACACATTCCAGCATTCTGGCCTGGAGAATTCCATGGACTGTTTAGTCCATGGGGTCATAAAGAGTCAGACACAACTGAGTGACTTTCACTTCAATGGAAGAAGAAGAGGGGACTTTTATATAATGTTTCTTTGTATTTCCAAACTCTCTATAATCAAAATGTTTGAAGGGTTACTGGGAAAAGAAGCTAAAACTTGTTTAAGGAAGGGAAGAAGCTGAAACTTGATGAATGAACTTAATGTGGTTTTCTTGGGAGCAGAAGACCACAGGAGTTAAGAAGTTGGAGTAAGGGTCCGCGTGCTGGCCAGCCTCAGTCCTGGCACTGTTCAGGCCAGAGCTCATGGCTCTCTGTGACTGACTGAGATACACCTTCAATCTGCAACCATTCCGCTCTCCCCAGGTCCACCCCATTCCAAGGCAGATTCCCAAGGTGGGACCCTTGAGAGTACGGGAGGGGGGCTGGGGGGCAGGGATGCTGGGCTGGGGAACTGTTCACATGTTCAGGGCTTTCTGATCAGAGCATCAGATTCTCCACTTCTTTTCATTGCACAATCTATCTATGTTTGTTTAATCCCTGACTCATTCAGTCACTCCCTGCCCCCATTTAGAAGTACCTGGGGACAGGATATGTTTCAGTTGCATTAAAATGAATATGCTTTTGATCATTTCTTTATCCTTTAGATTTACGGAGACATGCTAGAGTTTCCTAGCCATTGATGTGGTGTATGTAGCCTGTTCTAATGGTAAGAGACATAGTCAGACCTCAATTAAAAGTCCTAGCTCTGCCACTCATCAGCTACAGAAAATTTATTTCATCTCTTTGGTCTTCAGTTGCCTCATCTGTAAAATGCAGGATGCTATGCTAGATAGAAGGTTTGCGTTGGCACAATAAACAATAATAATTATTATTATATGATAGTAATTAGCAACTGTAAAAACATTAGATGGTGTCTACACACAAATTCCAGCAGAAGACCCATTCCTGCCACTTCTGGGAAGTTGCAAAGTTGCTTCAGAAATGATGTGACAATGAACTCCGATATATTATTGAAATGACATTCTCCAACTCCAGGGGCTGAGGAGCTTGTTGCTATCACAGAACCCCCTTTAGGCCAGTCTTTTGAGTGTCACTTACACCAGTTTGGAAGTAATCTGCTTGCTCGCCCTTCCAGCAAAGGATGTCATGATCAGCTAATGGAAAGTGACAAGAAGGGATATAATGAATGAGAGGGAGTTAAAGTTTGGGATAAAAAAAAAAAAGAGCCTTGTTCTTTTGGGGAATGCACAATGCTAAGCATACCATGTTAAATCGTGCGTGTCAAATAATGGACTAATTAAGAATCTTCATCCATTTTTTTTTCACATCTCATTTTTGTTGCCCTTTCAAAGATGTATTTTCAAATTAGCTCTTAGCTCTTTAAATAAGTACCAAGGGGAAAGAAAAAGGAGACCTTGACTATCAGAGAAGCAGAAGATAAACGTAAAAGAAAATACGCAGAGAATGGAGATGGGGGCTTTGTGTGAGACATTGGGAAGTTTTAGAATCGTAGCAGCAACTTCTCGAATAATGGAATTTAATAACATATAATAAACCATGATCCAGGAGAACTCTGATTCAATCCCACTAATTGTTTGAGCCAGTGAAATGAAGGCGAAGTTTATCGTGCCAACATGCTGCTACTGCCACAGAACTCCGCAGAGGACAGACCATTGTTCCCAGCTGCCCACCTCCTCACACCCAGAGGGCACATGGTTCCTGCCCTCCAAACACCAGGCTGAATCTCCAACTTTCAATGACAGTCCTCGTTCTAGGACTTTAAAGTCACAGAAATGTAATTTTTTGCAATCAACAAACTATTGTATTAAGGAAAGAACAGAGGGGTAACTAGATACAAAGCCTTCAATTAAGTTAGAATAATAACCAATATGCTTTCATGCTAATGCCAAAAAGTACAAAAACCTATAATAAATCTAATTGAGCACATGATCCTAAGCACTGTTTTTCTACCTACATAGTTCTGCTATATTAAGGTAGACTCCAAATAGAGAAACACTTTTTTCATTGTTATTGAAAAGGGTGGATTTTTTTTCTTTTTAATTTGGATCATTTTACCAATGTCAAAAAATGGGAAGGTATAATTAAGAAAAAAATGATTGTCTCTATCCTTACTCATTGATTATATCTAAGCATTAAAAAAGGAAGGAATGGAAGCAATTATCTGGATAACTCAGGTCTCCCCCCAAAGATTAGAGGTTTCTAATAAAAACATACTGTTTTTGCCTGAATTATTAAGATAATAGCTTTAGTTTCCATGTTATGAGTGTGGACCTGTCTATGGATGAAAAATCTTTTGTAACTATTTAAAAGGTTTTTTAGGTTTTTCTGACAATTAAGTGTCTAATTCTTTTGTACCTAAACTTTAATGTACCTCAAAAAATACCCAGTCTAAAATTCTATAGAGCATTTTTTAAAGTAGCTATTTAAATTACTAAACCTAAAAAAAAAAAAAAAAGGTTTAGTATTACCTTCCTTTTCCCAAAAAGGTCCATGAAATCTTGGATACATCTGGGGACAGACGGGGGAGTGAACTACCTCTGTAAACTGCTAGTCTAAAAACAGGAAAATTAGTATTGTGCCACGGCTATGAGCAGCTAATAAAGAGAACATGGTTAAAAGAGATTAAGGTTCAAATTAAGGTCAGAAAAGAGACTGATTGAGGAAAACTGCCATGTTCCGTTGCATGGCAGTTTAAGTGAGACGGTTTCCCCCTGAATCAGTCTTAGGTTGAAAAATTACACTGTTGGGGTTAATAAAGAGACCAGGCATTTGTTTGGACTGAGACTTCAATTAAAATGTTATTTGGGGCAGCCAGAGCTAATGTCTTGCTTAGAGGTAAACTGAACTGCCTTTTAAGAGGATGGAAAAAAAAAGAAGAAGAGGAGGAATAAAAAAGACCACCTAATCTGTCAAAGACCCTGAATAACTGGCAGAAAGAACTGTGTTTGCTGGACCTGTGCCCAACTCAGCAGTGAGCATTCTTAAGGGTTTTGTGACATCATCTGAGGCAGCTGAGGTTTTCTGAGTTTTTGATTGTTGCACTGGGTGAGGAATCTAGCGTTCAGCTGAGCCTTTTGAGACAAAGAAAAAAAATCTGGTTGGTGTAATAGGCCAAGTTCTTTTTTTTTTTAATGCCACAAAAGGGGTGGGACCAAGAATTCTGGGTCTTAGTCTCACGACTCTACCCCAGAGACAAAAATTGATGAATACAGTTAATTGAATTTCTCAGTCCATACGAATTTGCCCACAGTGAAACAAAACCACCAAAGTTTGCTTTCATATCCCTTCTTTAGGGTGAGTGGAAATCCACCCTGAATAAGCTTCTTCCCTTCCACAGAGATTCACTAAACATGTTTGCTCTGGCCAGCATGGGGCATACCTTGGCCAGTAAGGCAGACACGTTTCCCAACGTTTATGGGAAGGGGGACCGTCAGTAAGTGAAAAGATAAATAAATATACAATTACAAATTGATAAGATTGAAGGAAGTAGGGTGAAAATGGAGAAACATTCTATTGCTCTTGTCTTTTTCTTAACCAATTCCATGAGCAGCAACTATTTGAAGTCCTCATTATTAGGGCCTGGGGTGGCTGGGGAAGCTGGTTAATGCTAGATAGAAAATGTGGGATTTTTCTGTTGGGGAGTTGGGAATTTTTCACAGAGAACAGTGATGTGCAGAGAGAAGGGGGTGGGACAGTCAAAATAGCATGGATTAAAGCCAAAATGAACTTGGAGTATGAGTATGGATTTTTAAATATTTTATCTATTTATTTATTTTTGCTGTGCAGCATGTGGGATCTTAGTTCCCTGACCAGGGATTGAACCTGTGGCCCCTTCAGTCAAAGTGCAGAGTCCTAACTACTGGACCACCCGGAAATTCCCCTAAAGTATGGATTTTGATTGGCATTTCTTGTCCAAAGAGTGGTACAAACAAAGCAACAGACTCCTGGAGCAGTGCAGAACCAGAAAAGGCCTCTGGGGCAGAGAGGAGAGGAGCCGGGTGAAGCACAAATGAAAAGGTGCGCTAGGATCCAGAGGCAAGGAAAGGAGCATTCCTGGAGCTCATTTCCTTTATGCTGTTTGATTTTTTTAAACCAAGTCCAGGGAATGGACCCAATTTGTCTGGATCACAATCCACCCTGATCTCCAAAAGTACTTTCATTCAAACTGAAGGAAATTATGAGAGCATGAATTTCCCTCTCTCCCCATCCTACCAAAATGAAAACAGAACAAAGGTAACTGAAGATGTTCACTCTTCGGCCTCTTCCTTAAGAAGTCCATCTTGGTTGAGAGGAAAATGACAGACAGTGCCCCAAGTCCAAGACACACAGAGGCATAATGCAAAGCAGGGATGATCTGACACTACGAGAATGAAATGCCAATGATGAGATCACTGCAGTGGGAACCAGGGAACCAGGGAGCTGAGAAGTAACACAGCATCATGAGCGCTGTGTCTGTCCAATTCGTGGCAAAAATCTGCCAGGCCCAGATTGACTTCATTAGTCATTTAGAAGCGCATAGATCACAGAAAAAATTCTCCTCCTCACTGAGAAAGAGCTGATCATCAGTACAAATAGAAACTGATTAGAACATCAATTCTTCAAAGCATAAATATTTCATTCACCAACCGGTTGCAATTTTTCCCAGGGCAATTAAGAAGAAAGTAGGCAAAGTGACCTCAAGAAAGGTGTGACTATAGTCAACCTGAATAGGAAATTGGGTTTGACGTGGATTCACACTGAATGTGGGGTGAACACATAGATCGAATTGTCCCAGTCCTTGGACGGGGACGTTGGAGAGAAACAAGCAGAACAACACAACCTAGTTAGCCCTCTTCAGTATCCTTCACCCAACGTGATTCTCATTCAGCAAACATTTATCAGGTACTCTCTAGATGCCAGGCACTGTGTTGGATATTGGAAATTCTAGCCTAGGACACTCATAAGCCCTACCTGCTTAAAAAAAAATATTGGAGTATAGTTGATTTACAAAGTTGTATTTGTTTCAGGTATATAGCAAAGTGAATCTGGTACATATACACACATATGTCCACTTATGTAGATTCTTTTCCCATACAGGCCATTACAGAGAATTGAATAGATTTCCCTTGTGCTAAATAATAATGGGCTTCCCTGGTGGCTCAGATGGAAAAGAATTCACCTGCAATGCCAGAGACCAGGGTTTGATCCCTGAGTCAGAAAGATCCTCTGGAGAAGGGAATGGCAACCCACTTCAATATTCCTGCCTGGACAAGAATTCCATGGACAGAGGACCCTGGTGGGCTACAGTCCAGGGGGTCACAAAGAGTAGGACACAATACTCTTTTTTAGATTTTTTTCCCATATAGGCCATTACAGAGTATTGAATAGATTTCCCCGTGCTATATAATAAGTGCTTATTGGTTGTCTATTTTATACATAGTAGTGTATATATATCAATCCCAGTCTCTCCATTTATCCCTCCCACTCCTTTCCCCCTGGTAACCATAAATTTGCTTTCTACATCTGTAGCTCTATTTCTGTTTTGTATATAAATTCACTTGTACTTTTTTTTAAGATTTCACATATAAGTAATATTAAATGATATTTGTCTTTTTCTATCTGACATTTTAACCAGTATGACAATGTCTAGGTCCTTCCATGTTGCTGCAAGTGGCATTATTTTGTCCCTTTTCATGGCTGAGTAATGTTCCATTGTGTATATGTGCCACATCTTCTTTATCCATTCCTTTCAAAAAGGCACATGCACCCCAGTGTTCCTTGCAGCACTGTTTATAATAGCCAGGACATGGAAGCAACCTAAAAGCCCTTCCTTCTTAAGCCCATCCCCAGTTTATCTTCAGTTCTGTCTCCTTACCCATCTTCACTTTTCACCAGAGTACTTATCACTCCCTGACATTATATCATATCTACTTTGGTTTCTTATGCATTGCCTCGCTTATTAAAATACAAGCACCATGGGCAGGCCCTTTGACTGCCTTACTGCATGTTGTTATAAACACCTACATTACAGGTTCCAAGAATACATGTTGGATAAATAAAGCTTGTGTTCAAATAATGTCTTCATTTCAATTATGATAAGCAGGATAAAGGAAAACTATAAGCGTTGTGAGAATGTATTAGGGAATGAGGGAGACCTTTCATGAGCAGAGGACTTCTAATAAATTAAATAAATAAAATCAAGAGAGGCATTCGTCTGGAGAAGGGGTTGGGGAGAGCCTTTCAAACAGAGGCAGTAACATGTATAAAGGTGATCATGGTGCTGAAACAATGGGGGGAAAAAAAGCCAATGACATGGAGCCATGGGGAGAGTGTCAAGAGATGAGGTGGGACTCTGGGGGACAGGAATGAGATGATGCCAAGTTTTATAGGATACATTCAGGCTTTCGGACTTTATTGAGCAATACGGAAAGTTTTAGGTGGTGACAGGATCACAATTCCAATTCAGGAATCTCTCGAATAAGCACCAGAGCGAGCGTTTTAGCCTGAGCCTTCTGTGGTCACCTGGGCATAAGAAACGGCGAGGCCATTTGAGCAGGCAGAGAAGAGGGCCGTGTGAGGAGTTGGCTGTATTTACTGAGGATGGGGCAGAGGTTGCAGCTTGCCACAGGCAGCACGGGGAGGGTGGGGACCGCACAGAGATGGGCACCTTGGTCCCTGAAGAGACTATAGCCCAGTTACAGAAAGGCAGCGTGCGTTCATGGAAAATGCCGAGGGAGCTGAGGAACCCCAAAGGAATGTGTGTGCCCGTGTCCTTCCGGCTTTGAGGCCATGGCTGCCCCACGTGGCCCTTCCCGGTCTGCCAGGCCTCCCCGGGCGCTCTGCTCTGCCCTCCAGCAGGGAGAGGCCACCTCAGGCTTCCCAGCACTGAGGCGACGTGTCTCCTCCATGCCTGGCCCAAGTCAGCCGCCACTGGACCCCTCAATGCACCCTCATGGGGCCTCCTGACAAACGATTTGGCTCCTTCCCAGGATCCAGCACTAAGAGGCAACGCGTGGTAGGTACCCAACAAATATCTGTCAGGTCAGTGTTAGAGAGCGTGTTGAAATCTGTCCCTTTTTTCATGCCTGTTAAGCACACGCTTGCTGCAGGTATGCTCTGTGCCAGCCACAGTGTTGGGGCCCTCCTATGCATTCTCATTTAATCTTCACAACAATCTCAAAAGGCAGGTATTGTTATTCTTCCCAATTTGCTGACAAGGGAACTAAGGCAGTGACTTGCTTAAGATTTCTCTCACCAAGTACCAGGGACACAGACTCACTTCCCTTCCTCTCCTAAGGCCCTGGTCTGATTCATTGCTTGCTTATGTTCACCTCCTCTCAGAAGACTTCCTTGATACTCCAAACTGCCATGAAGAAAAGCCTCTGAGCTCTATAAGTGTTTTCATAACTAGCTTACCTAATATCTTCCCAACCACTATGAATGACTCTGATGGGTCTTCTTTATCTTGTGCTTAACCAGTGTTGAACACCATGTCTGACACATGAGTGTAAATGAATATTTGTTGAAGAATAAATGGATGGATAAATAAGCCCTTGCAAGAAACTCATTAAGGGACTTCCCTGGTGGTCTAGTGGCTAAAACTTCTAGCTCCCAGTGCAAAAAGCTCAGGTTTCTTCCTTGGTCAGGGAACTAGATCCCACATGCCACAGCTAAGACTGGCACAGCCAAATAAATAAATATTTTAAAAAATATAAATTAAAACAAAAGCTTGTTAAGAAAATGTACACAAATTCTAACAGATAAATAAAAGAATGACTATCATGTTAACAAGAATTCTACAGTTTCTATTTTTCCCCCCTCCCCATCTACCATTATGCTCCTTTACATATCGGTTTCTTGAAAATCTGGTTCATTTTCAAATTGGAGACATTGGAGACAGAAAAGGAGAAAAGGGAATCATGAAGACATGTGCATGACTGCATATGAGTCCTGGGTCCACACACAAGCTGAGAGGAGGTCCAGCTGAGGATTCTCTGTCACTTGACTCTCCCTTTCGAGCTTCGAGAAAGCTACACCTCATTTAAAAGGGCAGAAAGATGAGAGAGAACGCCTTTAAACTTGGAATATAGCTCATGGAAAAATTTAACCCAGACCTTAAAAAGCTGAAATATTCCAAACCAACCACAATTCAGAACTGAGATCTCCCTGATGAGATTACTATACCCAGAAACACCATGTTTCTTGTCTCCTAAGAGACATGACACCTAACAATTCATAACAGGGAGTCTGAGGGAAATAACTCACCCATTGTGAAGTCAATGTTCAAATCAATATCCCTTGGGGAGAAAAATATTGTTCATTGATGGAGATGGATTTTTCTTCTTCTTAAGAAATTCTCGAGGGGTAAACAACATTTTTTTTTTCGTAGCGAATGTAACTAAACATACCACTGTCAAGATCTATAGTTTCCTATCATCATTAACATGATGCTCAAAAATGATTAGTGTAATTATGAATGCCTTTTGACTTCTTGAATAATAGATGCTGGCTCTGTTTTTTTTTTTAATCTCATTTTAATATCCATGCAATGGGACCACCATGCAGATAACTTGATGTACGTCTTCTGCTTTACTTAACAGTACTCTTATTGGTGAGATTTTGATCTTTTAAAACAATAAAAAAATTAGCACAGAAACTAAAAATATAGGATCCTAGATTTTTTTACTACAAATTGAATAATGGTTACTTTGGAAAAAACTTCTCATTGTCCCTCTTTTATGTTTTCTACTAACAATCCCCCAAATGATTATAGCAACACTGGATCTAGCCATTTATCAACTACCTTCATGAAAGACAAGAAGTTTTAATAGGCAAAGGGTAAAGAGGGCTGGATATAATTAGTTTTATATTTAACATGTTGCTTCAGGCTGGTGAATCTTTGAGATTTCTTTACAAGGCTACAGTAGGTTCTATTGTCTAATTCATAGATTGTCTTCTGAGGCTAAATATGGAAAGGAAGCTTGCCTTCTACCCTTTTGAAACTCAAAGGTTGCATAAGAAAGGACAGATGGATGATTTGGGGAAAAAAGAAATGCCACTCAATTAATACTTGTGGAAAATGGTGTCACAGATCATTGGCGGAATTTCCACCCATTGGCAACTCCCTCAAGCAGCCAAAGATTAATTGAGCTCCCAGACTACTGAGTTCTACGAGAAGAGAAAAACTGTGTTGACAATTACAGAGGCTGAGCTGTGGAACCAACAGAAGCATAGCTAGATGAACTATATGCAGGAATAAGTACTGACACCCTGTAGTAGATAAGCATGTAGAGAAGCATGCCATTTTTGTTGTTTATCTCCTGTGATGGAGATGGATTCATACTAAGCCACACTCTTATACCTTATTCCTCTCATGCTAAATGAACACATTTTTCAAGTGGCTTGAGCAGATTAAATTAGGAGTCAAGTTCATTGATTGACGCAATCATGACGTACAACTTGACTTTAGGAAAAACTCAGACTCCACTTAACACACTGATTTTTCTCATCTAATAGCTTAACTACAAGCATATGGTGACACAGTAAATACTGTACAGAAGAACAACAAAGTAAAGCAAAACAAAAAAAAATTCGATTAAATAAAATAAGACTTAAACCCATCTTTTCTAAAAATATGCTTCTGTAGAAAGAAAAAAGACCTTGATCCACCAGAAGTACCAAGATCAAATCTTTATTAGTCCTTTAAAGTCCTACTTCTTTAAAATTCAAGAATTATCTGCATGCTTTGGTAGGGCTGTGTGGTTGCTTACTACTTACAACACAATTATGCCTTGATCACAAGTTGAGGAGGAGCTAACACTGAGAAATAAGGAACAGAAATATCTATAGATACTGAGAATAAACTACAGGCTAAGATAAGCAAGCCTGGGGAGACACATTTTGGTCCTCCAGGAAGAATAATGTAGTAACCATCAGAACACATTTGGGATTTGATTCAAACTGACCTGGAACTGAGTGGATCCCCAAGTTCTTCAGTGCACAACACATACAGAAACACACATACTGACATTTACAAAAACGAAATTTTGAAAAGTTACTCAAAGGCATTAACCTAAGAAAAGATTTCACTGGCAGATAAAGGAATAGGAACTTTACCCCATTCTATGGTGACCCGTGAGTGGAGTGGACAGTGGGCTAAACAGACCTTCCTATCAAAAGGTCCCACCTAACCCTCCCACTCCAGCAGGGTTCTGAAGGTGTCAGCAGCATTTGGTTGACTGGACCGTTAACCCAGTTTCAGTTAATTATTGACTGATTAGGGATTCACCTTATCTTTCCATCAGAGGCTGGCTCAAGACACTCTAGAGCCCGGGTGAACCTACACATGTGACTTTCTCTTCTTCTTTGGGTCACTTAGTTGTCCTTTCCCTTAATTCACATTTGGGTCAGAATGGCCAGTCCGTCCTGGGTTTGGGAGTCCTCAAAAGGATTGCAGGGGAGAGGGGCCAGGTTCCTGGTGAGGCATGTCCAGAGACAGAGGCCTAGAGCTGATGCTGCCTTTTTCAAAGCTTCACTTATTGGCCTGGGTTCTCCCATTAAGTCCCCGGGAGGAAAAAAAAAAAAAAAATCAATGACTTGTGTCTCTAAAAAATGCTGGTGATGCCTGTGGGTAATAATCGGGCCCCCTACCCCACCACCCCCACCCTCTGCCGAAAAGCAGGCAGCCTCTCTGCTGAAGGCCTCTTGGCAAAGCCGGGAATCAGCACAGGCAACGCAGGCCCAGCTGCCCCAGATAAGAGGTGGCCCGTGTTAATGTACAGGCTTCCTCTGCACCTCACCAGGGCCTTCCTTTTCTAAACAGTCTCCCTTTAATGTTGGCGAATGTTGTTTTTCCATTGACTCAACATCTCGCCTCTGGTGGTAAGCCAGCAGGGAAAGTTGGAGCGGGGGAGGGAGGAGGAGAAAGGGGAGAGTGGGGCCAAAGGCAGAGGAGAGCGGGACGGTGAGCCATGCTTCCAAACAAGCTGGACACCTGTTCTAGAAAGACAGTGACCAAGCCCAAACTTCTTGCTTCCTCTTGATTTGGATCAGCTTTTGTTCCCTGCATGTCTGTGATTGGCCCTGATGCCCCCTGCCCACAACACTGCCACCTTTGGTTCAACATGGAAACCATCAGGAGGAATTCCTAGCTTCCTTCTACCAATTTAACTGCCTTATCTGAAGGAGAGAAAGAATATGAGAGCTACTGGTGTGTATTAAAGGGGTAAAAGAAATTCCAGGAACAAGATGAGAGGGAAGCAAGAGAAGAAGGAAATGAGACAGGAAAATGAGAAGAAGGGGTAAGTGAGGGGGGGAAAGGTATGGATATGAAAGGCAAAAAGGAGAGAGGAAAAGCACAAAGGCAAAAAGAAGAAAGAAAAGAAAAGGAGAAAGAAGAAAAGATTGCAGACAAATGCAATTTGAAATGAGATGTTTTCCCCAGGAGCTCCATTTCTCAAGAGCCAGGACAGACAGCGGGTTGAGGATGGAGGGCCGCGAGTTCCCTTTGGGGGCTTCTCTGGGCAAGACAAGGTCAAGGGGCATCCTCAGAACCAAACGTTGATTAGAGCCAGCTAAATGTTTTGACTTGAAGGAGACATGAAGGATTAAAAAGCAAAATAGAGCAGCGTGGGTAAGAAAGAAACAGGAAAAGAAAGAAAATTGAAAAAAGAAACAAAACTCATGGGAGACACAAAGGGAATGATAGAAAACACTTCTGAATCAGCTAGTCATCTACTAACAAGCTGCAAAGATTTCCAATGACAAGTTGTCACATTAGTTTAGTGAAACTGAAGCAGTACTTATCCCTTTTCCTGTGCTTAATCTCTCCCTGCGTGCCACAAAAACATGCTACCACGTTTAATAGGATTAGTTTCGTTCACTTTCTCCCCCCACCCCTTTTATTTTTTACAATTCTATTTTCAGCAATACAGGGATCCTTGAATTCGATTTCCTGCGGTGCACAGCAAAACCCGGCATGCATGGATTTTACCCTCTAAGACTTTATCTAAATCTGAAAAATGTAATTTGACTATTTTGGACTCGCCCCTACCTCCCCGGCCCCAACCCCAGTGAATTACTCTCCCCTCCTAGAAATCTTCATAGCTCGGAGGGTGAGAGAGGGAGTATTGATGGTAAAAGGGTCAAGACAGACCTGGGCTGTGAAAAACAGCTGCCCAAGCCCCACCCTTGCAGAGGTTGTGTGCCCTGGAGGCAGGCAAACATGGGTTCTGATTCTGATGGCTCTTTATTGGCTTTGTGGCCTTGAACAGGTGGTGAAACCCTCCCCGCCTCTGTGACGCTCTTTACTCATCCATACCATACAGTGGGGATAATTCTTATCAGGGCTGTGGGGAGTACTACACCTAATGTATTTGTTTCTTCACTACTATGATTCACTTTTTCTCATATTTTATTACGTTCCTGCGATCAATAAGTCTTACAATCGATTGTGCATTTAAGGTCATTATGTTTTCCTTTTCTCCCAAAGGGCATCTTTAAATGGATGGTGTGTCTTATAGTCTATGGCATTTGAGAAAGAAGAAAATGGAAGTGCTGGGCATAAAGCATCTGGCACAGTTCTGATGTCGGAAGTGCTCGGTAGATGCTAGAATTTTCTATCACTGCTCATCACTATGCCTACACCCCTCCCTCTCATATTCTCACAGAAAGACCACTTTGGAATACGGAGAAAGGGAGGTGTTGACACTTTTGCCCCACACAGCTTCCTTTAGACTCCTGCTCTTAATTGAGGTTTCAGAAACCTGGCTAGATCCAACATATCCTCACTCTCCATCCGTGTTGGATAAGAACCAAAAATTCTCCGGTCCACTCGCTCTCTCAACAGGGTCACCAGCTGCCACGCTCAGCCATGTCTTGCAAACAGTAATTATCTGTCGAATGATTCCATATTCTTTGAGCCTACTTTGAGTTCTGCAGCCCCTCCTGCCCGGTTCCCCCCAGGAACCACCCCAGAAGACTGGCATTAAGACAAGGGGTGAACGCACCAACTCCAAGAGGGAAAAGGATGCGGCCTCCTCCTCAGGGAACTGGGGGTGTCAGGGAGCCACCCTGGGCCTAGGATGGGGATGGAGGGAGATGAAGCTGGGAGGAAGGAGGAAGCTGCTGCCCGGGGCAGGGTGCTGTAGGGACCCTGCAGTCTGAGCAGGGCTAAGGGAGCCCTGGGTAGGAGGGGAGGCATAGCGAGACCCCTCCAAATTGGGCACGTCCCACCACTGCGGAGCCCAGCTGCCTGCTCCTGTCAAGTGGTGGCCAACAGGGGGGCTCTGAGGTCTTTCTGCCAACAGGGATCAGAGGGTATCTCAGAGTCTCCCAGAGCCTGGCCAGACTGGCAAAGAGGTACAGGTCCCTCCACCCCATTACCTGTCCCCCTCAGCTGGGAGCAGGGTCGAATTTAGCCTCCAGCCTTGCCTTCCCTCCCATCTCCCCCTCTCATCCCTCAAACCACACTTCACATCCCTTATGTCCCACGGGAGCCTCCTTGCCCACCCCCCCCAACCTCCTGCACCCCGGTGCTCCCCAGTTACCTGCTCTGGTCCACACCCATCTCCTTCTCCCCCCTCCCCTAAACTCCACTCCCTAGTCCCTACCTCGACAAGCTACTCCCCACCCCCACCAGATACCTTCTGCAGGACACCTACTTCCTCCCACTCATCCACCTCACCCATGATCTCCCCTCACCTCTACCCAGCACCTACTCGTATTCCCTTCCTGACATTCTCCCACCCCCTGACACAGGGCCCCCTCTCCAAATCTTCCTGTCTCCACTGCTGCCCCTGCTGCCCCCGCCCCACCAACAAGTGTGGGCAAAAGTACTCCTCCCACCAGGACCACCACCAGGAGGGCGCTTGGGAGTAAGAAACCCAAAGAACCTGTCTCCCTACAGCCTGGCTCCACGTGTGTGTTTCTCTGTACCTGTTGAGGGTCTTTGTTTTGTCCCCTAGAGTCACAGACATATCCTTCTCACCCCCAGGAGCCAGACAGCAGGATCTTCCACACTGGCCCAAAGATCCACGGACCCTGGAAGGACAGGCATCTAGGGGTCATGCTTTCACTGTCTCTCATTCAGAAAGCAAAGGGTGCCCACTCTCAGCCCCTGGGCTCATTCAGTAAGGGCTGGGCCCATGCGTGCCCTAAGTTGGAAAAATCTCTTCAGTAACCCCCCTCCAGGAATACACAGGGATTACTCTTCTCAAGCCTTCTGAGGATACCAGCAAAGCATCCTCCTTGGGACGTTAAGTAGCCACTTATGGCCATGTCCACTTCTAAAATCATCAGGCTTCTTGATCTGTTCTCTGATGGTTCCATTCCTCTGACTTTCTTCCCCTCTCATCCGTGTAGAGTCCCAGCCAGCCATGGCCCCTCCCCACCTACTTTACTTTCTCTTCTCACAGCTGCCTCTGGCTGAGCTTTCCCTTAATTACTTTGGGGTGTGCTCCTATTCATTGGGCCAAACCTAATTTTATGAAGGGTTGTATAGTACATGACATAGATTTGGGGGAGCTGTTCATTCACACGTGTAAATAGATGATCTCTGTTTGATTCACATTTATGATAGATGAAGTCCATTTGTTTCAGTTTTACCTAAAACTTTTTTATGCCTTCTTGCTTTTCCCTCCTTGAATAGAACTATTTGTCCTAAGGTTTTGTTGGGAGTAGGCGGCTTCTGTAGGAAAGGTTTGTCATTTATAAAAGAGGGAAGAAAGGATGGAAGGGAGAAAGCAAGCAAGCAAGGATTTCAGATCGATAAATGGGTGCCCATGGGCCTGATGGACAGTTCTAAGTCCAAGAACACAGGGCATAACTTCCACTTTCAAACATGCACCAATTCTAGTTTTCATGGCCTATGAAATGAAAGGTGAGCATATGAAGCATCCAAAGTAGCAACTATGCATGAGCTAAAATATGCATACATTGAACGAGAGTCCTGTTAGCTTCACCAAAATATTGAGGGGGGAGCAGAGGTGTCTATGACAAGAGGAGTACATGCCAGTGCAAGTGTGATGAACACACATTTGTAAACCGAACACTTTCTATTTTTATTGAGCACCAGTCATGTGCTGAACAATATTACTCATGTAAAGCTCTCTACAATTGGGAGTTGGATAATATCCCCACTTGACAGATAAAAAGAACTGAGGCTCAGATAGAGTGACACACCCCCGGTCACAGAGTCAGCAACTCGCTAAGCAGTTACTGGAAACACAGTATGACCCCTGGATTCCCACGTCCTCCTGCTGACTGCCTAGTTGGGGTGGCCCCAGAAATCTTTATTTTTGAAAAGCTCCTTTGGCGATTCTTGATGACTAGCCCTGTCTTGGGAACCTCTGCTCCACATCAAACCAGCCCACTCTCCCTGTCACCAGCCTTGCCTCTGAGCAGCCTTCTCCACGTCGGATAAAACATTTAAAACATATTTAAATAGCAATTTTGAAAAACTATGCAGCATATGGATTCTCCTTTTGATCTCAAAATGATGACAAACAGATACTTAGATACTTCATAAAAGAAATATTACCAGAAAAATTATAGAAATCTGGCTTTCAACTTTGTCTTGCTCTAATTTAAACAAAATGCAACTTTCCAGAGTCACTCACTCTCTCCCCCACCCACCCCCAAATAAATCCAAACTGGGAGCTTCCTTCTCTTTTTCCCTCTGTGAGCCTGGCCTACACCTATTTATTTCTAACTCGCTGGCGTCCAGATTAAAAGCCTCCTAAAATGGGCAGTAGGGATGAGTTAAGTCCTACTATCAAAGCCCCTTGAAAAGAGCATCTTCTCCGAAATTCACATCCTTGACTGAAAACGGTCCTAAGAAAAGCCAAATGAGAAAATAAAGGGGGTGGGCAGAAGGGGAGGTCTCAAGCCCTCCAAGCGTCCCCGCCCCTATCTGGGTCCCCAGTGGTGGCCCCCACCTTCCAGGCTGAGCTATCCCACTGGCTGCGGGAACGCCGCCGCCGAGACCCCGCAGCAACAGGCGGGCGGCGGGGGCGATCGCCCGGCGCCGGCCGAGCGGCGTCGGACGTTCCCGGCTCCGCGCCGCGCGCGGGGAGCAGGTGGCTGCCCTCCGCGCCCGCCGGGCGCCCAGCTCTGGCCCGCGGAGCCGGGCGGCGGCCCCGGGCGAAGGGCAGGGCCGCGGGGTCCGGGCGGGGCGACCCGCACCCCCACGGGGCAACCGGGTGGGAGGGGGCGCGCCCTCCGCCCGCTGCGCGGCGCCACGGCCGCCGCTACTCGCGCGCGTCGTCTCCCGACCGGAGAGGCCGCGACACCTAGCGCGGGGCCGGGGCGAGGAAGGAAGGGCCGGGAGGGAGGAGGAGACCCGGAGGAAGACACTGACTCGGAGGCCCCGCTCCCGCCTCGGGGCTGCAGAGGAGACTCCCAGCCTTCCCACCCGACCCGAAACTTTTCCGACACATGCAGGCGTGTTCCTCGCGGGTTTGGGCGGCCCCGAGTCGCCATCGGGAAGGAGGCTCGTCAAACAAATCTGTCCCCGGGCACGCACGCGGAGGTACTCAGACACACGGGGCCGGGGAGGGGACGACCAGGCCTCCGGGGAGGTGCTGTGGGCGTGCAGGCAAGCGGGCGCTACCGCCCGAAAGGGGTTCCCCACGTGCGAGACCCAGTGCTTAAAATCCTGCCAAAGCTCGGAAGTACGGCGGTGTCCAGAGGCTCTGCGTAACTTTGCCCACTGCGCCCCAGCGTGCAGAGGCGTACACACACACACACACACACACACACACACACACACACACACACCCTCACCCCACCCCACTCCCCCTGGCTGCGGCCCGTGCCTGCTCTAGTATTTCAGGGACACGAGAAGAGATGCTAATCCGCGCCAAAGAGGGAGGGGTGTAAATGGCGTAAATCCCACTCCCCAGCACCCCCAGATTCGGAGCGAGATCGCCCAGTTCTCTCCGAAAGCGTCCCTTCACTTCCCTCTGCCCTTGGCTTCTTCTCTACCGTGGACTGAAGAAGATATAGCCCAAGAGGATCGATGTATGGTTCCACCCCCCGCCCCAAAATCACAACCTCTCCAAATACTAATCCTCAAAGAGCCCGGTGGGGTTGAAAAAAGGCAAGTTATTCCGGAGGGAGGTCGGGGGTGGGGCAACAGCACCCCTCCGAAGACACGCGCGCGCGGCCTGGCGGGCGCCTTTTTGGGCTCAGCGCGCCCGGGCGGAGTGGCTGGATTATGTAAGTAACAGCCCTCCATGTGCTCACCACCATCTGTTAATATCTTGATATTGGAAAGTTCGGTGCCTGAGGCAAAGCCAAGGTTGGCGTCGCAGAGCTCCCAGCCTACTCCTTTCTACTCTGGGGAAGGGATCGTACCTCCATTTGATTGTTTTCGCCCACTTCCATAAAATCAAGTAGTAGTGTGCCCCTTCGATCACTGACAACCAAGCCCCCCTCCCCAGCGCAAGTGTGTGTTTGTGGGGTAAGAGTGATTTTCTTCGAGGTCACTATTGTAAGGAATCCTTTCAATGGATTTGTTTAGGACAATTCTAGGCTCCTTGAAGCTTTGTTCTGGGCCCTGATTTGGGGGTGGGGGCTTTATTTTGTTTTTTATTACTTTTTCTGCCAGCACCCCAACCCCAAATTTTTGTAAGAGTTATAGTTCAACTTCTTTGGAGTGAATCGCTTCTGTTTACTTTGAAAGCTGTTGGTTAAACAAGCATCGCTCTGGAGGCTTCTAAGCAGTGGGGTTCCCAGGAGAGAAACCTTGCAGCTGCTACTTGCTACTGATCTCCTGGCATTTCACTTTCCCCCTCGTTCAGAACAAATCCACGTTGGTCTTGGCCTCACACTGGGCATAGGGATTGAGAGAAAGAGCAGGAATATGGCAGGCAGGCAGGCAGTCCACCTCTAGACAGCCTGCAGCAGGCCGGCCTGCACCCTAGAGTGGGTTTTTATTTCTTTTTCTTCCTCTCTTCAGGGCGGTGGTGGTAGTGGGTGGTGGGTGCTGTTAGGTGTTTATCCAGGCTGGATCTTCAGCATCCTTCTCCTGAAATAAACATCCATGTTTGTCTCTCAGCTGGATCTGGTTGCAATTCCCAGAATTGGTTTATTTAGGATCTGCTAACGATTGTTTGTAAGGTTTTTAAATTACTGATATGCACTGTTCTCTCCTATCCCCACCTACTGGCTTTAAGAAAGAACCTGAGGGGTAAAATACACCGAAGAAATATCAAGCAGAAGTGTGTTTAACCCAGAACTAGATGCATAAGTGATAAGTGAAAGAGTTTGACTAAGAACGCACACAGATCACCCTTCTGATAAAAAAGCAAATGTAAACTGCATAGATGAGGTTTGTTGGAAGACCGGTCAGAACTTGTGTTAACTTTTAAGTTACTGGGGTTGTGTTGGCAGTAGGGCGGAGAAAGGGTCTGACCCTAAACTTGCCCGATGGTTTCAGAGATGGAGCCTGTATCTAGGCGACTTCTCGTCTCCGGGCTGACTGATCGCTTCTCGCCTATCAGAAAACAAACCGCGAGTAGCCGGAGATAGGGAGCTTGGGCCTCACGCCTTGATTCAGGGCGGCCTGAGCCCCGGGAGAACGCCGAAGTTCTGGCTGGAGAGGTTGCCAGGAGCCTGGCCTGTATGTCGCCCAGACTTTAGGAGACAGTTCTGGCCTCAGCATATGCAGCTCGCCTAGCTGGGCTGCGGACCGAGCTCGCTCGTCCAGCGTCGCGCGCGCTCCTATTTCACTCCACAAGCCGCTCTGGTGCCCCCAGTTCGGGCTGCGAACCACCGCGGCAGAGCTGGCGAGCCGCGAGCCTCCGCCGCCGAGGCTGCGGGGTGGAGGAGATTTCTTGTTTGCCAAGCGGGGTACCCCGACCTCGACACGGGCCTGCCTTCCCCCGGGAGAGATAAAGGACTTACTAGGGCTCGCAGGAAACTTTTCCCGCCGCCAGTTCCCGGGCATAGTGTGTGCAAAACGTGCACCGGGGCGCTAGGTGCAATTGACATAAACTTGTGGGCTAAAGTTCAAGCCGTTTCCTTCTAGAGTCTGAACCTTTTCTCCCGCTCAGCTTCCTTTCTTCCCCACTTCCTCTCCTCTCCTCCTTCCCTGCCCTCCTCCCTTTTAAATGTCAAACTGAGCAGATGGTTTTAAGGTGTGGAGGGCATGTATCCTTTACTTCTGTTTAATTGTGGGCTGGCGCGATCAGGTACACACTGGGCTACTTAAGGAAGATACTAGGACGAAAAAGAAGAAAGGAAGTAGCGCTGATCCATTCACAGAACCCGCATTTCTCCGCTCAGTACACCCGCTTACCTCGAAAGGACCCAACCAAAAGAAACACTATTCCACCCTGTATCTAATGGCCATGTGGCTAGATTATTTCTGTGCCCAGTCTAAATTGTCACATCTCGATTAGAACACTTGATGCAGTGGCCGATCATTGGAAGTGTGAGTCCTGTGTTTGCGAGCCTCTGTGTTGTTTCCATAATGGGTAGGGGGAGTGCCTGGAGGCAGCGAGAAGGGAGACATGAAGGTGGGGGGATGCTCAAGCAAGTCTGGTGGGTTTTTTTTTCCCCCTTTCTTTCCTGGTCCCCAACACCTAACCCGGCCGGCTTAATTTTTTCCCCCTTCTTCTTTTCAGTGTTTGAATCCCATGCCAAAAGTTTCCTACAGGGTATGGACTGGAACATACTATTGTCACTATTCTTATTCAAAGATTAGACTTCTTCACAGTTTGATGAATTTGAGGCTGAAATTGTCCCAGGAAAAGTGTGCGTGTGTGTGTGTGTGTTGCGGAAGGTGGTGGTGGTAGTTGGCCAGTGTATTGTAACACACTTCACAAACACTCTGTTGTCACGACGCAACACGATTCAACCTTTGATCTGGTTAAATTCGAGGGACACACGAAAAATACTTGTCCCCATCCTACAAAAAAAAAAAAAAAAAAAAAGAGCGTCTTATCGATTGGGTGTGAATGTTTCTGCTTCACAGCCCTTGCAAGTCCCAGCTTTTATAGGACCTTGAAGTCATAAACGCGGTTGTCTTATTAAAAGCCCGTTTACTGTGCCCGGTGAAAGCGACATCCTCGCTGCGGCTGGAAGCTTGCGCCTTAGCATTAGCAACTTTCAAATCCCAAGCAGCTCTTCAAGAACCACATGATCTAAAGAAATCTCGCTGGTTATTTTTCGTCCAAGAAATGTCAAAACAAAGTGAATTTTCTGTGGCTTGACGCAGAAGCCCGAAATTTAAGCGCTTGAAATTTCTTACCTAGGAAACTTTCAAGTTTGTTACCCAGACGTCAAAACGGTGTAAATCCTTCATGAAACCTCTCTCTAATCATTCTGGGGTGAGTGAGTTACTGAGCGGTAATCGGTTGGTAGTAATGTTTGTAACATTCCCCCCCCCCCACCCCTCCCCAAGGTTGCTGTACCTACAGTCCAGATAAGGTTGTTAGAGGTAACCAAGGACAAATATTCTTCTTCCTAACAATTTTGATGGGAGATTAACTGGGATTCAGCCAATACTGATCTTCTCATATCTGATGCAGCGGAGCCGAAGCCAAACCTCTGGCACCTACTATTATTTTAATCCAAAACCTACCTGTATTGTCCACCTCTCCTTTCAAAGAAAGCCACAGTGACATGTATTCCTGATACTAGCTACGATCATTTAAAAAGTGGAATGATTTGAGGGCCCCCGCTCTGTCCTCGTAGACCACCCCAGCCCCCTTTAAACCCCCACTTTTTCTCCAGAACACTTTTTCTATGCCTTCCTCCACCCCCCGTCCGAGGAGCGCTCACTCGCTCGGCCGCTCGGCGAACTCAATCAGCGGTATCTGAGAAATGAAGGGGAGGGAAAAAAAAAAAAAAAAAAGGACCTGCGTCCTGGAAGAGCGAGTGTGAGCCGAGCGGCGCTCAGCACAGCGCCCGCAGACCGCTCGCTCCGGCCGCGGGCGCAGCGAGCCGGTCGCCCCGAAGCAGCGGCTGTTGGGCGCGGGTGAGGTGGGGAGTGGGGGCGGGGATGGAGGCAGGGGAGGGGAGCGTGGGGCCCCTCTCCCCTCCTCTCCTCCCAGCCCCTCACCCCCACCCCTTTTATATATTTTTTTTTCTCCTCCCAAGTTCTCTTGCCTCGCTATCCCCCCTTGAATCCGAAGGCGCCTCGCGATTGGGTGCTGGGGCCGGGTACGTCAGTCAGACTGTGACGTGCAGTCTTCCTGTTTCCTTCAGCTGTGTCTTAAAGTAAATCTTGTTGTGGAGCGGAGCCCTCAGCCGAGGGAGCGCTCGGAAATAATACACCATTGCAGCCGGGGGAAGCAGAGCGGCGCAAAAGAGCTCTCGCCGGGTCCGCCCGCTCCCTCTCCGCTTCGCTCCTCTCCTCTCCTGTCTCCCCTCTTCTCCTCCCTTCTCACCTCTCGCCTCTTCTCCTGCGCTCTCTCCGCTCCTCTTCCCACCCTCCCCCTGCCCACCCTCTCCTCTCTCCCGTCTCCTTCTCCCCGCCGGCCCGCTAGCGCGTGCCCGCACGGACTCACCGTCCCTTGTCCAATTATCATATTCATCACCCGCAAGATCTCTCCCCGTGCGTGTGCGCGCGCGTGTCCTCCTCTCTCCGCCTGCCCCCCCCCCCAAAAAAAAGGCTCGGTGGGTCCCACTGCTCTCTGCACCGCGTAAGTATCTTCTCCCCCCCTTCGCGAGTCCCCTCCCCTTTTCCAGAATCACTTGTACCGGCTTGTTCTTGAATGAGAAGACCAGAAAAAGAGACTCCCATTACTCAGACCCGTGTACACATCTATCCCCCCCACCCCCATCCCCGGGAGAAAAGGGTGTTCTTTAGATGAATCATAATTTAAGGGGAAAAAAAAATTAGCGTCTAAACAGTTTCTAAGCAGGAGCCTCAGTGGAACTCAGCGCTCCGCTCCTCCCAGTTCCTAAGAGTAAGTGATCCGCTTGGCTTTTTATTTCTTTCTCTTTCCTGCTGGTGGCTGGGGGGGTGGTGTTGGCGGTGTGTGTGTGTGTGGAGGGGGGAGAAGGCTAGTAGTGCTGGACTTGTCGCTGATCTTGTCACCTTTTGTGTACTGTTTCGGGGGTGGGGGGGGGGACGCGGTGAGGAGGCGTTCGCTTCCTTTCCTTCTTTCTCTGGCCCTCTTCTCCGGAGAGAGGACCGCGAGGGGGACCGGGTCGCTTTTTGTTCGTCTGAATCCCCCGGGTCTCCTCCCCAGTCTCATCCTTCCCATCTCGCCCGGAGGAAAACTCCTGGGCTAGTCCCCACGTCCTCTCTCTTTGTCTTGTTTATTATAGCTGCCTTTCTTCCAGGCTCTTCCAATTTGCTTGTCATTTGCATACCTTTCACTTCTCCTTTTTAACCCCAGCAGAGGGCCAGGGAGTAGGGAGGAAGGGAGAGGGAGGAGGAGGGGGGGATGGGGTGGAGGGGGGGCGCTCGGCTACTTGCCTCTCAAAACGCTGTCGAAGCCGAAATGTTGAGATCAGGGTTGGAGCAGTGGAGAGATGGTCCCGGGCAACGAGCGCGGCTCCCCTCTCCTGAGCTCCCAGGACCCAGGGCTAAGTCAAGTTCAGTAGGGTAAGGTGGCACTGGAAGCCTCGGGTTGCGGGGGGCGGGGGGCGGGGGGGGCGTCGCGTGGTCGGAGGGGGAGCTGGGGCGCGAGCGCCGCAGAAGGATGGAAGGATCGCGGTCCGGGTGGGGGTAGGGGATGTTCTTGTCCAGCGGATCTGCTCGCAGTCAACGCCGGCGGCCGGTTCGGTTGGGCTGCTTCCATCTGATCTTGGTTCGTCTGGGTGGTACCTACAATTTTGCCCCACTTCGGAGGACTGGAAAGGGAGGAATGGAGAGGTGAGCGTGATTGCTACTGGGAACAAAAGTCCGGAGGAGGGGGGAGCGGCGCGGGGAAAGCGGCTATCCTGCCTGAACAGACAAGGAGAGGGGGCGACGAGGGCAAGCTGGGGTGGGGGGGAGACATTCCCCAAAGCCCCCGGTTTAGCAAGTTGTTGGTTCTTCGGGTGTGCCCGCCACTTACTCCTCCGGCTAAAACTCAACGTAGGTGGAGAGTGTGGATTGGAGGGGCCGGGGGTGGGGGGGCGCGGGAGGGAAGTTAGAGGGGGAGTAGTTTTGGAGGGAGACTCACAGGTCTCCCGCCACTTTTTCAGTCTTTTTTTTTTTTTTTTTCGGAAGTAGAGAGTCCTCCTGGCAGGCTGAGAAGAACTGGGAGGAGGGGTTGATCGACAGTCTTAAATAGCCCAAGGAGGCAGGTTGGAGTGTGAAACTGCTGTTCTTGGCAATCCAGAACCCACTCCGCCTGGGGGAAGGCTGAGAACTCACCTGCTTGTTTTTATTTTTCCAAGAAGGTCTGGTTGTCTCCTTGAGCTTATGAAAACAGTGCAAGCACAGGGTGGCCTTCTCTCAAAGTCAAGGCTAGAAGTCTCTTCTCTTCCTCTCTCCCCACCCCACCCTCTCTCCCATCTATAACCTCCCTTACCAAAAGGAAAAAAAAAAAAATGTACTTTCCTAGACTACGTAGGCAGAGGTCTATTAGCCCGAGGGCTGTGCATGGGCAGGGCCTGACAGGTGTGTTGTGTCAAGAAAGACAGGTGCAAATTTCCTCTGTGTCTGTATATGTCTGTACTGTTCCAGACCACGGTGCTGTGCTCCAGGGTTGTAGAGGTTTATGAATTTATGGTTGCCCTGGTTAATAGGATTGTCCGGGCTAATGGGAACTAGGCTGTTATGTTTTGAGCCCTGCCATGTGAGTCCTTTGGTTGGGGGTGGGGGACAAGTTGGTATGTGTTTGTTTATTTTTCTTAAGGATGTTGGCAGGCTGCTAGGGAGGCTGTGTCTCAGGCTTCTGTCTGCCAGGCAGCTGAAATTACCCCCCACTTCAGGCAGCAGGTGGAGGGACATTGACTTTCTCTTTGCTTCCCTCTGGTTTACGCCTGTCTCCCAGGTCTGTGGGGGCGTTGTGGGGGAGTGGTGAGAGCTTTCTTTTGTATGTGTGTGTGTGTGTGTGTGTGTGTATGTGTGAGATTTGGACATCCATGGGTAGTATGTGTAACTGCCAAGAATACCAAAGTCAGTTTGAAAGTGTTACTGTTGTTAATGCTTATCTTTTTAGCGTGCTTTCTCCCTGCCCAGAAAGAATAGGTATGTGCATAACTCTTTCAAGTCGTATGTTAAATACTCTCATAAAGTAGAATGAGCCTGTCATTGTACCAGACATGTGCCAGATGTCCTAGTTAGTACTTTGATGGAGAAGGAAAATCTCAAGTATGTGAGAGGTAACTGTGCTTTTCTATTTGATGCAAGATGCAGGCAGTCCGCTCTCTGAAGAGTTTCTTGCAAGAACTTCTGAGCATTTTCAAAATTAAATGGGCTGTGGGTGGTGATGAAGAAAAGGGGGAGTAATTTGGTTAACCTGTCCATGGGCTACACCGTGGACCTGTTTCTGCAATGGTAAAACTGATGAAGGTAAGGACTGTGGCTTCGTGTGTGAAGGAGGCTATTGAGAATTCAGTGTAGGCACTATATCTGGATTCTCAACATCTGATCTTTTATTTATTTATTTATTTTCTTTCAACCAGGCTGCTTCTTGAGTTGCATAGAATTAGATTAGATGGCGAATGGTTTTTGCTGGTTGGTTTGGTTGCTTGGTGGATGATCATTGTTTCATGAAAATGAGAGAGTGTATGTCATTTATTCTTTCAACTTAAACATCCAAGTTCCTCCTAATACTTTTCTTGGATGCTTTTACAGTTCTTTCATAATTAATATGTCATCTATGGATATGTTCATTTGCTTTATTTTTATTAAGTATTTTCTGTGCTGGGCACTTATTGATATTTTTATGTGTCCATTATCCAGAATTCTATTTAGTTTAATCACCACCTTGTGGGAAAAATGTCATGCATACGTAACATTCATCTTTGTTCTCACTTTATTCATTCCCTAACATCTTTCTTCTGTAAGTAGCACTTATAATCTTAAAACATAACCTAGCTGCCAGGCGTGCTCTTTATTAATTCAAAGTGAAATAGGCCTTTTTTCATGAATTTCTTATAGGTATTGTTTGCATTTGCAACTGTTAAGATGAGGAATGGTAAGGTTCAAGATTAATAAAAGCTTATAAAATGTTAGTAATTTAATAATAGAAAGATGGATTGTGCCTGATACGTTATAATTGGATTCTAATTAAGTATCCATATTGTATTGGACATATATTACAAAGGACATATACATAAGAAATTTCTAAAACCTATTGCCTGGTGTATTCTAAAGCTTCAAAGGACAGTTAAGAGTATTTCAGTTCTCTTCAGAAGGAAAAAAAATTGTTTCTTCTTGAAGTTATTTCTCACTCCCTTTTGTTTACTAATCTGGTGAATTATTACTTTTTAAATAAGTAGAAATGAATATTTTAGGCATGTTCCAGAAATTTGCTGTTTTCATCTTGCAGGTGAAAAATATATGGAATTTTTGATAGAATGGAGGAATTTTAAATGAAATGGTTCTGATTTGAGAACTCTATGATAGGAAAATTTAGAATCTGTTATAAGCTTTGACAATACAATCTTAATTAATTTAAGTATTAACTAATATCAAGTGGATTATTCACAGTAAACACCAAAGGCTTTCTTAACCTTATAGCAGGAACTTCTCCAAGGAGAAAGTTGCTAATTAGCAGAAATGAACTCTTAAATACAGTGAAGGGGACAGCTTGGTAGGGGGCCCGGCGGGGGGCGGGGGACGGGGGTGGGTACCTAAATCAAGTCATCTAATTTTCCCCCTTGAATTACTGATTTCCAGATGGATTCACAGTGTTCTTTGTTGGTGTTATTCCACTTGAAATTTCATAAGAGACTTGACCCAAGTAGATCAGAGGCCCACTTAAAGGTGGTTTTCTAAAAGAAGTAAAAGCATAGGCTTGAGCAATTTCTTCAAATCATTTTATCAATCAAGACTGATGATCTATATAATCCAAGCAGGAAAGCGCTGCAGCCATACCTTCTTCCCCATCTCATGAAAGATTTACCTGAACTGTTTGAATAAAACCCATAGTGAACACATCTTTGTCCAGAATCTGGACTCCAGATAGAGGCGTAAAGGTTGCACCCCCTTCCAAATAACTTTTTCCCCAAAAAACTTTAAACTTTTAATTTTGTATTGGGGTGTAGCCTGTTAACAGTGTTTGGTAGGTTCAGGTGAACGCTAAGGGACTCATCCACACATAAACTTAAAGCAGAGCACTTCACCACTTTCTACTTCACACTGCAGTGTTCCTTTGAAATCCTCCTCTGAAAATTCTTTTCTACTGACATTATCATCCGCTTCCTTAGGATTCTCCTTCTAAAGTTAATTCTTTAGATAATTCAGATTTTAATGAATGTTGTGGAGTCCTTAAAATCTGACTTGATTATACTTGGATGTTTGTTCTTTTCTCTGGGAAGAATCTGCTAATGTTAAGATACTCCTCATATAGAAATTATTAAAGCATTTGGTAGTTAGATGCCAAGTGGTACAACCCAATATTTAATAATAAAATATTCTATGTAGATTTTCATATTAATTAAAGGAATAGAATATGTGTATCAATCGATAATACATTTGGGTTCAAATTCTGTATCAGTATTTTTCTGCATACTTGCTGATATTGATGTTCACCAGTGCTGATCAGAAGGTTTCCCATTGCCAGGTTAAACTCAAGATTAAAATTAAATATAATAAAAATCAATAATAATTGTAGTTGAAACATATGGCTTAATACATATATTAAGAAATAAGGGAATTTTTAAAAATCTTTAATGGGCAGGTTGATATCACTGATAAATTCATTCCATAGCATTCTCTAAATTCTGAACTGGGAAGTCATGGAAGCACTTTTGAAAGCATTTTCAGGTGATTTAATTTTTATTATAGTCATTTAACAATGCATTTTCTTGTGTGGTAAAATATTCATATATACTGTTTATGAAACATGATGCTGATAAAGTACTATAGTCACCAGTTATTTTATTTAATCTCTCCTATAGCCTCCATGGGTTATAATTCCAATGTGTATGCCTCCTATACCTTCATTTTTGAATTCAGCTCAAAGCTATATGGAGAGAGTTATTTATTCACGCCTATTAATATAATGCCTTGTCTTGCTGGATTATATCATTTTTCCTAGTTTTCCCATTTGTTTTGTCCTGATTGTTATGTCTCAGCTGTACATTTTACAATAAGACCTAAAAGTATATAATTTCCCTTAGCCCCAAACAGAAACAAATTATTATTTGATCTAAGAATGCTGACCAGTTGAAAGAGAATTGCAAAAATCAGTTTCGTTTGGGGAATTTTAAAGAAGTTACAGGATATTTTCTTCTTATAACACCCAACGATCATGTTTAATTAACACGCATTCGCCACTGAAGATGAGCGTATCATTTCTTTCCACCTTAGAAAGAGCACAGCCCTCCTCTTGGCTCAGGCATGAGGTGGGGATGCAGCTGTTGATACCTAGGCTAGAGGAGAGGAAGTGCAGTTGACGCAGAGGTAGAGGCAGCTGGGAAAGGAAGGATGGCTGTGGATGACCTTGTGTTCATCTCTTAGACCAGCGTGTTGTTTCTGAGCCTCTCTTGCAGAGATGCTCTTCCTATAACAAGGATGGGTAGGAGGAAAATCCAGATAGGATGTTAGCAGGAACAGGGGAAGAAAATACTGCAGAAAGTTTATTCAACATTTTGATTGGAGACCTGTGTGCTTTTCAGGTGCTATTAAGGAGAAAATGATTTACACACAAAAAGACAAGAGGTAAAATTTTTAAAGAATGGCAATGAACTCTCTTTTTGAAAAGCTGATATATACACACAGAGTCCTCCTTGCAAAAAACGTCCCCCTCAATATGCGAGTCTTTCTGAGCTTTAAAATAATTCATCTTTTTTCTTGTTTGTCTCAGTTCCCCCCTTTTTTCTCTCACTTGACAGCTGTACCTGATTTATCAGATCTAACATGTTAGTGAAATATTTGCCATTGGATTCTTGTATTCCTGAAGCCAATTTCATTTATTAATGTGTGAGGGGTCACAATCATCTTGAATTCAATTTTGAACTCTAATGCTGAAGTTATCAAGATCTGATTCCATTCCAAGTTTAGGATATTCCATCCTGAGGCACACAAAAACTATTTTACCCTCAAGCATCCAAAAAACATATAAAGAAGCATCATGTTGCTTTCTTGACACTCTGAACCAGGTTTTATTTAAAGGTTGCATCTTCATAGGAAAACTGGGAACAAGGGTTGCAGGATGACATCTTTGTCACTTAAAAAAAAATACACACTGCCATCTAAGCATTGAGCTTTTTCTTGATTTTAACAGGTTATTTCATGCTGAAATTATGCCTATTTGCATGGATAGTCATTCTTTAAAACTAGCCACAGATGCAGTCCTAGGGAGCACGTAGATGTTTTCACAGGTGAACCGAAAGAGATGGGAGCTCTTCCAAACACTCTGCACGCTGCCTTTGGCAATAGACCCTGTTATTGTGAAGATGTGCTCTGTTAAGCAAACGTGAAGTTTAATATTAGATAAACCCCGTGTGAAAAAAAATTTTTTTTTCATTTTCTTCTTAAAACGTCCATTGTAAGCAAGGAGATGTGACATCTTAACGTTTAGACAGAATTGGGGGTTAGCCATCACTGGTTAACACCACAAAATATGTCAAGTGCCTTTTGTAAAATGCAAGGAAGGATATTCTCTTTTTATATTGTGTTCCCAAGAAACAATGGAAGTTCATATGCAGAGACAGTATTTCCCTTTCTCACATAGTTAATTGACGTTATCTTTTTTCTTCTTTATGTATCTCCTTTCAGTCTTTTTTTTTTCTGTGTCTTTTTTTTTTAATGTTTTAATTTGGCATAAGAAATAAGATTCACAAGTGGTGTACGTTAAAGAGTTTCTTCAGGCATTTGAAGTATTATTTTGGCAGATTATAGGAAAAAAAAAAAACTAGTACTGATGATGTATTTATCCTTGCCTAATTCAATTTATTGTTCCACATATGGATTTCTAAAATGTGATAATGTCCTTCTTTTGCACTGAGTCCAACTTTAAAATTTAAGTCATCAAAAAGACAAGATGAAAATTTATAAATATTCTCATACTTACATTAAAATCCAGCAACAGACACCATCTTCAGATGTGATTTTTAATATTAAAAAAGCGCATATCTGTGCTAAATAAGCAGACTTGTAAAATGAGTATTTGTGCATTTATTTCCATGTTAAATTGACCATTTGTGTTGGAAAGATGCTGATGGGAGTGTTCTCTTTCCCATTTCACATATGACAAAAATATTTTAAAATTCAGTAATAAAGGATGTATGTGAAATATTTGCATTTTTTAGACTCATTTCCCCTTAATAGCATTAAAGCCACAATAATTCTATTGCAGAAATGGAATTTTTCATTCAGATTTCATGCATCCTCAAAATTTAACCTTATTTCTTAAGTAGGGACCACTTTTATCTGCTTTTGTAATATGAATCTCAGTGCCCAAAATTTAATCAATTGGTTGTCAGAGGCTGTGTTCTTATAATCTACTGTTTCTTCTGAAGATAAACAGTATCATTTTAGGCATTTGTGAAAGAGAATCATATTACTGGTGCTTAAGCAGTTTTTGCTTTTTTTTTTTTTTTTTTTTTAATCTTAATCCATCTTAAACCAGTGGAGCAGAAATATTTAAAAATGTTTCATTTCAAGCAGAGTGCATAATAAATTGCAATAATTGTAATGTGCCATAAATCCCAGAGCCTATGCATTTTGCATTTGATTCAGGATTGAGGTCAGGAAATTTGGAGAAATTTAAAGAAAATGATTCATCAGTCCTTTTGTTCTGTTGGCCAGGGTCCCGGGATTCTTGAGCTGTGCCCAGCTGACGAGCTTTTGAAGATGGCACAATAACTGTCCAGTGATGCCTGACCATGACAGCACAGCCCTCTTAAGCCGGCAAACCAAGAGGAGAAGAGTTGACATTGGAGTGAAAAGGACGGTAGGGACAGCATCTGCATTTTTCGCTAAGGCAAGAGCCACGTTTTTTAGTGCCATGAATCCCCAAGGTTCTGAGCAGGATGTTGAGTATTCAGTGGTGCAGCATGCAGATGGGGAGAAGTCAAACGTACTCCGCAAGCTGCTGAAGAGGGCGAACTCGTATGAAGATGCCATGATGCCTTTTCCAGGAGCAACTATAATTTCCCAGCTGTTGAAAAATAACATGAACAAAAATGGTGGCACGGAGCCCAGTTTCCAAGCCAGCGGTCTCTCTAGTACAGGCTCCGAAGTACATCAGGAGGATATATGCAGCAACTCTTCAAGAGACAGCCCCCCAGAGTGTCTTTCCCCTTTTGGCAGGCCTACTATGAGCCAGTTTGATGTGGATCGCTTATGTGACGAGCACCTGAGAGCAAAGCGCGCCCGGGTTGAGAATATAATCCGGGGTATGAGCCATTCCCCCAGTGTGGCATTACGGGGCAATGAAAATGAAAGAGAGATGGCCCCGCAGTCTGTGAGTCCCCGAGAAAGTTACCGAGAAAACAAACGCAAGCAGAAGCTGCCCCAGCAGCAGCAGCAGAGTTTCCAGCAGCTGGTTTCAGCCCGCAAAGAACAGAAGCGAGAGGAGCGCCGACAGCTGAAGCAGCAGCTGGAGGACATGCAGAAACAGCTGCGCCAGCTGCAGGAAAAGTTCTACCAAATCTATGACAGCACCGATTCTGAAAATGATGAAGATGGTAACCTGTCTGAAGACAGCATGCGCTCCGAGATCCTGGAGGCCAGGGCCCAGGACTCGGTGGGGAGGTCAGACAATGAGATGTGCGAGCTGGACCCAGGGCAGTTCATCGACCGAGCCCGGGCCCTGATCCGGGAGCAGGAAATGGCCGAAAACAAGCCCAAGCGAGAAGGCAGCCACAAAGAACGAGACCCCGGGCCCAACTCCCTGCAGCCTGAAGGCAAACACTTGGCCGAGACCTTGAAACAGGAACTGAACACTGCCATGTCGCAGGTGGTGGACACGGTGGTCAAAGTCTTCTCGGCCAAACCCTCCCGCCAAGTTCCTCAGGTCTTCCCACCGCTGCAGATCCCCCAGGCCAGGTTTGCAGTCAACGGGGAGAACCACAACTTCCACACCGCCAACCAGCGCCTGCAGTGCTTTGGCGATGTCATCATTCCGAATCCCCTGGACACCTTTGGCAACGTGCAGATGCCGGGTTCCACAGACCAGACGGAAGCCCTGCCCCTGGTGGTCCGCAAAAACTCCTCGGACCAGTCTGCCTCCGGCCCCCCCGCCGGCGGCCACCACCAGCCCCTGCACCAGTCGCCCCTGTCGGCCACCGCGGGCTTCACCACGTCCACCTTCCGCCACCCCTTCCCCCTCCCCTTGATGGCCTACCCGTTTCAGAGTCCAATAGGTGCTCCCACCGGCTCCTTCTCGGGGAAAGACCGAGCCTCTCCTGAATCCTTAGACTTAACTAGGGAGACCACGAGTCTGAGGACCAAGATGTCGTCCCATCACCTGAGCCACCACCCCTGTTCACCAGCACACCCACCCAGCACCGCGGAAGGGCTCTCCTTGTCTCTCATCAAATCCGAGTGTGGCGATCTTCAAGACATGTCTGAGATCTCACCGTATTCGGGAAGTGCAATATCCTTTCATTTGCACCCCACCCCCACCCCAGACCAAGGAGAAAACAAACGGAAAGCCAAAAAGTCTTCCCCCAAGGTCAGGTTTACCCAGGGTTTTAGAGTCATGTAGATTCCTGTCTTCTCCAGTCTGCCCTCTTATTCGGAGTCATAGGCTTTTATCAACACGTGCGTGATGCTTCTGGTTGCACAAAAGCTTTACAGGAAACCAACATCCCTGCAACTTTCACAAGTTGTTGATTGCCCCCAAGCGCTCCTATTTCATCTGTGCTTTTGCAGCAGTGTTTTTTTTCTGCTGTTTCTTCCCGTATTATCTTCTTATTCTTTTTCTCCCTCAAGAGTATTTTTAGAGGATGGGGGAGGGGGGAAATCTCAGTGTAATATTGCACTCATCAGATTTTAACATAGTAAGATTCATAGTGGAGTAAAGTCAGTTTCGAGATCCCCAAGATTCCGTAAGAAGAATTCTCCCTTTAGCCATCTAGAAGGCTCCTGGTCCGTTTAAAGAAGGCCTGATTAAATCTTAGGAGGAACACTTTGCTGGTGGGAGGCTGCAGTGGGAGAGGATGGATGTGGATGGGGAGTTAGATGCTCTCCTTATTCTTTAAGGGGGATTTTTTTTTTTTTTTAAGGAAATATACAGGTACTAATTTATTCAGACGACATCCGTCTCTCTCGTTCACCCAAGGTCTGTTCTTCGGGTCTGGTGCAGCTGCCTCTATGCATGATTAACCTCTGTTCAGCCATACACAGAAATCTTTTGTCCTAACATACACAAAGCAAATTATTTTGGAAAGCAAGAGAGCACAATTAAATATAAAACTCAGCTGTATTCAACTTTAAAAATGCCTCTTTTTAGGTCTCTTTTATATTTTGAACCTGACTTTTGAAATGCCAGTTACATTTTTTCATTAGACCTGTCCTGAACTCTAGTTATTTTTAACTCATGTTTTTTTGTTTTCTCTATAAATTGGTCCTTTCAGTAAATTTTTAAAAAATTGTGTGGTTGTTGATGTTTTGGGGGTATAGAATAGTAACATTTGGGGGCAAGTAGAGGCATGTTTCTTTTATAAGAAATTGTCAGATGGATATAAAATTTAGCTATTAAGTTGGCTGTTGCTAACGTGAGGGTTTTAGCAATCGTCTTGATGACTAGAGATTGGCATTTTCATATCTAAACCCACTCCAGAGGCTGCCATGTAAGGGCAAAGTCCCAGCTGTGGTAGAAATGTATTTTCCTTGATGTGAAAGTCATCTTTCCAGCCTATTCAAGACAGCAGTGAAGATTTCTGATAAGGTGAATGCGCGATACACATATGAGACCCACTTGGGCAGTTAAGCACGGAGTCTCTTTTCGTAGAGAGGAAGAAGAGAATAATGTCTGGAGGGAAAGATGTGAGGACGTAAGACGTAAACAGATGAGTCTTGGTTTGGTTGCTGATTTACAAATCTAACTTTCAGAGATCTGAGGTTGAATCCACCAGTCTTGAATCAAAGCTGTGCCAGGCACCATGTCATACACCTCATAAGCAGGCAACAAACATTGGTCAAATTGGAATATAGCTGTTGGTGATGAGAAAGGCAACAAACAAAGGCACAGGCATTGAATTTTCTTTTTTTTTACACCTTGCAGGAGAGCGTCTTCTGGGGCTCATACCAGGCTTATGTCCAGGGCCAGACCCCATTGCTCCCCGGAGATCTCTTACTTCATTTTGAAGCCAGTTGTAGTGATGGTGGGTTCTCTCTCTCCTCACTCTCTCTGTCACACACACACACACACACACACACACACACACAGGAAAGGGATATGCCCATTTGGATGACTATTGAAGCCAGGTTTCAGTCCTATAAGGCCATACTTAACTCTTTAACTCAAGATGCTGGTTTCTGGTTGTTGTTTTTAAATAAGTTGAATTTCTAAGAAAACCATCTTTGGATTGCTGAAAGTGTTGCTTTTGCTCCTGTCTCACCCTCTCTAAATCCCCTGAGGAATTCTGAGGATTTGAATAGAAAGAACTTCCTTTTCTTTCTATACATATCAAAGGCTTTAAAGAGAATTTAGTTGCTTCTTCTTCAAAGGAATGAATAACTTCTCTCTCTTATGGTAGAAGATTCTGCTCAACAGGGATGGTTTGGAAACACCTGTGTTCCTATGAAATAGTAGTTGCTTACACCTGGAGTTATTTCTTGTGTGTCACTAAATAGTTTTGGCGTCTTCCTGCAATTAATGATTACATTTCCTTCCTGCTGTCCTTCCAGCTTCTGTTTCTTTCTCTTTTCCCCTCCACAACCTCACCCTGTTAACCATTTATCTCTTTGCTATATTGTTTCTCAGGAAAAAGATAGGTGAGTACCATTTTCTGGAGTCTACACAGTTCTGAAGGCAGTGAGAACAGGAATGTTTGTTGGGAGACTGGATGTCCTTTTCTCTCGTCTCTGTCCTTGTGTGGCAATGAGTTCTTCCCTTGACTTTCTTGATGATGATGCCTAGGCAAAATTCTCAAGGTTTTAGTTCAAAGAAATCTCTAGAAATCACAGCAAGTGAGTGGACTTCAATTTAGGTAGACAAGGCCATATCTGAACCTGTTATACAGTTATTCTTTGAAAAGCTCAATCGAAATGAGGAGAAATGGGATGAAATGGTACCTTCATGATTGTTATTATTGCTTTTCTCTTTAGTTCATGGCTTTCCAAACTGTAACGGATAATTGAATACTTAAGAAACGATTCTTTCCCACCCCAAAGGCATCATCTGTTTCTTTGAACAAAGGAGCCAAGATAAGAACTATCAAGGACACCAGCTGATCAGATAAATCCATTCCAAGTCCCGCACATTAAGCGTATATGTTCTAGATCATGGAATGCACTACCTTGGTATCTTTTCTGATGGAAGGGCAATAGTGAATGTGTGCATGGTAAACTGAATGTCAGTGCACCTGCCCCAAAAGCTCATGTCTTGGATATAAAAAATTTGTTCAGTGTCTTTGCAAATGAATCTATTTAATCAAATATTAAGTTTTATTCAAATTCCAAAAGAAACAGCCAGCCAATTGTTTTTCCTCCTGATGTTCCTTGTCATGCATCCTCTTTGCATCTCAAGAAAAATAGCCTTGTTCGGGCCTCCAACATTTGCATGCAGCCAAGTAAAGCACAAGAGCCATGTTCCAGGCGCGGTTAAGACGTACAGGTGAAGAAACTGAGCCCCTGCACCCGCAGCCAGCTTTCCCTGGTGGACTTTTAGGGGGAATGTTAAAAAATACTTGAGGTTCAAACAGAAAAATGGTTTGATGATTTGAAGCTAAAAATCCACCCAGAAAACCTGAATTCAAAGTGAATTTCTAAAATATGAATGAATCCATAGAAGTTGATTTTTTACTATTTTGGAAGTCATGTGGGGCCACAGGAGTTAGTTCTGTTAGGTGTATTATCTGTAGGGAAACATGACTATTAAAGACTGGAAGACTCTGGGTTCCTCTCTTCTCTCTCCCTCTGATTATGAAGTAAGTACATTAAAAAAAAAAATTCCATAAACTACACATCCCATTGATTATGTTAAACTTCTGGTGGAGCCACAACTGGCTCTGTCCCTTTATGACATGTGAGAATTTAGATCTTTTCTGCCCATTTAAGGTGTCTAAGGGGAAAAGTCTTTTAGACACATAGCAAATCAGAGCTTAAGGAGAAAGCTAAAATCCTCCAGATTTTAAAAACGTTTGAGAATTAGTATTCCCGATCTATTTGGTTGGCCCTGCAGCACGTAAAATCTCTAGGCACAATTCAGGGTTCAGTTGGGGAAAAAAAGAATTTTCTTCCTGCAGGCTTCACAACCTCTTATCCTCCCATTTGCCTTTTTGCTGCCTCCACTGCTCCTCCTGCGGCTGTTGTTTAGGTGAGGTTGTACCGTGCTTGGTAAACAGACAACACTTACATTCTCAGGTTGTTTGAACACCGTTTTAGGTTCAGCTGCAGTCCCCTACTTCTCTGATCTTTTATATTCCCCAGCAGATGTCTTTCATTAATTTATGGATTTATCATCTTTTCTTCTTTTTTTTTCTTTTTCTTTTCTTTTCCTTTTTTTTTTTTTTTTTTACACCTGGCAGCTGTCTCAAGTTTCAGCAGTTATTGTCTATTTTGCATTATACATAGAATTGAATGTCATCTGTCTTCACAAAGCTATGGCTAAGAGAATTGAGGCAAAGCCACATGAGCTGCCGGGACAGATCTTGTTTGCGCTCCATCCCCCCTCACCCCGCCCCCCCTTTACCTCCTTAATATTTATTTGTGCTCATTTTCTTTCCTGGCCTTGAATGGAGCTTAGCTCGTGTTCAGTACAGCTGTATGTTTACTGAATCTATTCCATCATGAGTCATTGTGCGTGTGTAAGTATCCTGGAAACAGCTAGTGCTTTCTTGGAAGAACAGTTGCTTTTCAGCACAAGCACTTAAAAGGGAAATTAACCAATTGGTCAGTTCAGATTTATTTTGAGGAGGAAAAGAAAGGATTATCTAACTGTTGGCTTTTAAATCTTTCATTAGCTATTTTTAATAGTTTATTAGAAACATATATTTTATGGGAATTTTATCTTCATTACATGATGAGCAAGATATAAAGATGCATTCTGTGTTCTGTTGCCACTGATCGATTCCAAGTATTTCCAACAGGAAGCATTTTAAAGCAAAAAAAAAAAAAAAATGGACTTGAGAAATTCAAATTAGGATGATTTTGTCATGAAATAAAAAGCCTCTAAATCCCAATCAAAAGAAGATGGATACTTTGCTCTTTCGTTTTGTTTTGTTTTTTTTTTAAATAAAAATGATGAAAACATCTTAGCATAATTTAAAGACATTGAAAGCTCCAGGAAGTTTTGGTGGCTCAAGAAATCTCTGAGAGCCGCAGCAAAGCAGTTTGATTTGTATGAGACCAAATTTGAAAAGATTTGGGACTTTTCCCCGCTAATAATTAAATGTACCAGGTTGTTTGAATGTAGCCGGTCTGAAAGAACAGATTAGAACCCAGATCTGAGCATGTTTGTTGAAGTTTGGACTTGCCTAAAACTCTTATCACGAGGCAATAGGAGACAGCTTGCAACTATTATTTCACTTATCCATTTGGACAGATGGTCCTGAAGTGTGCCGGGCTTCTTTAGTCCCCTCTCTCGGTCTAATGGAGGTTACTGGAGGGCCTTTCAGCTCTTTCCTTGGCACAAGAAGTATGTCAGTCATAAATTATCGTCTTTGTAATCATTAAGGATCTCAAACAAAAACACAAGTTCAGTTAAGCCGCTTTGGCTTACAGATCTCACATCAAAATTTCTTTCTTCAGTGTTTAGTGTTTATTTTCAGTGGAAACAAAAGGCATTAACTTTTCAATTCGCAGACCAAGGTGATCTTTTTCAAATGGCATGATACTAAGGGGAATGCTAATTGATCAAATTCTCAGCATTATATTTGGTTAAGCCCCCTGTTATACGTAGACAAGAGCTTATCAATATTAATTCGATTACGCTTCTCTAGGAACTTCCAGGTTTCCCTCTCTGTTCCTGAGGTTGGTCACGCTGCACTTGATGGAGGTCATTTAGAAACCTTTACCTTTCTTAAATGTCTGTGTTTATTTGTCCTTGCTTCCTGCGGTATGAAATGGTTGTGGGGTGTGTTCGCCAAGCATGTGTGTGCTTGTGCATGTGTGCATACAACCACACGTGCACATTTTCTTTTCTTCTTTTTCCTTATTTATTTATTTTTTTTCCCAGACTCTTTTAAGAGAAAATCCTTAGAGAAGCTTCTAGGAAGGACCCTTAATTGACCTTGTGGGGGACCACATTGATTTTCTCCACGTGCGTCTTCATTTCTGATAAATTATAAAGCCATTAATTTGCTGAGGAAATGGCAGGGCCAGGCTGCGGCACAGATGTGACCAGAGCCATCCCCGCTCCGAGTGTGCTGAGGAGTGCCAAGAATCTGGGGGAGAATCAGGAAGCCGGGATTGTTATGGTTAGCCTCACATTCTCTTGGGAACTGTTTTAGTTGCTGCTGTTTACAGATCTAAAAGGTAATGATGTTTCCAGATAAATAGGCCTTCTTATTTTGGGTAAGTGGCCATTTATTGATCTGCTAACCCACATTTATTGATTTGTTAGCCCCAACCACTGTGCCACTCTCCAAGGAGTTAACTATAAATCCAGGAGAGGCAAATTGTATCTGGTTTTGGATCCTCGCTTTAACAAAAGCGACACCCCCTCCCTGTTCTCTCAGTGCCCAAACTACCCCTCCCAAGTTTTAGCTATTATTGAAAAGGAAACAATTAACAAGATATAATAATAAGATAGGAAGAAAGTGAGTCAAGATGCTCCCTTATATTAGCACTAAAAGGTAAAATTTGAAGCTTGCCTAACAGTGATCAAAATAATACATTTTGTATTTTCACTTACATTAGTATAATAATTGGATGTCAACTGCAGAGAGCAAAGAGAAGAACAAACAGAACTGTAATGCAAAGAAGAAAAAAACTCTCATGATAAGAGTTGTGCAATACCTGCTGGGCGCATTTGTCTCCTTAGCAACAGGTGAACGTATACATAGCCTAAGGACCTCAAACAGGGGGAATAAATGTTTTGCCATCCTCACCAGGAAGTCACCAAGATCCCACAACTAAATCGTGCATCCTCACCATTATGTTTGGCAATTTCTGACCAGCAATGGTCATTCTGAGCCAGCAACAGCAAGTTAGTGATGGATTCCATGGCCAGAGTCGTTTATCTTCCAGAATTCCCATGGCTACTGATTGGGCCTCCAGACTCCTGGCAGGGGGGAGGGAGGGATGGTAGGTACTTGTGTTTCAAGAAATTATCTCCTTAACCAATTGCATCCTACATGCAGGAAGGATTGTCACCCAATCACTTGAAAAAAGCAAAGCTCATGTTCTTTTATACCCGTTATCCCAGCTCCAACATGCTGAAGACCTACTTCTCTGATGTAAAGGTAAGGACGTTTTTCAGTATTAATGTTTTCAATTTCTGTGCACGAGGTAGTAATTTGAACACTTGGAAGTTAATGGAGATGAGTGTGGGGTCGTTTGGTAAATACACCTGTGTTGTAATTGATTTAATGCACTTGTCCTTCGGTCCAAAGCTGTGCCAAGCAAGGAGGCTCCTTGTGTACTAAGACCAAAGGACTGAGCACACGGATTTTCCTTCTAGTCCCGGAAACGTCTCCTCTGTCTTTTTGTGTCTGAATAACTCCTTGGAAGAAATTTCAGCTGGTCCTGGAGGGATGCGCTTTAGAGAATTTTTTTTCTTCCCCTTGGCCACAGTGAACTGTTTCTGTTTTTGTTTCTGTTAGTTTCCCCATATTTGTGCTTAGGAAAGCAAACTCTAGCACCTCTTTCTCCCCCCTGTCGAAAGGAGCGTACATTGAAATTCTCTCTGCAGTAGCTGCTTAAAAACAAAAGTGATGATTGTCTCTTATTTACAACTTAATTTGTTGTTGATGTAGAGTACACTGAGCATAAGGAGAATGAATAAAGTGACAGATTCAGGACACATTATTCAAATGAGGATATGAAAGCTGTCGGCCTACAGCTGCAGCCTCCCTCATTCTACAGAATATGGGGACCTCCTGGTTCTGTGTGTGTGCGTGTGTGTGTGTGTGCATGCACGCGCGTCTGTGTCTGTGTGGGGGTTTTAAGTAATTGTTTGCAACAACTTGATGTTGTGTTAATCATCTGTAACTTTTTAAAACAGAGATTGGGTTTTGATGATGATAATGACACGCATGGTATCATTATCCAAGGAACTCGATAAACATTACATTAGCTGAGATTAGTTTATTAGGGCTGGGTACTCTTCCCCCCCAACCCTCCCCTGCCCACCCCTGCGTGTAAAGTTCTTATCTCTGCCATGGAGAAGCCATGATCTGCCAAAACGTACTGCCTTCTCCAATGCTCCCCTCTCTCTGCGGTGGGTTTTGTACCCGATGCCTGAGTTGCATCACTGGCCCCCTTTTGCAGGCTGACCCATTGCAGACCCTCTTTCCCCCATGTTTTACTTGGCCTTGAAAGAAAAGTTCTGTTTTCCGTCCTGTTTGCTTTTGAATTGTGTAGCAACTTCAGCCTTTTATCTTTCTTCTTCTCTGGCCGAGCTCCTTAAGTGGAAGGCATGTTTCCTCCTCATTCCGTGCCAGCAAACTGGGCAGCATGGGAAGGCAGAAGCAGGCAGGAACTTGAACTGCTGGTTAAGCATCTTTAGGCAAAGAAAGGTCAAGGGCCACAGTGGGCTGGGATGGGGTTTGGACCTTGGTGGGGCACCATCGGAAGCTGACAGATTGAAGGGCTTTTGCCAATTGGTTGAGGAGCAACCAGTTTCTAGAGCCTAGTTCTTCCAGGAATCCTCCCAATACTTTAGTTCTAGGAGGGGAACATGGAGCAGAGGGAGAAAATTGTTACTGTGTACGTGTGTGTGTGTGTGTGTGTGTAGGTGTCCATGTTCCCTCCATCACTCCTCTTGGTACAGTGATCTGCAGGGTTGTGATATAATAAAACAGTGCTTTATGTTGTCTAGATAGCACCCTTCAGCCAGAAAAAGTCCAAAGAGCTTTACAAACTGCATACATAGGGATCAGCCACCTGTGATTGAAATACAGCCACCTAGAGGGTGGGAATCAGCAGCCTTTCTGAGCCTGCAGTACTACTCAACAGGAGATGTAGATATTAATACTAGAAACATTCATGTTTTTGCCCATGTGTGGTATGGGGAAGGTCAAGGTTGGGGGAGACTGTTGATTTGTGGCTTTATAAATACCAGGCACTGTAAACCAACAAGAAATTGTTCCCATTCCTTTAGAATACATTTAGTCATTCAGCTTTGCAAATAATCACTCACTCTATGTAAATAACAATTAAATACCTGGATGACTATTTCATTTTTTAAAAAAGCACTAATATTCAGATTATAGATTCTATCCATACTCTATCCATATTGGAAGAGAAGGCTGTTAGAGTGTATGTGAGCCTGGTTAACTCCCAATTATCTACTCTAATGGAGGGGAAAGAGTAGGGCATATAATGCAAAGCAGAAAATCACCAAAGGTCATTTCTCTTTTATTTTTGGAATGAATTATACATTTTTAACTTTCCTAATTGTGTTTTTTCTTTGGCTAGTAATAAATGAATTTGTATTCCCTGAGCTTACACTGATCATAGTGGAAAATCATGCCTAGAAAGGCCAGGCTTGTCCAGGAAAGGGGTTCCAGAAATTTTCTAGAAAACAATGGCAGAACGTTCTTGGATTTCTTTAATATTAAGGAAAATTCAGAATTTGAATGTTGATGATGTATATACTCATGTGTATTATATATATGTATGTATATATGTATTTAGTGTGTTTGTATATGTATATACACACATGCATATCTTTATCTAGATACAGATATGTAAATGTGGATGCTTATTTGTCAGGCTGAAATAACTAAATGTTTCTGTATATATAAATATATGATCCAAAATTTTATTTCAGTCCAGATTTAAGAAACCACAGAATTGGGAGATTCCTAGTTATTGCGGAAGAGGCCTTAGAGCTTTATCAAAAATGAAACCCTGCATCTTAGATCTTGAAAAGGACATATCCATGTGTCTCTGAACCAAGCACTGTTTGTCTCAATGACACATGTATGTACTTGTTTGTGGTCACATACATGAAGAGAAAATTCCTAATTCTAGCAAAATATCCCTTTCTATATCATAAAGTTGCTTTGTTTCAAATAGTCATTAGAGGCTCGTTTTGCAAGTGAAAAACCAAGACACACAACACAAGTGGAAAATCTGTTGGTGAATAAGTTGGGGTGTAACTACGGATCTCAGACACAGTTGGGAGGCAGTGCTGGGCTGAGTGAATCTCCAGCCAGTGTCAGACAAGACCTGCCAAGACGATGCTCCCTCCCTTGTATCCGTCTTTGGAAGGGAGACTATTATGCTTCATTCTCCACAAATGACTTCTGTTTGGGAGGGAGGTGAATGCCTTTAAATTAACTTGGGAAAAAAAGAGGAGGAAATCCCATACAACTCCGAGATGTTGACTTGGTGAGAAAAGTTCTTCTATGGTGAATAGATAACATATACATATCCCATTGGACAAAACCAGGGCCGTCTTAGTTTAATTCCCAGAGTGAGAATCTTAAACAAAGTTCTGTGTCCTCACAGAGAGTCTAACTTAATTCTCTTACTCCAGCATGCAGCCGGACAAAAACCTCAGCTCATCAGGCCTCCGGCTCCTTTGAGAGTGGGAGACACAGGCAAGGACCCCTGGGCCCCCACCATCCTCCTGGGCGCTCCTGGGTGCTGATTTTAATGTATAAACTAATAACTCTTAGACCACTAAGTACAACAGATTCAGTGTCATTTTAGCTTTGAAGAACAGACGCTCACAGCTTTTCAAGCCGGCGGTGTTAAATGATGTATCTCATTCCCTCCACCCCTTGAGTCAACTGCTGCTCGGCCAGATTAAGGTGTCAGATTGATTTGTTTTATACATCTTTTGACCATGCTCATTGAATATTTAGGAAGTTTCTCCAGCCCATATTGAGGCTGAGATGTCCCGTGGGAAGCATTAATCAAAGTCACAGAGACTCGTACACTGTGGAAACACAGCCTCTTTATTGTAGCGATCAGTTTTTGCAGTAACACATTAACACGACAGAGCTCGCCTTGATAGAACAATTGATCCTTTTCTGGGAAGCCACTACTGAAGGGGGGACATTAACTCTTTCAAGTTGTACACTTTTTCCTCCCCCAAGGTGACTATCTGGAAACGAGGGGGCCGGCCTCTGCTGGCTGGGCCGGCAGCTCAAACCAAACGAATTTCAGTACGTTTGAGTTCCCTCCTCGTGGAGGCCAAGCCTGCTCTTCAAGCTGTTGTGCTGGTCATTTCCCTTGTCTCATGTTTGGGGAGTCTGTTGTTTCTGCCCATTCTTCCTCTCTGGTATTTCCATTCTCTGACAATAAGCTTTAAATCTCCCTTTATGTCCCATTCCTAAATAATGGCAAGTGCACTTACTTTTTTGTCCTTCCCCATTAGGTCATTCATGACCATTCTAGAAAAAAAATACCCTTCTATTTTTTTCCTCTACAGTACTCTTGTCCATATGAGACAATGTCTTGTAACAATGCAGAAGCCTAATCTCCATGTCAAAGCAATTTTCATTCCCCAGTGCACAGCCTGCTATCATTTTGTAATGTTTTGTTTCTTATTCTAAAAGAATTAAAAAGGAACAGTAAGCTGTCACGGGGGCCTGTAGTCCTTATCTCAGTGTCTGGAAATTTGGACAGTGTATTTTACTGCTGAGATAAAATGGAAAGAACTCCAAGTTCAGCAAATCGTAATGGGTTTAAGTTCTATTGAAATCGGCAACCAGAAGATCAGATAACGGGGGTCCTTCAGTTGTCTTTTTAATCGGGTTCCCCGCAAGGCTGAATAGAGACAGAGCAGGCACACACAGTGAAAATATAATTCTTGGATAGGTTAAGTACATGTTTGAACTCTTGCAAGCAGAAGCGATTTGCTGATGACTTAATCATTTTCTGGTCAATTATCTGTAAGGGCCCTTGCAACTCCATGGCAATTATGATGCAAGTTGGCCTTTTGGGAGAAACACCAGTCTCCCTGCTTCTGTTTCCTTGTGACTTCCATTCTCTGCCATAAATTTTCATTCATTTATTATCTTTGCTAGTATAGAAACAACTTTCTGTGTAGTAATTACAGCCCCGATACACACTTTAGCTGTCATCTTGTTGGAGTCTGGATGTTCTCATGGCCAGTGTTTGATAAGTGGTCTTTGTTGATTTTTGATGAATGTACATCTTTTTCTGGGGGCCCAGAGAAGGGAATGCCTGTGATGACAAAAGGCAGGGGGTTGTCTGTCAGCCTGCCTGATATAAAGCTATGGATTTATTGGTTTTGACTTGGCAAGTTGAGATGCATCTGTCCTTTACATGCACAGAGGACTATCAATAAGAATGGTATCCTTTGCAGTGAGTGCAGGAAGACATCTCATGTGAAAGGTCATCAGGAAACCTTGGAAAACAAAGTTTTCAAATCTAATCGTGTTGTAGTGACTTGGCATTTAAAAAACATAATAAAGATTCTGTCTGTGCCATCTGTTGACTGTGTCTCAACCACCCTCCACAAACTGCATAGACTCCAGTGGGAAGGGGGCATGGGTCCTCTCCAGTGCTGGCTGTGTGTAGGAAGTGTGTGAACAGGTACGGAGGTCTGCCCAGACAGCGCCGACTGTGAGTCCTACGCGCAGACATTAAGTGGAACCACAGCCGATGACCACGGAGATCACCCATGACCGAAAACTAAGTGGGTGCCAGATTCCTCCCTTTTTGTGTGAAAGCCACTTTTAGCTCTGAGATTGTCGTGTGGTAACGCAAATTCTCTTTTAACCCTACCCCCTCTCCTCTCCGCCCCAAATCACGCTAGTGGTGAAGTCATGTGACTCACCATCTCTGGTACTTAATAGAAGGACTTCCCAGGACTCTCTGGCTTGAACAAATTTCCATAAGAAGTATACAAATGCAATTGGTTCTACTGCAAGATGAAGAACAATGTTGCAAATAAGATATTCGGCTTAAGGAAAATCAGATTTAGAACATGGGGTTTCCATTTGAGGTGTCGGAGAGCGGAGATGCAGTTTTCATTGTTGGTCGATTTTATTATATCCCATGAGAATATCATTGCTCTTGCCTGTCTTGCCACTATTTGGGCAGAATTTAAAAGAGAACCTTTCCAAGTAAGGAGGGGAGGGGGACTTTAAAAATGTTTCAAATGCTTAAAGAATGAAGGGAAAAAATGGCAATGTTCTTATCCTTTTCAACATTTAAATTTAACAGTTCAACAGGTGCATCACCTCTCAGCTCATCAAGTGGTTTAGCAATTTCCGTGAGTTTTACTACATTCAGATGGAGAAGTATGCGCGTCAAGCCATCAACGATGGGGTCACCAGTACTGAAGAGCTGTCTATAACCAGAGACTGTGAACTGTACAGAGCTCTGAACATGCACTACAATAAGGCAAACGACTTTGAGGTAGGAACTCATCTTTATTTTTTGGTCATTCCCCCTTTTTTTTTAAAAAAAAAAAATTTATTTTCTTTAGAAATGTCCCAAATCAGTCCTTTATTTTTTTTTTTTTTTTTTTTGCCTTGGTATCTCACGCAAGTGTCCACCAGTAGGGCAAGAGGTGGAGTGTCAATGAAGAGCTCCCCCATGGGTCCCATCAGAGTCCTTGGAGCTCATCCACTTCCTCTTCCTTTCCCGTCCCCAACCTCTGCTGCTGGCATGGGAGACACGTGTGCCCACATAAGAGGGAAGTGGAAAATCCAAAGAAAATGGCAGCAAGGAACACACACAGAGTGATTCCCTTTCCAGAAAAGAGGTCTCTACCCCAGGAGGCATTTTGCGCATTTAGGTTCTGGCACGTGTATATAGCTGACATATGATGCTCTCTGTTCAGTGGTAGCTTCCAAAATTGCTTCTTAAGAAATCCAGAAGGATTGATTGGGGAGTGAGTCCATGGTTTCTAACTTTCGTCAGCATTCATTTCCTTTCTGGAAGAAATGGTGTGAGAATTTATACATGTTATAAGAATTTAAGTACCTGTTATAAGAGCTCTGTCAACATCTTTGCTTGTCTGTTTCTGCTGTTGTCCTTTTGGGAGGACACCCTTACGTGTTCATTTTGCATACGTGTAGCTTCAGAAGCATACTGCTCTCTGTTCATAAGGTCTTATACACACTTCTGTATGTCTACATCCTGCATATTCTAGGTACCTATGAAACAGTAGTGACGATTCCCAGAAAGCAGTATCTTTGCAAAAATAAGAGATGTGTGGCTATGAGTAAGGCATTTCTTTACTGGCTGATGTGATGCCTCAGCAAGCATTTTTCATTGTAACGTGATGACTCTCCATGAGACAACACTAGCGAATCTCCCAGTACCCACAAAGGCATTTTGCTGAGCCTTACTGGCTGGGGCAACAATGGGTGGAGGTGGGAATGTGGCAAGGGTTCTGCAGGCTGAACCTCTGATGATGAAGAGTGGACAGGCTGTGACTTTACCAAGTTGGGCCTTTTCTAGCGTCATTGAGGAGGAGAAGTTTTCTCCCACATCTGCTTGTGTGGGGACCTTATGTTAGTATTCTTCTTTCCTTACACAGATAGGTAACCCCCAGTGCCTACCAAGTTCTCAACGCTGAAGGAGAGAGGGGCACCTTGGTCTGGCCTTGTCAATAACGAACTGACCCTCGTTGCCCAGCCTCACATCCATTCCTCTGAAGAGGCCTGAATCCCAGTGATTTTAGTTGATCTGTTTGGGCAGCTTAGAAAGAACTGACTGTGGAAGCTTAGCAGTGGGAAAGTCATGGTTTTTCCTTGAAAGTTAGAGTATTTATATTGTAAGCCACCCGTTTCTCTTTGATATCCAAGACCAGTGTATTTTTCTTGTCAAATGGGTTATAAGCATAGTTTTTCCTTGGCTGAACATATTAGCATTGAGGATCCTTCTTGTACTTATGCTATGCTTAGTTGCTCAGTTGTGTCTGATTCTTTGTGACCGCATGGACTGTAGCCCACCAGGCTCCTCTTTCCATGGGGATTCTCCAGACTCTTTGCGACCCCATGGACTTTAGCCCACCAGGCTCCTCTGTCCATGGGATTCTCCAGGCAAGAATACTGGAGTGGATTGCCTTGCCCTCCTCCAGAGGATCTTCCCAATTCAGGGATCAAACTCAGGTCTCTTGTGTTGCAGGCAGATTCTTTATTATCTGAGCCACCAGGGAAGCCCTTTTGTATTTACTGCCTCACTATTTTAAAGTCTCATAACAGAGCACTGCTTTACTATATATACAGAACACCCTAGCAGGTTTCTCCTAAAGCTGAGGCATATGATGATGGCTAAGCAATTTTTTTTTTTTTTTTTTTTGCCACTCTGCATGGCATGTGGGATCTTAGTTCCCTGACCAGGGATTGAACCCGTGTCCCCTACATGATGACAATGGCTAAATGTTTTACAGAAATCTTATTAAAAGCTTCACTGCTCTGCACCCCCTTTCTGATAAGTCTATTGCTGTCAACTTTGAGCTAAGAGAATTCAATGGTATGCTGGTGAACTAATTACAGTTTATTATGATAAATACTCATTTGGCGGCATGCATCAAGCTTTATAAAAGAATTGCCTGAGATTCATGGGATGGTTTGTGCATTTTTGCTGAGTAACAAACTTGAGAGAACAAATCCTGACAGTACCCATTAGGATTTTTTAGGGTCGTTTAAACCTTACCTGGTTGGTTTTAATCCCCTCCTCAGCGTAAGGGCCAAAACAGCACAAACAGAGGATGGCTGACATCAAGAGGTACCCAGCAAGCTGCTCCATTTAGCATCATCTAAATCCTCCTTTAATATGATTAACATCTGATATTCCTCTCTTTGTGAATCATATCCACTTCCAGCCAGGCCACCTCTCCTTTATCTGCAGTGTCTATTTTAAGACTGCTTCAGCGCAAAGAGTATGGGGCCCAGGGAACAGTTTTGTCACTTCTCATGTGACTTCAGACAAGTTATTGGACTATTCTGGGCCTTATTCCTCCTTTGGTAAAAAACTAGACTCCTTCCGGAAATGCGCTAAACACGAGGCAGGAGGTGGCTTCTGCGCTGCCCCCTTCACTCACGCATATGTACGCACATACACAGCCTCACCACCACTTATGTTCACAAAATGGTTTTTAATTCAGCCTCTCTTTAGTTTTTAGTTTAGGAAGTTTGGGGCACGGATTCAGAAAAGCTTCAGATGAGATAATCCTTCTGTTCTGTGCCTTGGTGCGTGGAGGTCAGCGCTTAAGTGAGATGCTTAAAAAGCCACTGTCTTATTGTTGTCCCTTTCCCAGTGTGGGCGGAGGCTGTGAGCAGAGGTGGACCCAGCACCTCAAGCCGATACCTCAGCGGCTATTGTCCTCACTGCTTGACTTTCCCATCTAAGTGTCTCCCCCGAAAATCAAGTCAGATACATCTGTAGTCTGAAATGAGCAAGTGAAGAAGATGGTGAAGCAGAGAATGGCACACCTGGTTTCTCCTTACATTTTTAAACAGAGATGGGGCCTGGTAGAGAGACCGAAGTTACGTCTACATGAAGAGCCAGTCGATTCAAAGGAATATATTAAACCAACTGAGTATTAGCTGGCCAAGTAGTGAAACATCTTTCTTGATTGCAGTTTTAAATTTCTCAATCAGTTAATCAGTGGCTTGTAGCAATGATGAAATAGCTAGCATGTATTGACTGTTTATTCTGTTTATTGTGCGTGTGCGCGTGCTAACTCGCTTCAGTCGCGTCCAACTGTGTGTGACCCTGTGGACTGTAGCCCGCCAGGCTCCTCTGTCCATGGGATTCTCCAGGCAAGAATACTGGAGTGGGTTGCCATGCCTTCCTCCAGGGCACCTTCCCAGCCCAGGGATCGAACCCTCGCCTCCTGGGTCTCCTTCATTGCACCGGATTCTTTACCACTGAGCCTCCGGGGAAGCCCCCTGTTTATCATGGACACTCTTCTAAGTGTTCTACCAATATTAACTTATTTAATGTGAGTACTAATAATGATATGGATATTAACACAAGGAAAACTTCAGCTTGCCTACAGCTTTATACTATTTTTAAAGTCGCTCTAAGTAAGTGGGAATAGAGGAGCCAGGGAAAGAGAGCAGGGGTAAGGCTGATGCTTCTGTCTCTCACTACCACTTTCTCCTTCCTTCTTGCTGTCCTCCTACGCTTGTCTTTTTTCAGCTTCCTGCTCCATCTCTGCCTCTGTCATAAGCTTGCTGGTGGTGCCTCTGTCACTGCGAAGCCCCACCCCCTCCAGCCCCCGCCGCTGATGGCTCTCAAGGCTGGAGAGGCTGCTGACCCCTGGCCTATGGGAAAATTAAGCAGATGGGGAAGGTTTATCACTAGTGCAGAAGGAGTGGCTTGCATCTCCCTCCTCTTTGGGATCCTTGCATTTCCTGGCCTGTGTGAGTCAGGACCTCCTAAGTGACAGGAGAGGCTGTTCTGCCTTTTGTATCAGTTTACACAATTGCCAAGATTCTTGGCACGGCCTTCAGACTTGGGGTGGTGAGAGCTTGAGAAGACCCAGGGGAGGTGGAAGAAGACCCTGTAGGGGGCAGGGAAGGGTGAACCACGCTTTTAGCTTGTGCTCAAGGGAAGAAAGTTGGCTACAGGACAGGAGTCGGGCACCTCCCTCCCAACGCCAGTCTGCAAAGGTGCGCGGAGAGGCATGTCCGTGACAGGCCGCTTTGCACTCCCGCGTCTCACGTTAAATGAGACTGGCAACAATAAATTTGTCTTTCCAGGTGTTATGGTATGTATTTCCATGCTTCATTCTCACTTCACTTTGAAGAGCTTCCAAAATTGGTTTTTATGGGGAGGGAAAGGAGATTTGGGATTCCTTCCCAGTTTTTAAATCACACTGACGCTCCTGACTTTAGAAGCATAGGAGTGCAGTTTTATTACTTCTGTTTCCCTCACAACTCTGGCGGGGAATGGAGGTGGTACTCCCTGTCAGCTTCCAAGGTGCGTTTACACGTTTCTGCAAAGAACTCAACTAAGGCAACCGATCCATGTAAGTCATGGAGGTTAAACGCACTGCTTAAGGAGACCCAGAAGACATCCACTCTGGATTGACTGTGGCAGGCTGGCCTCCGAGAAAGGCTGATCAACCCAGAGATGGGGGGTCTGGCATGGCCTGGGTGTAGGTTGGGAAGAGAATGTGGTGGGCACCTTCATCCAGGCGGAGCCTTCTGACCATAGGGGTGCGCACATCCGATTGGATTGCTTTTCTGGTTCCCTCACAACTGTGGCCGGAACGAAGGCAAGGCTCACTGTCAGTTTCCAGGCCGCCCTGAGCGGCCTTCTCCTTCTCCAGTCCTGGAAGCTAGCCCTTCCCCGCTGTGATCAGCCAGGCGTCCCCCTGGGCTGTCAGTGAGTAGCCAGTTAACTGCGGGCTGGGTGCAAGCTTCGAGGAAGAGGGACTAACTACCCTTGCCCTCGATTAAGACCCAGGGCTTTGGATGGAAGGCTTAGGAGCAAATAGCAAAGAGACCTTGATCCATTGATTAGCAGGCTTGTCAATGTCATTTCCTAAGATACGCATAACTCACGCAGCGGACGCTCCATCCTGCAGTGTGCGGTTTGACTTTTTTTTTCTAGGTGTCACATGACAAGGAGGAAGGGTCCTTCTGCAGGCCTCTCTCTGTGTCTTCTCTCCTTAGGAAGAAAATGGAAAGGCAGGACTCCTCACATCCTTCCCCGCCCCCAAAACACACCGCCCCCCCAAACACTTGACGCTTACACACACACACTGCATCTACTCTCTCCACCAGGCCCACCCCCACTCCCAACCCACTCCCGCCTGCCACACCGTGCGTGTTTAAGAAGATTTAATATATTTGGAAGTCTTTCATTCGCCCTGTCATCTCTTTAAAGAAAAATGGGGACAGGTGGATTTAGGAAGCGCTTCCCTCTGCTCCAAATAGATACTTAAATATGAGTGATCATTTGGAAAACTGGCACAGGAGGGAAACCCTTTTACTCCTCTTGCAGTCTTTTGGCCTCGAAGCTGAGGCGCCATTTAAATGATCGCACAACGCGCTCTTGGTGGGTGGCGAGGAGGGAAAAGAAACCTTTACCGTTTCTTTCCCTGCCAGTGCCCCCACTGACAAGCCAAATTGATCTTTTAAGAGACTAAATGAATGTTCTCTAAATATCTGTTCGCACATGGCTGTCTGGGAACACGCTCCTTGTACGGGATGATTGCCTGAAATTTGAAGGAGGGAGCAGTAAAGGACACCAGACTGGGTGGGGGTGGGGGGCGGCGGGGCGGGGGAGGGTGCAGGGCGACGTGTGGACCCCAAGCTTCATTTCTGCACCTCCATCCTTTTGGGATTCAAGGTGTTGATCAGTATAATGAAGCGGGCACATCGGTTTATCATCTATTTGGTCATGTCGTTGCATTTTTAGCGCCCTGTGTCTTTTTTGTCATCGGGTTACATTCAAGCACAGTAAGATCAACGTTCAAACCTCCTTACTCAACAGCTTTATTAGTTATAGCATTCCATGACCTTTCTCAACATTCTTAAAGAAAAAGATACAGTGTAATGTCGCTTTACTTTGCTTATTGTCCTTTGTTGGGGGGAACAAAGCATTTTCTACAGTGGCTATAGCACATAATTATACGGCTTTCAATGGCAGTGTCTTGGCACATATCGAAGTTCAGAGGAGCCTTTAGAAAAAAAAAAAGATGTTTTGTGGCAGCCTAGGGAGGGTCTCATCTTTCCTTCAGAAAATAGTTCAAGGCTCTTCTGTCAAGCTTCCCTACTTAGAGCTTTTTCTCCTCCTGCTTCATAAAGTTTAAAGCAGATTCAGTGGAGTTCTATGATCTATTTCCTTTGAAAGATTGTTCCTCGGCACAGAGAGGCCCTTTGACTTCAAGAGTTCACAGATTCATGTCTTTAGGTATCATATGTCTGACCTTATCAGTTACTCCATTTAATGTCGGAGAAAAAGTCTCAACTCTTTGTGTTTGTCTGTTTTGCCTCTGTGAAATGATTTGGTGAAAAAGACCATCCTTTTTAACACACCACTGAGAGGCCGTTTCTGCTGCAACCTACCCTGTGGCTTTTCTCTCTTTAAAAAAAAAAAAAATTGTCCTTGTGTTTTGTGTATGGATGAGTTCACAGTGAGAATAGAATTATACAAGGGCAGGCGCACACACAAAAAAATCTTTTGCTTTCCTCCCCCACCTCCCCCCACGCCCCCACCCTACCCAGTGATCTATCTATTGGTGGCTGTACCCCAACAGGCAAAGCCATTTAGCAAACACAGAGGGGACAGCCGCGGTGCTGGGATGGCAGTGGGCTTTTCCCTTGCTTCGACCTACCCCTAAGGCCTTCATAATTAATTGTCCTTCAGAGATGAGGAAAGTTCAGAGACTGTGTGGCATGATGGCCATTGTCTGACATTCAGTTCTCCTTGCCTCGCCTCTTTCTCTGCACCCCACAAAGGGTTATCAATAGGAGAAAGGGAGCCGGTTCTCCGCTGAGTGCCGCTGGTGGTGGTTGGAGCTTTCAGGGGGTTAGTATCACTGTGTTCCGCCCATCCTGGATTAAATGTCTGTAGAGGTTCTAACCGCCTTTTGAAAAGCAGCCTGTTTGTTTCGCCGAGGTTAAACAGACTCATTTAGTGAACCCCAAGCTTGTTCAGAAGTTGGTGATCCCTTTTCACGTAGCAGATAACATTTTCAATCAAATTTTCCTCACTCCACCCTAACCCTGCCCCCAGGATTTGACTGCACTGTAATTGTTTGGTTCTTTTTCAGCCATAGGGCAGAAGATGGAATGACCATTCACTCACTTCTCTTAACTGCTTCGGTGTACATTTGCCAGAATAAGTGTTTGGGCAAACACACTTTTTGATGAAGCGTCGGACTTTGGTTCTTGAAAGTAGATTATCCCAGTTTTAAAATATTGTTTCACCTTCAGCGATTGCCTCCAGCCAATTATTTGGTAACATGACATAAAACAAATAAAAGCTGTTCCGCATCGCCCCTCCCCCCACCCACCCACCCCTGCCCTTTCAGCTGAGACGCCAAATAAAGACACGCCGTGGAGACAGCTATTTGAAAAGTAAAGGGAAAAGAGAGCCATGAGTGATTATTATACTACTGTTCCTGTGAAACAGAGGGAAGCCAAGAAAACAAATAGAATCCTTCTTCCTAGGAGCAGTTGAACCAGCACATTAGAGAGGTTTAAGATCACGGGGCAGGAGTGTTCGTGGGGACCTCGAGGTGGAAGGGACCCGTATTGAAAGAGCATCTCTGTGTCCCTCAGAGCTGTGTCTTCTGGAGAAAGGGACCTGCAGGATGCCCAGAAGCAATTCTGTCCCCACCGCTGTTTGAAGACGCTTTCACAACAGACCCTTTGCTTTTTAGAGAGAACCCTGGATCAGGAAGTTGACACAACTAATATAGTCATACCAAAAACGGGGGAGGGGGGTTCATAAAAAATTAAAGTTATTCTTATGAATCTTTCAGTAGAAGCCATGAAAAGGGACAGTAGCGTAGTCTAGGTCCTTTGTGTTGCCAGCCCTTCTTCCGGCCTCTGGGCTATTGTTCTTTCAGCTCCTCAAACAGACTTTCACTTTCAAACTGACAAAAGTCACTTAAAAGCCAGACAGCTGTACTAACACACCCACCTTGTGGAGCAGGAGCCAGGCCAGGTGACGAGGCCGGCTGGGCGACCTTGTTTAAAACGGGCAGGGGCAGCCCCCTCCTGCCTTCATGTCGTTGTGGGGCTCTTTGAGCTGGACTCTTTATTGCTACTGTGTGGTCCTCACTCCCAGGCTCCCCAAAATATGTCTTGAATTTTCTTTGCAGCAGGAAACCTTGACAACACCCCATGCTCATGTTTATCCCTCAGGCTTGGTGGCTAGGGTCATGGAAGTTAGAGCAGAGAGCTTAGCAGCATCAGAGGGAGTCTGACTCAAAACTCTCTCCCTTCTGTTTCTTCCATTTCTCTCTTTTTCCAAGCCTTTTCCAGCCAGTCCAAACCTCCCCTAAGCTTTTCTGATTTCTGTGGCTTCATCAGGAGTAGCTAGGACTGGAAGAAAAAAAAAAAAGCCACCGGTGATGGGTGATGGGGACAAGCCTCACTTTAGGAAGTGAGACTCCGCTGGAGAGAGGTGGGCACGCAGTCGTGCCCGCATCCCGGGCCTCAGGGCGCAGCCGCAGTGGGCCCCGGCGGGTCCTCCTCGTGTGTGTATTACAGCCCCCCCTCCCCTGTCACCTTGTGTACAGTCTGGTCTGTGACACTCATGGTGATTATGTCATTATTTTGCTCTGGGGGCCCTGGCACATCTGCAGAGCCCAAGCACATCTTCTTTGTTGCGTTGGCAATCGTCCTGCGCCACAAATGCTTCATTAGCCCTGCTGGCGGCCTCCTTGCCAGACGCCAGTGCCCAAATCCAGGCTTCTTTTTGCTCCGTTCTTTTGTGTCGCTGATGATCGAGTATTCATCTTCCTGGTTCTTCCCCCCTTTTCCTCGACTTCTGAACTCCAGATGTCCCGGCATGCTTGCCCAGAGCCTTCAAAAGTGTACCACGCGAAACACGGTGACTCTGCACCCTTGAACCTGACCCCACCCCTTCCCACCTTCCTGGTCTGCCCTTCCCCAAATGAATCCATGTGACTCCGAATAGCGCCCCCAGGGTGAGGACTGACGTTTTCAAACTTGCCCTTTGAAAAGATACCCAGGGATTGCTCCCAGCTTATGGTGTTCCTTAGGGTTAGAATGAAGCATTATTAGATATGGCTTCGAGATGGATACCTTTCTCCTCTAGCCCCACCTCTCCCCACCCCTTCCCTCTCCTTGGCTCTTTTATTCCCTTCTGTGCATTGCCACATTTTACCAGTTTTTCAGTAAGCAGTCTAAACTGTGAGTACAGAAAATATTCTTCATGCCTTGCCGAGTCATCCGAAAGGTTCCTTTTCTCTGCATGGAATCTTGATCTCCTCTCTACCCACTCCCCAAATCCCCTCCCCCTGCCTCTATCTGCTGTCATACCCTCCCAGCCCCCAACAACGACCTATTATTAGATATTGAAAGTGACGAATGCATGGCTGTTTTGGAAAGGAACTAAAACATTTCTCTCAAGTTTTCCTCTATGCATTGGATGGAGCCACAGCTTTTGTTAAGGTGTGCTGATTTCTACATTAACTGCAGTAAATTTTAGAGCTTAATATCTTGGGCTGTGATGGGTACTACATAATCGGGATGTTTAATTTCCTCTTAAATGTGAATTAATTGATCTGTGTTAGCATATTATGAGGAGTCTCTTCAGCAGAGAGTTTAACCAATTTTATCCCTGCACCACTGCAACATAAGACGTTTCCAATGTCTCTATGTTTGAGTAAAATTTAGATTTTAATTTTAAGGTATACCAAAAGGAAAAAATAAGTTCATAAATTTATTCAGAATCCTAGGACAAAGACCCTGGTAAGAATCGAAGAAAACCCCCTTCGAGGAATGAGTTGCCATTTCTAGTAGGTTTCCAAGCTTTTCTAGTCACTGAGCCCTGGTCTGAATATTAGGAACAAAGCTAGGTCACAAAGGGAAGAGAGAGGTGGGCAGATCATTAGGCCACCAGCCCTGGGCAGGGAGCATGTCAGGAGAGGCGAGTACCTGTCATTGATTGCATCATTTTCAAAAGATTCAGGATGTCCCCAGAACATTCTTAACCTCCCATTATTAGATCATTATGGTTTTATCACCCTTGGGTTTATTTAAACCTTTTATAAAATCTAACTTCATTCTCAGAGTACACCACTCCTCAAGATAATAATTCTCTAAATGTATTACCTGCTGTGAAAATTGTATCTTCTTTTTATGGCTGTTAAAGTGATTTCCCTGGAACTCCAAAGGGGTAGCCCTGGTTAGAATATCCTGGGATTTACGAACAGGACTGGGGCCATATTCTCCATTTCCTTTCTGATTTTATAGACTTTGATCATTACTCCCTCTTAATCTTCATCTCTCCAGATTAAGGAGCACTAATCCTTTTTAAAAGTCTAATCTCATACAGTATGTGGGCTGCCTCCATCATTCCTATAATGCTCTTCCGGCAGGACCATGTTTCGGAGGTACAGTTACAATTCCAGGACAATAAGGGAAAGTTGAAGGGGGCAGCCACATCATGGCTTTATCCCTCACCTCCAATGGGACTTTTTTGATTGTCCCAAAAGTTCATCCTCAGAAGTTGGATTTCTTGAGTAGCATCTCGGTAGCATTTTCTGGTTAAAATGACCCCGTGAGACCTTTTTATGACACTGTTGTTGAGTATTCCAGCAAGTCTGACTGTGTCTACGGAACGTATCCAGCACATAGAAAATGCACAGATCCATCTTGCTGTGCTGATGTTTTCAGTGTTTTGATAGGTAAAGTACTGGAGTGTTTGACATCATGAAGACACAGCCTTAGCCTTGAGCCTGAGTGTCTAAAAATGACCACTAAGGCAAGAAAGCTCTGGTCTCTATATTATGCTCAAGCAGGAAACAAAATGTTCCCTTACAAGAAGGTGTACTTTTATTTATAAAAGCATCACCTTGAGATCTTAAAAAGGAATTCCTTTGGGGAAGTCTTTTCAATGTCTTTGAAAGTGTAAGTGTTAGTTGTTCAGTCATGTCTCTTTGGGACCCCATGGACTGTAGTCCACCAGCCTTCTCTGTCTATGGGATTTCCCAGGCAAGAATGCTGGAGCGGGCTGCCATACCCTCCTCTGGGGGATCTTCCCAACCCAGGGATTGGACCTGGGTGTCCTGCATTGTAAGTGGGTCCTTAACCATCTGAGCCACCAGGGAAGCCCTCAATGTCAGAGGTCCTGGACTCATAATAGTGGAACGTAAGAGCCTAGAGTCTGGAACCAGTCCCTGGGATCAAACCGCAGCACTGACTCTTTTTAGCAGTGAAACCTTGGCAAGTGTCTTACGGTCTCTGTGCCTGTGTCCTCATCTATAAAACAGGGGAAATGATAGTGCCTACCTCACAGAGTTGGTGTGAGAATTAAATGAATGTCCACGAATATATTAGCAGAAAGTAAGTGCTGTATAAGCACTTGCTTTCATTCATTAGCAAGCCAAAGAAAAGTTACCTTGCCGCCGCGATCAGTAACCCAGCTACTGCATCGTTTCCTACCGACCCTAAACAGGAAAACAAACAAAACAGAAGAGCAAACAGGGAATTGTCCTTAGAATTGGGACAGAGAGTCAGTGCAAAACTGGTTTTGAAAAGAGAAAGGGATTCCTTCTGCCCCAAGGTTGGCCATAAAGGTGACAGCAGCCTGCAGGAGCTCTGGGGATCTGGAGTCATGGGTTCCAGATGAGAAGGGCACTAATGAGATGAGAGGCTAAGGTGCAAGGGACCCCGGATTGGGGGTCTGCCCCTGGCAGCACCTGCCTCATTGGGCTCCACTTTGTTCACCTGTAAAGTGATAAGATTAAAGACAGAGCTTTGTTCTAGCTCTGAAATTCTGCAGTTCTAGAATAGAAGACATTCTGTTTTCTCTACACAAGTCCTGTGCATGATGCAAAGCTTTAAGCAGTGACTATGGAGCCCCTGGGAATACAGATGGTGACCACGTGGAGCCACTTCCACCCCTGGGGCCCTGCTGCAGCTTCATTATCTCAGTAAAACTCTCCAGGGTGCCCAGTTTAGTGTTCTCCCAAGGACCTCTTTGCAGGTCTTTCAACAGTGTCCTTGGAGACATGGCAACTCCCTTGCTGGGATTAGAGCGATGAATTTTTCAAATTCATAGACAATTTATTGTCATTATATGTGCTGCTCACTTTGTTGTGTTGGCTGGGGCAGCCAAACAGTGAGGACAGTCATCCGTGAAGCCCTCCTGCCTGTGGGTTTTTAGGAGATGATACGGCCCTGAACAAATGAACAGAGAGCCTGTATACCTGTCCCCACACACATTCCAGCAAGGCCACAATTCAACCCAAACAGCCAGCCTGTGTAATATGTGTTAATTTTTGTAGTATATACAACATCTTCCCTCTTTCAGGACAGAGTTGATTATTTTAGATGGCATGACTACCTTCACTCTGAGGCTTGGTTGGTAGTTTTTGCAAAAGCAACATCACCCTTTCCTTTAAGCGTGTCCCAGATGATCGTAAATTGATCATAAAAGTCTTTTCCACTGGAATTCTGTATGTCTGAATTTGTGGTTGTGAGTGAAGTGAAAGTTGCTCAGTCGTATTCAACTCTTTGTGGCCCCATGGACTATGCAGTCCATGGAATACTGGAGTGGGGAGCCTTTCCCTTCTCCAGGGGATCTTCCCAACCCAGGGATCGAACCCGGGTCTCCCACATTGCAGGCAGATTCTTTACCAGCTGAGCCACCAGGGAAGCCCAAGTTTGTGGTTGAGAGTATCAAATCCTCACACCGGTCTTTTGGATTTGTTTTTTCCATCTTTCTTACGGTAATTATACTAAGCCTCTGGGTTTTTTTTTAAGGCTACCTTAACAGTTGAAAGTAAAATCTGGTCCTAAAAATGAAAAGTAAAAGGTAATAACTGGGAACAGATGTGTGGGAGTTTGAGTAGGGGTGTAGGCAGAGGGATGATCAGAAGCAGAAGCAGGCTATAGTTTCAAGGCCACTGCATTTCCTTCAATATAGTGTATTTTTCAAAGATTTATGTGTGTGTGTTTTTTTTTTTTTTTGGCTGCACTACTTGGCTTGCTGGATCTTAGTTCCCTGGCCAAGGATTGAACCTGCGTCCTTGGCAGTGAGAAGGCGGAGTCCTAACCGCTGGACCACCAGGGAATTCCCAGAGATTTATCAGCTTAAGTGACCTGAAAGTGTACAAAAGAATCTGTCTGTAGAGTCCTGAGCTTCCCTCAACAGCATCCTAAGTCTTCCCACCACAAACATTACCTAAAGACTCGTGAGGTTTTGGTAGTTTACCAGAGGACTTCCAAAAGTCTCCCAGTGGGTGTCCTTCTGAAATTGACTTTTCTGTCTTTCTGAGCTGTTTACCTTTCTTGAAAAAGGAATGTCAAAGCCCTTCACGAACTCTTAGCTGGCTTAGTTTTGTGAATACAAAGGATAATCGTGGAGGAGAAACCCATAGAATTCCCTAGACTACAAAGCAGAATTTTCCTGACTTTTGTGCCTTTCACCCCAGTCCTTGTCCCAAACAACCTAGATGTTACTGGGGACACATCAGCAGTTGTCAGCAGAGAGGCGGAGGCTCCCGGAACCCGGTGTTCTCCGGAGCTCTGTTCACGTAGCATCTGCATCTGCCCGCACCTTCTCTCCTGCTCACTCTGCTCCGTGCTGTTCTTTGTCCTGCCTCAACCCCACCTCCTCAACCCCATTTCTCCTCGGGCTTCTCACTCTTGTTACTCCATCCCCACAAATAAAGGGCACACAGACTGGTTTTCATGTTCGCCTGGGCACAGCTTAATTATGGAGGTAAATCTCTGCAGAAAACAATCACGTAATGCATTCTCCAACGAAACAGGAGTAACTGCGGATTATCTGTGCCCCAGCTTCCCTCTGTGTAATATTGAAGAGCTGATGCCCTGTTGTTTTTGAATAATCTCCCATCCAAGAAGGGCACCAGGCTTGGCCCTATTCATTCCAGCACCTCACCCAGTAATGGTAGCAAAAAGTTAAGCTTCAGGCGCTATCAGCCTGTCTCGAACTCTGACACAGTTGGCACAGCATTCATGGGGTGACTTGAAGTTAGTGAAGGCAGCGAAGTGGCTATCTAGTGCTTATTTTTCCATTGAAGTTGATTCATTACCTGCATCAAGAAGGAAAGATGGAGTCTTCCATTTAGTGCATTTGAATATTTGCTGGCCGGGAAGTGCCTAATGAAAAGCTCCTTGTCAAAGCAGGGCAAGACGGAGGGCCACCTGGTCCTTAGCATCTCTGTGTGTGGTCCATGAACTATTCCCGTAGACACGTGCAGCCTTACCCACATCTGAGGAGTGGTGTGACAATGCAGGTTGAATCTGGGTTAGTCAATCCCAGCTACCCTCCCAGGAGCAACTAGTGGCTGACCCAGTGAGGGACACGGGATTAGAGGAGAATGAAAGAGCTTAAGGCCTTCAGAAAAGTGGCTAGCTCTTAAGTTTGGCTGAGAGCAGGGGTTGGCACACTGGCTCGCAGGCACGATCTGGCACTGAGTCTGTTTTTTTATGGCCCTTGCTAAGAATGGTTTTTATATTCGTAAAGGTTGTGAAAAAGAAGGACAATATGCAACAGAGACCAAACCCAGCCCACAAAGCCTGTGCATTTACTGTCCGACCCTTTGCAGAAGGAGTTTGCCGACCCCTGCCTGAGGCTTTTTCTGTCTTTGGTAGAACATGAACTCTCAGATCCTTTCTCCTTCTGAAGTTCCAGAACTATGATTCTTTGATGCAAAGTCTCGGTCCAAATCTTACCAAACAACCTACCAGATGAGTAATTCCAGCAGAGAGTTTGCCCTTGTTTTTTAAGATGGGAGAGTATTTTCATAGTTTCTCGGGGATGGAGGGATGGGAGAAAATACTAGACTTTAGTTTTTGATGTTTTTTTTCCTCTGATTTTGTTTTTGTTTTTTGTTTTGATTAATGCTTATTTAAACTTGGAGTCACTCTTTGAGACATGTGTAGAGCTTGGGAGAGATGAAAAATTAAACTCATTACAGCAAGTAACATGACAATTATATTTCTTAATACATACAATGCCAAGACCTCCAAGCATGAGCAAATACACTGGCCACTTTAGGCACATTTGGTGAACCAGATTTCAGGCCTACAAAATAGTTTTGACAGCCTCATAGAGTTTATTACAAAGGCATGTGTCATTCTGTTCCTAGCAAGCTAGTACTTCCTTCCCTGGGGCTGTGGGAGAGATGGTTTTATTTATCTTGATAGGCAAAGTAGCCAGTGGAATGTTTACGTAGCTTAAAGTATGTACACAAATTATTAACAGGTAGCATGGAAGTGAAGACAGTCTTTTCTATTACTGTGAAAGTCACAATTACTCAAAATGCTCGATTCTAGCACATTTTATCAATTATCAGCATCTGAAAGGTGTAGGAATTTGCTTCTCTGAATATTCCAAATACAGTTCTATTTTCCAAATATCCACTCTTTCCAGGCAAGCAAGAATACTGGAGTGGGTTGCCATTCCCTTCTCCAGGGGATCTTCCCAACCCAGGGATTGAACCCCGGGTCTCCTGCACTGCAGGCAGATTCTTTACCATCTGAGCCACCAGGGAAGCCCCTTCAAAGGTAAATGATTCAAATTCAGATGAGAAAACAAAGAAACCCCTCAGGGCAGCCTTGGCACTTCCTTTGGGGTGCTGAGGAAAGTCCACGTGAGGGGTGATGGCCAGGCCCATGCCGCCCACACCAAAGACCAGAGTCCCCTGCCTGACATCCTTTCCCGTGGCATTCCACTGGCCAGTTAAGGTAAATCCTCAACCTCCCACCTTGCAGCTTCCATGGGACTGTTACATCCTTTTTATTACATTCCCGCCAATGGACCATGTCAACCATATCCTATCCGGACACCACTCTGTCAGCATTTATAAGGACTGGTCGGGCATCGCGGGTTGGCCGGCAGGTTCACTTGGAAGTGTATTCCCACAAGCTCAGTGCAGGTCCCTGCCACAGCGGCAGACGAGAGACAGGCTTTCCTTTCGCCCCTTTTCCTGATTTTCCCTGCACCTCCTGCAGGCTGGCCGGGAGGACGCTTGAGGCTGCGGCATGGATCTTGCTGTCTCAGGGTCCTTCCCCAGCCCTCTCCCAGGGGTTGCCCCCCCAGCTTCTCCCTGGAACGTTAACTTGACATTGGTTGGTACTCACAGAAGAAACAGCTTCCAACAGCTCAAATCTCTGATTCCATACCCACTAGAGATTTTGGCTTTGGGATTTTGGCAAGAAGGTCTGTTTGCCTATCAGGTCAGCATGAATAAAGATTTCTTTCTTCCTTTCTGTTTTTGTTTTTTAAAGACAAGAATCAATGGACACTGCCCCCAGAGCTCTTTTTCTCGAGACAGTTTAACCCCTTCTCCCAACTACTTGTATTTTCTATTCTGACCACGCGTGTGATATTTTGTTTTTCTCTTTTCCTGTGAGACAACCAAAAAAATCTACCCATGTAAAATTTGAGAGCCAGATCAATTCTGAACCATCTTATCATTTTTAAAGTCTGTTTATCCAGCTTTGTAGGAGAAACGAGCAGACTGTTTGAAGGCCACATACTTTTCAAACCTTGGTTGCAACACGTTTGCCCCGTTTTGAAACTGTCTTTATCAGGCCGAGAAAACGAAAATCTATTTGACAAAGTGGCACTCTGGCCAGTTTATCTTGCAATATGGCTTTAGCTCACTGAGTCTATTGATTTCCTTAAATTAATGTTTACAGAATGCTACTGAATTTTGCTCAAGAGAACATTGTTCTTTTGAAGGTTTGTAAAAAAAATGATACAGACTGTTACTGCCATGTGTTCCTTTGCTTAGACCGAGGAAACATGGTGGGGGGAGGGTTTTTTTGGTTGTTTTGTTTTAAGGACAGCCTTGAACTCTAGCCACTTCCTATAAGCATTTAGTCTTCACATATTCAAGTAGCAAAACACATAAGTAGGAGGGAGGTGAGCCCATTCATATGCCTAAAACTTCGTGGGCATCACACTAACCTAAACCTGTGAAAGAAAGTGAAAGTGTCAGTCGCTCAGTCGTATCTGACTCTTTGAGACCCTATGGACTGTAACCCTCCAGACTCCTCTGTCCATGGGATTCTCCGGGCAAAAATACTGGAGTGGGTTTCCATTCCCTTCTCCAGGGGATCTTCCCTATTCAAGGATTGAACCCAGCTCTCCTGCATCGCAGGCAGATTCTTTACCGGCTGAGCCACTTCGTGGGCATCACACTAACCTGATCCTGTAAGGTCCCTGAAGGCTGAATCTACCTGAAACATCAGAGTCAGACTTTGGTCCAAAGCTCAGCTGTGGCTAGAGTCTTCCTCGGCCTCATTCGGTGTCATGTGGGCAAGTAGTTCTGTAGCCACTGCTCCCTGAAAAATCCGTCCTTCCCAACAGAGGTGCGGGCAGCCTGTGAAAACGGCCCAGTCACCATTTGGTGGAAGCTCTTTTTTTTAGTAAATTTATTTACTTTTAATTGAAGGATAACTGATTCACAATATTGTGTTGGCCTCTGCCGTACATGAATATGAGTGGGCCATCGGTATACCCGTGTCGCCTGTCTCCTGAACCTCCCTCCCACCTCTCACCCCGTCCCACCCCTCTAGGTTGTGACAGAGCACCAGCGTGAGCTCCCTGAGTCATACAGCAAATCCCCATTGGCTATCTGTTTTACATATCGTAGTGTATGCGCTACTGTGTCACTCTCTCCAGGAACTCTTCAAAACACCTTGCTCTTTGATTGGGGTGCTCTGTCCCTAAAACACAAAACCTAGCCTCTAGATGTGACTTTAAAACCAGCTTTCCCAGGGAAGTGTATTTGGCTATTCAGCCCCTGACAAGATTCGCATCAGAATCATGACGTGATGGAAATAAAACTTAGGAGACACAAAGCAACTTTTCTCAGCGTGTTGACTCAGTTGATAAAATCTCCCATGTGAACCTCCCGAGAGCATCTCTCAGAACACTGGTTTGCACACGTGTATTAATCGCAGTGAACTGTCTCCCAGAAAGTGGGCTTCTCCTTAAGGTTCAAACCACCACCTTACTTTTAGAAACTGCTTTACACTTTCCAAAGCACATTCATGCTTGTTCTCCCACTGGATCCATCCCCCCTGATGAGAGGGCTTTAGGACACAGTCCCATGGTTCCCTCTGGGAAGCATCCTTTCTGCCCTTCTGGAGAGCCAGCTAGTTCCTGGCTAGTACACACAAAATAAGCGTGTGTGTGACTGTGAAGGGAGACCCCTAGTCACAATATCTTGTCACCATCTTTCATAGCTCTGAGATTCCCCCTCTTCTGCCTCAGGCAGGAAAATTAAGTGAGAGTGAGACGGAGGAGAGGAACAGCAATAACGTATCTATTCTTGCCTTTTCACTGGATAATCTCAATAAGGAGTTAGTAAAGCATCAGAGTTTATCCATTTGAGTCCACTCTGTCTACGGTCTAAGTCCCCAGCTTGTGCCACTGCCGTCGGGAACTATGTCTCTCCTTGATCAATATTTACTTAACAAATAGCAGGGATGAGAGAGTTTGTTTAGAGGCATCACGTGCACACCAGGGTGAATGAATGCTCGGGAAAGTACCTCAACTTTGTCTCCTTTCCTAGGATCTAGGGGTGTATGTGCGTGTGTGTACGCGTGTGTGCACATATGAGCATGCACATACAGCCCCATACAAATGCCCTTTTTAACTTCTCCGAAGACACGAGTCATTCAGAAAAATGCCTCGCTGTGTATGATTAGTACATTATTTATCCCATAAGAGAACTCGCAATATCAATTCAGTTTCAAAAAACTCCAGCCCAAAGTTTGCTTCTCCTTTTGTGCTCCTATAGGGGTTAAACATTTTAGAAAGGCTCTTAGGATGAATTAGAGGTACGAGCATCTTCCCTTGACCCTTTTCACATGAGTGGAAGGGAGGAAAATGCAGATGGAAACAATAAAAGCAGTTTGATAGGGCAACTCTAACTATATATTTCTGATGGCATGACATTTCTTTTTTAAAGAAATCCCAAGGAGAGAAGGAGCTCTTGAGATTTTCAAAGCCACTTAGCCAGTTTTCGGAATCAGATGTGTTTAAGTCTAATAATAAATATGAACACCCTGGTGTTGAAGTTGAGAGAGCTCTACTCTTTCAACTTCACTCAAACAATTGCTTGAGGCTCAAGTCAGGGCCCTCAATGCAGTTGACTTGGAGGCACCTGGGTCTAGATTGAGGGGTTTTGTTTCTGTGTATGGGGAGAGGCTGAGGGGGAAACTGTGGGAGTTATTTATTTATTTGATTTTGTGAATCAGAGTTGTAAAAGCCATCTGAAATATTCATGCAGAATTGTCTGAGAAGCCCGTTTCTGTTTTATTTACTGCACAGTAGACCAGCCACAGCGGATTAGTTCTACAATACCCGTAACAAAAGCCCAACAGCTGATGCATGTGATGTTAGGAGGTGACAAAACAGTTAAAGTATGCTGCTGGCTACAGGCGAGCCGTCAGCAGACGCAGACAAAAGGGTTTGTGACAAGAATAACTCTCTCTCCAAGGCGAGCAGTGAAGAGTATCCAAAATACCAGTACCCTTTTCTCCTTGACATTGTCTTCTTACAGTCAGCACTTTATTGTCCTTTTATAGTATTTTTTAAATGGAGGAGCAAGAAGAAAGTAAACCCAGACACAGAACTAATTCACCAAAATAGTAAACCAAGGTTTTACTTTCCCAGCAGTTAGCCACTTCTGCCCTTACATAGATTTCCTTTACCATTTCTTCACTGAAGTTTGAAAAGAAAAGTTTCAAGGATGAACTGAAAAGATGATCCATCTTGAAAAGATTGCCATCTCTTGATTAATAAGCTGGAGAAGCCATGTGAGCCTTTGGTTACTAGAGAGAGGAGCTAGGGAGCGAGGTCTGTGCCTGGTTTATTTTTTGTCCATTTCGGCAAACATCATTCCACTGATGAAATGAAGCCAGTGGGCCAGGTTTTAAAGGGGATGGAGGATTGTAAGAGAGCCACAGGGAGCTGTGCAAGGGGCAAGGTTTAGATCCCCAGAAAGAGGCCGATGGATGAGCCTCTGGCCGTTTCAGAGGTGTGAAAAATCAGCTACCCTGTCTCCAGAAAATAGGAGAGGCTGTCTTCTTTTTAACCTTTGTAATTCCCCTTCTTTTCTCTCTGACATTCATTCAGCTGCCAAGAGCGTTTGGCAAGGCTTGGGCCAGCGAGCACACTTGCAGTGACCGCTAACCTTGGTATGTCCTGACACTTATGATGAGTGTCTGCAGGACGCAGAAGGCAGGCAGCCTGCTATGTCAGGCTTTTATTATGTGCTGCAGAGGCTAGGGACAGCCAGTTTAATAAAACAAATCATCCTTGAAGGTAAAGCAACTGGGAAGAGGAGGAGGAAGACGGGGGGGAAATGTGTCTTTGCCACTCATTCTGATAAAAAAAAAAAAAAGAACAGCAAAAAGCACCCACCCAATGCACCGTGTGTGTGTGTGTGTGTGTGTGTGTGTGTGTGTGAGTGTGTGACAACCCAGGCACCCCTGAGCAGACTTGAAAATATCCTCCCATTTCTCCCATTTCACCTAAGCCCACAAGGCCCTCGTTTGCTCTGAGGAGACTCACGAACAAACAGTGGTGATGAAATAGGTGGATGCTGAGAGTCAGCCCCTTGAAATATATGAGTTGGTCAAGTACCTCCTCACAATTATATTCTCCTCCAGATATCAAGGCAAGGAGAGGCAAGACCATTTGGGGTGAGGTTCCTATATTGGGATGCCTTTTATCAAAGCAAAGTTTCCACTAGCCTCTCCTGAAGAACACTCAGCACCGCAGCTCCCACAATAGCCTCAGAGTCCCGGCCAGAGACTTTGGAAGCCTTTTGTTTTTCCCCTGTGGCATGTCCAAAGGCATGGCCTTCCCTCCCCCTCCCACCGGCCGGCATTGTCTTGCATTCCAGGGACTTGATTGACTGTTGCCACCTGATGCTGAAGAGATACTCTAGGGTTCATTCTGCAGATTGTTGGGTTCTATTAAAAGAAACCTAGATAAGGGATTACTTGTCACTAAGGGATTTTCTGCAGATGTTTATTAGTGATTGGAAATCCATTAGGTGTGAAGAGGTACTGAAAAAACACGGATAAGACCAGTCTCATAACCCAGAATTCTTAAGACGCTCCCTCAGAACATCAGAAAGGACTCCCCCCCACCCCCTTACTCTGTTAAATGGAGTTGGGGAGACTTTTCTGGCAGAGAGGTAAGGGTCTCTCTTTCATGGGCAATATTTCTACCTGTGGATGGAATTCCTTGGCGCTCTCTCAGATCAGTTGCTACCCATCAATTTACCTCTGTGGAGCCACCAAAAAATAGATTAATTGCTCTAGCAGTAGCGGATCTCATTATAACTTTCTTTTATCTAGCCCAATCCATTGCGTGAGTATTGCCTCAAATTAAGCACAAAATTAGCAAACCATTTCATTTGTTCTCAAAGAATTCATCCCTTCCCAAACATAAACCAATAACCTGAGTCTCCTCTTGGGAATCTTTTGTGTCATTCCCACTTATTTTGAAGTTACTAGCTCTTCTGTGGTTTTTCTAAACCACAGATCCACAGCTTGTCAAGGTTTTGATGCCTCATATAAGTAGGAATTACTGAAAATGCATTTAAAAGGAGCCAGCAGGGTTTAATGGCAATACACCTGGATCGGTTATTTCACATGAGTCTCTTCATCTCATAATTTCTTCATCCCATAGAATCTCATACTTTCTTCTTCTATAAAATGAGCTCTGAGATCTATTTCAAGTCTTTAAATTCTATTTTTTATCATTATTTTAAAATTCCTTTTTTTAAGTATTTAAGTGGAAGGTAAGGTGTGATTCTAGAGCAATGTGGGGCAAAGCAGAAGGCAGGGTCTCGGTTTGAGCTGTTTATCAAAGACGATGCAACAAAACCCTGTGTAGCATTGTGAGGAAAACACAGAATAGAAGCCAGGAGAGTGCTCAAAAGACATCTAATGATAAATTCACTACAACTGGATATAAATAGGTGAAAAGCTAAATGACATCAAGACACAAATGCACAAATTGTTAAAGGACAGCCCAAGAGTATTGCTAAAAGAAATAAATGTTTGAAACAGGATGCGTATGTGTGTGCCAATTCGCTTCAGTCACGTCGGACTCTTTGCCACCCTGTGGACTGTAGCCCACCAGGCTTCTCTGTCCATGGGATTCTCCAGGCAAGAATACTGGAGTGGTTGCCATGCCCTCCCCCAGGGGATCTTCCCGACCCAGGGATCAAACCAGCATCTCTTACTCTCTTACTTCTCCTGCCTTGGCACAGGTGAGTTCTTTACAACTAGCACCACCTGGGAAGTCCTTAAAAAAGGATAAAACCCACTAAAAATCAGTAACCAGCATGGCCGATGATAAGAAATAACTGGGACTTCCCTGGTGGTCCAGTGGTTAAGTATCTACCTTCCAATGCAAGGGGGTGGGTTCGATCCCTGCTCAGGGAACTGACATCCCACATGCCGTGTGGCGTGGCCAAGAATTAAAATAATACATTTTTAAACATTAAAAAAAAAAAGAAAATAACAGAGTGGAGGCTGTGCACAGCCCCCAAAGAAATTTCTTTGATCTGTTCTCAGGCAAACCCCCAGAACTGCACCTCTTCCCTCCTCCAAGGCTGACGCTTTTCTAGATGCATCCCCCTCCTCTGACTATCTTAAACGTCATCCCTGCTCCCTTGGCCCTGGTTTCCAGATCTCCTGGGGGTCCTGGGAGTGGGTAGGCTTCATCTGGCGCCCCTGCCATACCTCTGTCCCTAGAGCTCTCCGCCAGGCTAGGCTGCATCCTCGAGTGTTCAAGGACCATAGATCCTCATCGTGGGTCTGTTGCCGACGGCCAGGGAAACCACACTTCTTGAAATGTTTCTTTTAATAAATGCCTCTGATGATGTTTCTGTAGCATTTGGCTAACAGCTCCCAAACCCCGTAGTTAGAGTGGGTAGTTGCACTGTGTAACTGGTCTCCAGCCATAATCCCTCTCTCAGTAACGCCCATTTGACACAATTTGAAGGATCGTCTTTGGGGAAGACAGGAATGTACTCAGAAAGGCTGCTTAATGACTTTTTATTTGGTAGAAGGTGAGTGGGAGGGCTGATTGCCACTCCATGCCCTTCTCATCCCACAAATACACGTGTATGTGCAGGAGATTGGGGAGAAGGTCATCGGAGTTCAGTTGAATTCTCATCAGGGAATGGCCTTTGGAGTATATGGGTTTGCACATTTATGGAGGGCAAGGTGCTACGTGCATGCTCAGTGGTATCTGACTCTTTGTGACCCCATGAACTGTAGCCTGCCAGGCTCCTCTGTCCATGGGATTCTCCAGGCCAGAATACTGGAGTGGGTTGCCAACACTACATTAGGTTGCCATTCCTCCTCCAGGGGATCTTCCCGACCCAGAGATCAAACCAGCATCTCTTGCATTGGAGGCAGATTCTTTACCACTTGAGCCATTAGGAAAGCCCTGGGGAGCAAGGTGGTATTTCCATTATTCCCCAGGCAGTGGTTGGAACTGTGTCCTGAGAAACTAGCCTCGCTTGCTCGCTCGCTCTCTCTCTCTCTCTCTCTCTCTCTCTCTATATATATATATATATATATATAGGGAGAAGCTTCTCAACATTTTCACTTTTTCTAGAGTCCAGTCAGCCCCAGATTGGGGCTCTTTTTCTTCTGGAGCATCATTAGGTTTCTTTCAAAGGACAAGTGACTTGCCATAGGAAGCACTGAACTTCTTTGTCCAACTCCAAATGTCTCAGACAGGTTTGTCTGGTATCATTTTCATTTTCTTTAACAGTTACTATCATTATAAAAAGGTCCACTGCACAAAGCGAGAAAAGGTGGGGAGAATGGGATCAAATATGTTCAGAATGACAACCCCTCTCTGTTACTTTGGTGAGCAGCAGGTCTGAGCCAAGATAAAAATCTTTCACCTCTTGTCTATGTGTAGATAGATCCGTCTACACATGCAGCTGCAGGGCTTTTACTTCCTCAAATGTCTGCACTTACTATAAAAGTAAAACATTATTCATGTGTAAGTTCCCCCACTAAAGGAAAATTATAAAGTGTCAGTGTGTACTTGGAAAATTATGAGTATCTGGAATGATTCTGTGAATCCTTTGTTTCATTGTGGGAGTGATAGGTCCTGCTTTACCATGTAACTTACAGAGATTACTAAATAAGTACATGAGTAGCTATTCCTTTCTCTAGACAAGAGGTCAGACTATTAAACAACTACTAATAAACAATTCATAAGCACATGCACAGAAAACACACGCACACATATTCATTGCTGTGGTAGAAAAGAATTAACAAATAGATTTTCTGAAAAGTATATTTGGAGAATGTTTACCTTGAACTACAGTGACTTTGAACAATTCCCTTATTCTCTCTGAGCCTCCATTTTCTCACTGTAAAATGGGGTTAATAACCACAGAGATGTTGGGGGAAGTGAATGATACAGTTCACATTCAGTATATAACACAGTACCTGACACATAATAAGCAGTCCAAAAATGTGGAGTATTATTACTGTCAACTGCATAAGTCACTCTCTTATGGAGAAATTCTCATCTCAAGGTAAAGTATTTTCTGGCTAAAATACTAAAAAGGATTTTAGTATTTGGTACACATTTTGTATTTTGGCCTTCCCTGATGGCTCAGATGATAGAATCTGCCTGCAGTGCAGGAGACCTAGGTTCGATCCCTGGGTCAGGAAGATCCCCTGCAGAAGGGAATGGCAACCTACTCCAGTATTCTTGTCTGGAGAATTCCATGGACAGAGGAACCTGGTAGGCTACAGTCTATGGAGTCACAGAGTCAGACACGAGTGAGCAACTAACACTTTTGTATTTTGGGACTCAGTATTAATATCATTATCTTACTCTTTTTTTGTACATAGCGTAGAGGCATACCTCAGAGATATTGCAGGTTCCATTCCAGACTACCAAATGTTGCAATACAAAGAGTCACATGACGTTTTCTTTACTTTTCCAGTGTGTTTAAAAGTTATATTTATACCATACTGTACTCTATTAAGTGTGCAACAGCATTATGTCTAAAAAAAGTACATACCTTAATTAAATATACTTAATTGCTAACAATGCTAGCCATCATCTGAGCCTTGAGTTGTAGTCTTTTTGCAGTAGTAACATCAAAAATCACTGATCACAGATAACGAGAGCAAAAAGTTTGAAATATTTCGAGAATTACCCAAGTGCGACACAGACACATGAAGTGAGCAGTTATCATTGGAAAAATGGTGCCAGTCGGCTTGCTTCACACAGGGTTGCCACAAACCTGCAATTCATAAAAGACACGCCATCTATGAACTATAAGAAAGCAAAACAAAGTGCAGTGAAAGGAAGTATGCCTGTACTTTATAGTGTGGAATATTTTGGTATACAATTTAGCAACAGAGTCAACAGTCCTCTAATACAAGCAGGACACTAAGGTTTTAATTTTCTTCATTTGTAGCGTGGGTTTAGTTTATATCAAAGGCCAATTATTAGTCTACTTTTGAGAAGACATTTTGTTTTCCTAATGGAAATATGATTCAAATTCTGAAAGATAAGGTAGAGAACTGATTCTGGAATACACCTCTTTAATGAAGCGAGGAGTCCCAACGGTATGTCTGCATTTTTCTACTCAAATATTCACAATGGAATCCAAGTTTTTCAATAGGTCTGCATGTATCCTTTGCATAAGTCTTTTTCTAAAACTCTACAAAGCTGTCAACCCCACATTACAATGCTACTATATATAACAACTTTACATAAGAGAACAGGGGTCGGCCATTTTTAGAAAATGCAGGTGCCCTGTAAGCCCCTATCAGAAAGAAAGACCTTAGCTCAATTTCCTTTGAAGAACGGGAGACTTGAAACTGAAAACTTTATTAATGCCATTGTCTCCTTGTATCAGCAGGTTCCAGAGAGATTCCTGGAAGTTGCGCAGATCACATTACGGGAGTTTTTCAATGCCATTATCGCAGGCAAAGATGTTGATCCTTCCTGGAAGAAGGCCATATACAAGGTCATCTGCAAGCTGGATAGTGAAGTCCCTGAGATTTTCAAATCCCCAAACTGCCTACAAGAGCTGCTTCATGAGTAGAAATTTCAACAACTCTTTTCGAATGTATGAATAGTAGCAGTCCCCTTTGGATGTCCACGTTATCCGTGTCTAGATTTTGATTTCATATATGTGTGTATGGGAGGCATGGATATGTTATGAAATCAGCTGGTAATTCCTCCTCCATCATCTTTCTCTCATCTTCTTCTGTTTTCAATTGCAACGGGGATGGTTCTTTTCCTGCCGCCTTTAGTTTACTTTTGCCCAAGGCCCTTAACATTTGGAGACTTAAAATAGGCTTAATTATCAGGGAAAAAAAGAATGTTGACGTGTGTAAAGTCTATATTAGCAAGGACGGGCATTTGTTTAAAATGCGTCTGCTGGATTCATGGTTTGTTGCAAATGGCGGTTGGCGGAGGGAGACCCGTGACACAGCCCGACTCCGCAGTCAGTGATGTGTCTCTTGTGTTTACTGCTGAGAAGGTCAGAAAACTGGATGAAACCACTTGATAAACTTAAATATTTTGCTTGGTTTGAACTCAGTAAGTAGCTTTTTATCACACGTTTGAAAATAATGCCGGTGGCAGATCAAGAGCTCACTTTTCAAAAGTACCCCAAAAGGCCACATTGTAAAAAGAAAACATCATCACTAACTGTCAAGTCTCTCCTCAGAGAAATGGCAAACACCCCAAACTAGTTTCTTTTGGAGGCAGAGCAATTTTATACAAAACTGACTAGTCAAGGTGAGACTGGAGATTCATGTGGTTTCTAGTCTCCTCTCGGAATTTTGCAATAGGTTCTTCTTGGTAGTAGTGAGTACCTATCGTTCTTCATACAGGAAAACCCCTATAATGTGTTGTTATTTTCTGTGTATCTTGCTTAAGACATAAAAAGGCACATAAGTTTCCAATTTATTCTTTGCAAAACTTTGTTTATATGCTTTAGAAGAATTATCATGTCTGTGTAATATTTAACAAATTTTTTTTTTTTCAAAAAACACTATTTTCTGAATTCCTTTCTATGGTAAGGAATAAAGGACATCCTAACTTGACCATAAAATTCCTGCCTATACTAGAAGTTTGTTGACAGCTGCTAGCTGACTGGATCTTCCCCTCCTGAGAGGAGTACATTTGAGAATGACCTATTTTCCTATACATTTCCACACTACCTACCCTGATGGATATTCAAAGCGGTGACAGTCTAATTTAAAGTGTTTTCATTTTAGGTACAGTGTTTTAAAGCAATTGATAAAGTCTCTTCTAACTCAGAAGCTAGTAATTGACCAAAACATGAGAAGAGTGTATAGAATAGGAGCATTTGGGAGTTAACCCAAAAGACACAATTTCAGCACACATGAGAAAGCTAGCTGCTATTTCATGCTTTCTTCAATGGTTCTCCTCTTTTTTTTCTTTCTCTTGTCTTTTTCCAGTTTTTCAAAGGTGTACAACGTTTCCATACTTGCTTTTAAAAAGCTGTATGGCATTCACACTTGTTTTCTTGGATGGGTTTTGTGTGCAGAGGCAGTAAGAATTCCTTTTTTATTCTAATAGTGTTTTCCAGAACCCTCCCTCCCTTCAGTAATTTGATCTACATCTTCTAAAATGACACAGTAAAAAGAAAAAAAAAAAAAAGAAAATCCTGGTATGTAGATTATGTACAACATAAATACCGTTTTTCCTTGATTTTTATAAAAATGACATTTGACTTTGGAGACTGTCGGTTGACCCATGAGACTAGCTGACCCAATCGCTGTAATTTAACATCATTTATAAATTCTGCTGATGGACAGGAATGTATGAAGGCAATTATTGTCAGCACAAAGCTTTAAAACCTGCTGACTTTAAATTAAACGGTGTGGTCCTGTGATGCCTGCGTCATTCAGGAGACAGCCTCTCACGGTGTGGACGGAGTGCAGCAGCCTAGGCCTGGGACGCCCCAGCCTCCCTGCACAACCGAACCCATCCCCCAGCTCGCAGGCTCCTACACAGCGAACACAGGCCCATCTGAGCCAATGTGTTCTTGTTCTGGCTTGTTTAGGGGAAAAAAAAATGTTCAGATAATCATCACATTGGAATATAATGCAAACCAAAAAAAAAAAAAAATCCAATCAGCACAAAGTAGAGAAGCAATCTCAACTTGTGGTCACACTCTTTTGCCTTGCTTCACGCCCAAAGGTATGACATTCGTTGTTCACATCAGTATACAACTGGCTCTTTTTGCTGTTCCATGGAATTCACATCACCATTGTGTTGCCATTTGCAAGGCAAAAGGCAAAACTGTAATATATTCACCTATCAAGACAGATTGCTAGTATCTTCCTGATCTGGGGCAAATTTAGTATTGATTCCAGACATATTTAGATTTTTAGTATTATTCTCCCCTGCCTTTCTAATTTAAATAGACAAATTAAGCAAAAGTGTGTATTCACAACCAAATGTTGATGTGCTTATCCACAGTAATATCCTCTCAATGTTCACTGAGGCATAGAAATTGTTTCAGAGTAGAAATTGCAGCGTGAGTAGAAACTCACCTCATTGTCCTGGAAACAGAACTTGATCATTTTGCTTTTAGGTGATTCTTTTTCTTTCCCCACCATAAAATCTTGTGCCTCCCAGTGCATTGGAAAATGACAAAAGCCTGTCTCTCAAAACGCCTATTTAACAGGTTTTTTAAAATCACCATCTTTCCAATCTTCGTTCAACTCTCACCACGTAAAAATTGGCGACTTGGGAGAAAGTTCGCTTTCTCTGGTGGGAGGGTGAAGGACTAGGGACAGTTTACAAAGGGAAACAAAGTCTAAAGTCCATGTTGAAATACCACATTTCCACTTATTTTCTGCTAACCCCAAATTATTTTTGCATCTACACTTGAGGTTATAGTCTGTGCCTAGACCTAAATGCACCAGCGGGGGGATTTTTAAAAATCCTTCAAAATCCCACTTTTTTCCCACAAGTACAATTGTTCTTGTGCCTTCTGTGGCTTTCGATTTCATCTTTTTGACTTTATTTCCAATTACTACAGCTGCAATAAACACTAGATTTTTTTTCTGGCTGTTTGACATAATGTTGATAGCTATGCATATTTTGTGTCTTTTTAAAAACAAAGCGGGAGAATACGTTTTTGAGAAGAGAATTTTTAGAACAGTTTGATACCGCAAATTATTTTTTCCTCAATTGTTTGAGCAGCATTCGAGTTTTGAAAATTCTTGTAGAAGCCAATTTTTTGTAACTGTGGTGCAAATCTTGTGTTTTCTTAGCCTAACGAAAAGTAGTATAGAAGCAATATTTCATACCATGTGCTATATATGTGTGTGCAGATGTGTGAACATAAACACATACACACATATACACACATGTAAAAATAGACATATATATATGCGTGTGAAGTGGAAAGCTTACCTTTTCCTACCTAGATTTAAGGACCTATTTTAGGCTTGTTATGTTTTGTCAAAAGAATGTTCTATTTGCAACAACAAAACATTTAATTCTTACTGTATCTCTGGCTGTTTAATGAGGACATTTCACTTTAACTGGTAAAACAACGTGGAAGATGGTAGAATGTAGTCATTATTTAAGGAAATGTTCACCCACATATTCCCGAAGTTTGCGTTGTGCCTCCAAGTATTATTCCATTAAAGTGTTTTATGTTTGCCGACTCTTTGTTGCTGTGCTAGGGATGTGGGTGAATATCATTTTTAAAAATGTTAAAAACGACAAAAAAAAAAAAAGCAAAACAAAAACACTAAAGCAAGAGGGGAACTTTTATAAAGCAATGTAAATATTTAACCTCATGGCTGTTGTTACGTAAGACATGAGATTTTAATAAATAACTACATTCTCACAACATCTGTTGAATTTATTAGGAACACTTCGGTGACTGTATAGACAGTTGAAAGCATTCTTGAAAATCCTGCTCTCTACTTTTAAAAGATAAGAGTCTCTTTCATCAGATGTCAAGGGCAAGGGTAATGCAGTTTCTGTAAATTTATGAAATTTCTTTTCTGTGTACATGAAGACACTTAGTATGTAATCCCCCTCCCCCCCACACACACACATACATGCATACACATAACAGGTTAATATTAAGTCGTAAAGCTAAAGAGTTGGGGGCTTTCAAATCAGGATGTTCCCCAGAAACAATCATAAATTCATCAAAGAAAAAGTGGTTTACAGAATCCCCCGAGAGAAGCCGTGTGCGTGTGAGGACAGAGCAGAATCTCTTTGCCATGTATATTATAGACTCTTTATTGGTGTGAATAGTACAAATGTTTCGTTCTGGTACAGACTCCGTGTTTGCAAATTACAAGAAGCATTGTTTTCAAAAAGCTCCCCTTAAAAGAACGTAACTGGTTTCTATGAGTAAGCAGTTACTGTATTGCACTTACATGTGATGTTGAAGGAAATGCAGTTTTGTTTTCTGTAGATCTGTTGGTTGTAAACCACCTATAAGACTAAAGCTAAAATGCTCATTTTCAGAGCTGGGATCAAAACTGGTATTTAACCTTTGCATCTTCTTATAAGTATCCTTCTAGAAACATAACAGAATCTGGGAGCAACTGGACTTTGAGTCTTTTCAACTGAGCCCTCTCTCAAAACTGACACCCCCGAAAATGCACAAACATGAGCATGAGCAGAAAAGGCAAACAGAGTGGCCCTTTTTTGTGAAAATGGATCCATTCTTTGTTTTTTAAAATATTTGAATCCTCTCCATAGGGGGGAAAAGCATTTTAAAATTGTATATTACCACTTCAAAATTAAAATTCGGAAAGCAAATGTATTTGGGGTTGGTCTCAGCAATACCCAGAAGAATCAAAGGTCCTGGCTTCCCCCAATATTGTCCCAGCCATTTCTCATATGTATATAGTATAAACCGTGACAAAACACTGCCTTTATATTATTTAGCAATATGTTGTAAATAGCATTATTAAGCTCTTTTTTTTTGTAATAAAGACCCTTTGATTTGAATATAGTACAATAACTGAACTGATAAAGTCAATTTTTGATTTTTTTTTTTTTAGCTAGAGGCAATTTCAATTGTGGATTTTTGTTGTTGTCTATTGTTCTGAAGACTTTGCATAATTTATTGGTTTAATTTATCCTAATTTATTTGATGAAGGTGTACAATTTTGTATTACCAAGGATGTACTGTAATATTAATTGATATGATAAAAAAAAAAACAATGAGACTCCCTGTCCATATTAAAAAGTAAATAAAAAAGGTGCAGTAGACAATTGATTTTAAAGTAAAAGTAAAAAAAAATTAGTTTGGCAGCTACTAAATTTTAAAACAGGAAAAACAATTTGTTGGGGGGAGGGTGGGAAGGGGGTTTTACTTTGTGTGTTGAAGCTTTTGTATACTCTGCAAACTTTTACCTTTTGCTTTGTACCACTTAAAGGCTACAGTAGTCCAATTGCCTTGTGTGCCTTCCATCTTCTCTTAAACTGAATGTATGTGCAGTATATATGCAAGCTTGTGCAAAATAAAATATACATTACAAGCTCAGTGCCATTTGATTTCTTTTAAACATTTAAACACATAACATGTGACATTTAGTTTTTGGACCTGTGTCCAATTGTAGGACAGCAGGCTAGTTGTGACTGTAATATCAATTCGGGAGTTTTCCTCCTCCTGCCAGTTTGGCAATTTATTTTTTTGTTTGTTATTTTTGGTCATGTACTTGCAAGATATTAGTTCCCTGACCAGGGATTGACCCTGTGCCCTCGGTACCCAAAGTGAGAAATCCTAACTACTAAACTGCCAGGGAATTCCCTGGAGTTTTCCTTTTATTACAATTCTTAAGCCTACAAACCTAGGATCGTTACACACAACTCATAGAAATGGTCTTTTTTTACTTCAGACATTTGTAGTAAATGGCTAGATTTCTGTCTGAAACCTCTTCTCACAGATTTAAATTTAACCCTCAGAATCTATAAACAATGAAGGTTTTGGATGCAAACAATATTGTGAGCTAATAAATGCAGTTCAATTGTTAATGTCTCATGATTTGAAGAACAAGGAAAGATGTTCCCCAAATCACAAAATGGCAAATATGTTATTTGAAATATGGGGAGTGAGAGCTTGTATTGTTTCTACTCTGATTGAACTCAGAACTACATCCTAATGTAAATTTAAAACCTTCCTGAAATGTTCCTTTGGACAGGAATGGCAGCATGATTCATACTAAGAACATTGGTTGTATGGCTTTGGAAAACTTTCTTTCTCTCTTTTGCTTTAGTTTAAAATCATGTCTCCTTTATCTTCAAATCAAAAACCTTGAGGAATCATCAGAACTCATTTGCCCACTTGACAATGACCCTATTAAATGTCACTCACAGCGGCACCTCCCTTTCTCCCGCCGTATTTCTGTACACTGAGTCTTATCCATCTCTGAGATGCCTCCTTTTGCTCTTCCCCTCAGTGACAAAAACTTTATATTTTGACTCTCTTGTCATGAGAAGTGCTTAGAATCAGTGCCAACTGAAAAGCTATTAAATGGTAATGGTATTTTCCATTTTCAGCTCTTTTTTCTATCAATGGCACAAATTTAAATTCCAGCCTTCCTAATTAAATTGTGCGAAAGAGCATGCTCTGTGCCAAAATATTTATTCCCTGATTGGAGAAAGAAAGGCACGCTTCCCTTCACTCCCTGCTCCCCCTACCCCACCTCTCACCCTCAGCTCCCTTCTAACTGCTCTTGAAAGGGAGAAGGCATTTGCAGTAATATAATGAAATGACTTCCGTCTTCTGGTCCTTACTTAACACCAATCTTCTTTAAATCAGATTGGATAATCCAGGTAGTGACTAAATCACTAAGAAGTTCCGGTAGGTGATAATGTTTTCTGATAGGAGGTTCATGTAAACTGTAGCTTCAACTTATTACTTTTGTGACGCCATCCGATGGCGCTGACCCAGAATAATATGCATTGATACCACTATTCTTAACTTTGATCTGAACCCTGTTCACAGAACTTTTTCCATATATGTCTGTCTCAATGCCTGCCAGTACCCTTGGTATACTTAGAGGTTTAGGTTTCACCAAGTAATAGTAAATAAAAGGTTGATTTTATTCATTGGTATCTCCATTCATTATCATAAATGATAAGTTTTACTTAAAGACTGACAGCAAAAAATCCTCACATTTTTACAATTTATTCACACATGCTAAAGTGAGAGACAGATGTCTCTGAATACAAGGTCATAGGAAAACATCAAATATTTGCTGTGTGTTGCCAAGCTCTGGGATCAATGAACGCTCCTGAAGGCATAAAATACAAAAGAAGGATTTATAAAGGAAAACAGCTGGTATGATATCCATACAAAGTTGTGAAAGATTACTAAAAAAAATAAATGGTGCCACACACTCACTGCCCTCCACAAGCAATAACCCTTTGGAGGGAGGGTCAAGTCTCTAGGGTAAAAAAGCCTAAAGGGTAACCTTTTTCTTTGGTGTCTAGAAGGCTAAAGGATTCTTAGAGTCCATGTAGCTACCATGTTGACTTTCTCCGAAGGCTTTCTACATACCAAAAAAAAAATGTTTGCTAAAATGTTTTGCTTGTTGTCAACAACATGAGAACAATTCAGTCATGTCTGACTCTTTGCAACTCCATGGACTGCGGCACACCAGGCTTCCCTGTCCTTCAAGAAAGGGAATTTAGGGGGCTTCCCTTGTGGCCCAATGGTTAAGTATCCACCTTGTAACGTAAGGGACACTGGTTGAATCCCTGGTCCATGAAGATCCCACATGTTGCGGAGCAGCTAAGCCTGTCGTCCACAACTATTGGGCTTGTGCTCTAGAGCCCAGGAGCCACAACCACTGAAGCCCACATGCCTAGAGCCTGTGCTCCGCAACAAGGGAACTGACCGCAATGAGAAGTCGGTGCACCGAAATGAAGAGTAGCCCCTGCTCACCGCGACTAGAGAAAGCCTGGACACAGCAACAGCGACCACCACTGCCAAAAAATAAACTTTAAAAGATTATTTTATAAAAAAGAAAGGGAAATTAAGTTACAGGGCAAGGCAAGAGCAAAATTCTGAAGTTGGTCAAGGGCGGCTGGATCTTTTTTCCTCTGTTCATGATCACTTGCCCTTCAGGAAGTGTCTCAGCAAGTGTCATGTGATGCTCTCGCATGGCCCCAGCCCTTCCTCTGTTCAAGGGGACGGAGGCATCTACTACAGGTAACATGAAGAAATCACCAACTTGGTGTGTTTCTCTTCCAGTGGTATAGGTATTAAAAGATACATGGTGCACAGGAATGCACTTTACATTTTCATTTTGGGGCCAAGAACACCCCAGCGATTAAGGGTTGGAGGTCTTCCCCACCAAACACAAGGCCACGTCTTTGAACAATGTCACTCATGGCTACGCCTTGCCTGAATGCAATATCATCTGTCAGGGCATCCTGCTTCTCTTTCCAGGACTTATGGTCATTGAGTCCTTTGACCACTTTCCTGCCTGTGGTCACTGAGTCCTTTCAAGTGTCTCCAAAATCATTCAGAAGGAAGGACCCTTCTCCACTGGACATTGGTTTATTTTTCTGGTTAGAGAGGAAATTAACTAGTGCTGAAGAGATTTTAAAGAGAATCTAACTCAGTGACTTTTATTCCCAAGATCTCTAGGGTAATGTGGTACTACCTCAGGGGCCACCAAATCGAGATCTCTTTTAACCAAAGAATTCTTATCTTTATACTGGGGTGCAATAATCTGTTCACTTTTTTAAAAGGTGTTCTCTGTTTCAAGCAACAAAGATCTCATCAGATATGATAGGATAAGTCTCTAAGTATGAACGTGAGTATTAAATTCAAAAAGTTCTGTCAAACTTTGATTAAAAAAAAAAAGAAGAGTTCCATGAACTTGTGGTTGTGGGAGGAAGGTGGGTGAGGGATAGATCGGGAGTTTGGGATTGACATCTACACACTGCTATATTTAAAATAGATAACCAACAAGGATCTACTGTATAGCACAGTGAATGTAGCTCAATATTCTGTATTGAAATGGAAAAAGAATTTGAAATAGAATAGATGCATGAATATGTATAACCAAATCACTTTGCTATACACAGGAAACTAACACAACACTGCTAATGAACTACAATATAAAGATTTTTAAAATATGTGTTTATTGATAAAGTCAATGAAAAAACAAAAATAATCATAAAGGTGTAATCATACTAATTGTTCTCTTTTAGATAAATTGATTTAAAAATGTGGTATCTACATACAATGGAATATTACTCAGCCTTAAAAAGGAAGACACTTCTGATACAAGCTGTAACATGGAAACATCCTGAAGACATCGTGCTAAGTACAATAAGCCAGTTACAAAAACACAAAGGCTGTGTGAGTCTACTTGTATGAGGTTCTAAAAGTAATCAAATTGAAAGGGAAAGTAGGCTGGTGGTTGCCATAGAGCTATTGTTTAATGGGTATCAGGTTTAGATGGGGAAGACAAAAGAGCTCCAGAAGTGGATGGAGATGATAGTTGCAGAACCATGTAACTTGTCTGTTCCGTGTTGTTTGTTCTGTTTTTTGCAGAACCAAAATCAGTTGTCACTGATTTTACACTTGAGAATGGCTAAAAAGGTAAATTATATTTTATGCCTATTTTACAATATAATAGTAAACATCTTTTTAAAAGGTTAAAAAAAATAAAGGAGTTCTCTGCTAAACAACAACATAATACTCATCAAGTAAAGTAAGAGATCTTTAAGGATGAATGATTAGGTGAACATTAAAAAATAGTAGCTTTATGTGAGTTTTAGCAAACCTTCAAAAATAGAGATTATTTTTATACCAAAGAAACAGCACAGAGCCTGCCGGGCACATGCATTTAGTTCCCTTTCTTCTCCCCTAGCCAGTGGCTTTTGTCATCCTGCCATACTGTTTTAAATTGTGATCTGAGAACTATACCCTGACCCATGGCAGCTTCCCAGGACATTCAAATTTTGAAGAACACAGAAGTTCTCCAGGAACTAAAAGTTTCTTCCCATGCCTACTATTTCCTGGGGCCCTTGCTCTCAGCCTCAGGCCTCTAGCCACTGTGGCCCCACCTCCAGCCAGCCATGCTTGGGTATGCCCCAGAATAGGAGTGGAGCAGCTTAGAAAGATTAAGGTGCCATAACAGGCTGAAACAATCACTTAGGCTGTCTCTACCCTGGCAAAGGGGAGGGTATTATTTGCAAAGCCCCCTGCTGAGTGGCCCAGGTGCTAGCTAGACGGGCTCAGGAGATAGTTTGGCAGCCACCCTGGAAAAAATGCCTGTGTCTCTGCAAATAAATCTGCCGGTGGAGAAAGCGCTGAGTTTTCCCCAGTGCTTGTGCAAATAGTACTCTGTGCTTTGCCGGTATTGGACATTCCTTGGTGTGAGTAGCTCTAGACCATGAAAATGGGAGGCATGGATTTCTTGTCATTGTCGTTACCCTTGACCTGTTGGGAAATAATTTCAAAAATCAATGGTCCAATTTCCAATTATTCACAACATGAAAGCTCTTGGTAACCAGAAGAAACATTTTCTTTAAATACCTGTTTAGCACTCAGCAACTGAAAGTGAGCAAGAGAGTCTTGAAGTCTGACACAGTGGAAGGTAAATGAGCATGCACTCAAGCGTGGTATGGGCACGTGCATCTCAGGACAGGTATTCTAGAAAAAACACCTGTGCATTCTAGAAAAAAACTGTGAATAATATATCCATTATCAACTGAATATTATTTATCTCTTTTCTCCACTCGATATCCAAGGATTTGTAGAATTGACATTATGATTACATATATGAGAAATCTTCATGAAGTGGATGCATTTCTAAACAAAAAGCAAGTATCAAAGCTTATACTAGAAGAAGGAAAAAATCTAATAGAACTGAGATCCTAAAAGAAATGGAAAAACCTGCTCAAAAAACAAAATAAAAACAAATGCAATCTCCTCTCCTCCAAAGGCACCCAGCATTGTAGGTCTATGGGTGAATTCTATCAAATATCTAAAATATTAGATCAACAGTTCAGACACCTATATATACACATATACATCCCAATTTTTTATGAATTCTACACATTTATTAATACAAATGCAAAAACCCTAAGTAAAAATATAAACAATTCTAATCCACCAATATAGAAAAAAATACTATACTATAAACAAGTGGGGCTTGTAACAAATTGAGATTAAGGAAGACCCAGACTTACTGATTTTCTGGGTGAAAAGCAGAAAAAAGTTTACTGATGTGTTGATTTGTTTTTTTCTACCTTCTAGTGACAATGAAAACAAATATATCTTATTGAGGTGTCAGCTAAGTTTTTCTTTTACTAGGGCCAAGTAGCCTTTGCTCTTTCAGCAATTTTTGCTTGCCAGGTTGCCTAATTCAGAGACCATGTCTCATTTTAATATGCCTTTTTGGAATTCCAAGTCTTTAGAAAAAGTCAAATTTATCCAGTAGAGCTTTAAAAATTTCCCTCAATAATTTTTTAAAAAGAACTTAAAATGGAAAAGAAATCCAAAAAAGTAATGCTAATTAAAGATAGGCTCTTTCTTCCACCTAAAAGGAATCATGACTTTTTCATTTTCTAGAAAATTGACTTAAAATTAGAGCTTGTTTGTTTATACTGTAAGAGGAAAGGATAAGATACCAGGCTCTAAGGAAGCATTGACTTGGCCAGCACTGACCCAAGGCCATCTGGTGAAGCTCATGAGAACTGCCATTGCTTAGAACTTGGAGAGAGATTTGGCAATATCCTTACTTTTTTAAAATGTGTATGCTTTTGCCTCATCAATTCCACATCTAGCAATCAACCTTATGGAAATAATTGAACATACAAGCAGACAGGGATCACAAAGGCACATATTCAATGAAGTTAAAATGTGTGATTTTTTTTTTTCTCTATATTGTAGTGTGAGTCATTCAGTTGTGTCCAACTCTTTGCGACCCGATGGACTGTAGCCCGCCAGGTTCCTCTGTCCGTTAAATTCTCTGGCAAGAATACTGGAGTGGGTAGCCATTCTCTTCTCCAGGGGATCTTCCCAACCCAGGAATCAAACCCAGGTCTCCATTGAAGACAGATTGCTCATTGAAGGCAGATTCTGTCTGAGCCACCAGGGAAGCCCTGGGTGTTTTTTTGTTTTTCCTATGACTCAACTTAATCTCTTCCTCAGGCTCCTTTTTTTTTCTAATGGTAGAAAATAACCTAATCACTTTCAGGTGTACTCAACCTTTTCGGATGAAGTTTCATCCGTTTCTGCTCCTTTCCTCATAGGGTGACATCTAAGCTCTTGGGTGTTAACAAGGAGTCTTCTGGCTCTTGGTTGATGTCTAATAGTGGCAGGTCCTCTGATGCTCGAGCAAGGAGTCCTGCAAATCGGATGGCAAGGTGTCATCAGGGCATCATGCTTTGTTTGCTGACATGGCCATTACTGCATTAGGCTTCTATCCTCCAGCGTTCATACCAGTTCACACTAAGGCATCCTCAGGCCTTCACTGGCTCACTTTCCTCCCCATGCATTTTCTCCAATGGTCTGGACACAGGAATGTTGGAGTCTCTCCTCGAGCCAATCGGAGGTCTATGCTCTCTGTCCCTGGAGCTCAAGAAGTCTGAACCCTCCAGCAGTCATGCCATGTTGGCCCAGGAATTTCTGCATGGCTACTGTATTCAAGATGCAACGCTACTATATTCTAGATGCCAGACAGCGCACAGATACAAATCCTGTCTTCTACACTCCAAACGTATTTGGCTGTTCTGTCATCTCCACCCAAATCACAAGCTCAGCCCAAGATAGAAAGTGCAGGGCCCCATTGTAGGGAAGGTCTGATGTAGTCCTTCTCTAGCAATTTTGTCCTCTGGACCAGGAAAATGTCTTCCAACAGGGACGGTGGGCCAGGCTGGCTCCTCATCTGTGATCAGTCTGTTCTTTGTTGAGGATGAGGCTTTATGCCTTGATTCCTTTGGCTAACTTTTGAGACTGAAAACACCCTTTTCTATCACAAAAAGTCAGGCTCTGGAAAATTAAAAGCCTTAACTTTCAAGACTATCATCTCAACGCTGAGTTTTAAGAACCTATTTTAAAATTCTAAAACCTTGATTCTTTGTTCTCTGCGTTTGCCCCATGAATCCCTTCTAGAAGCAGTGCTCGCAGGTGACTGAATAAGGGCAACTCACAGATACTGATGTGCAGCTGGGAAAACTTCAGTTAATATGTCTAAATTTTATGTGACATGTTCAGGAATATGCACTGCAAGTTCGTATGTCATAATAGAAAAAGGTAGACAAATTAAATATTGATCATAAGGTGAACTGTTAAAATAAATTGTTACTTTATGTCTCTGTCAATGTAACTTAACTTGAGTTGATGTGACCCCAGGAATAACTATTTCCCTAACATGTTACCTAATGTGCTCTAGCTCCTTGGAAGAAAAGCTATGACCAATCTAGACAGCATATTAAAAAGTAAAGACATTACTTTGCCAACAAAGGTACATATAGTCAAGGCTATGGTTTTTCTGTAGTCATGTATGGATGTGAAATTTGGGGCCATAAAGAAAGCTGAGTGCTAAAGAATTGATGCTTTTGAACTGTGGTGTTGGAGAAGACTCTTGAGAGTTCCCTGGACTGCAAGGAGATCAAACCCATCAATCCTAAAGGAAATCAGTCCTGAATATTCATTGGAAGGACTGATGCTGAAGCTGAAACTCCAATACTTGGCCATTTGATGCGAAGAACTGACTCATTTGAGAAGACCCTGATGCTGGGAAAGGTTGAAGGCAGGAGGAGAAGGGCATGGCAGAGGATGAGGTGATTGGATGGCATCACCAATTCAATGGACATGAGTTTGAGCAAGCTCTGAGAGTTGGTGATAGACAGGGAAGCCTTTCATGCTGCAGTCCATGGGGTCACAAAGAGTTGGACATAACTGAGAAATTGAACTGAACTGAATACATCACTGCAATTGTACAAAAACTATTCTGTTTTCCCAAAGTTTTGTTTGTGCTTTCAGTTGTAAGATTGATTTCATGTCTATAGAATATTATGCAGCCACTAAAAGTTTAAGGATGAGGAATAGCTTTGTAGTGAATGGAAAGTTATCCACACTATGTTACTGGGGTTCATAAATAAATATAGGAATATGACATGTAACATAACTCCATTTTGGTTTATTTTTTCAGTTGATGTATCTTTATCTACAAAGTTCATATGGGCACATGCACACACCACCATAGTAAATGTTACTCTCCAGGAGTAGAAATGGGCAAACAAGCCTTAAAACGAGGGCTTAATTGTCATATTTACTTTATACACTTCTGTAGTGTTGGAGTTTTTTTCAGTGAGCAAATACAACTTCTGTTTGTAAGATTCATATGTACCAAGACAAAAGCACAGAGGGAATGTGAGAGCTTCACTTCAGAGGGGAACAGAGGTCCTGCCCTGGATCAGAGCACGCTGCCTCACCCTTCCCCCGATTCCGTCTTGTTTTGCTGTCCAGCGGGCAGTCTGCACTGCCTAGCTCGCCTTAGCTGTCTCGAACTCCTGAAGAAGGCACAGACACAGGGCCGGACAGGCCTGCGTCTGAAGTCTAATCCATAACTTGTCGAGTTTTTAGTCTTTTTGAATCATAATTAGTTCTTTCATAAAATAACACCTACCTCTCAAATGGAGGAGTAAATGAGATGTGTTGTATGAAGTGCCTGGTATAGAAGATGCTCCATAAACAAGAAGAGGAGGAGGAAGTCAGAATGGAAGATGTATAGCTAACCTTGGGGAGTGGGAGCCAGGAGTGTCCCCACAGGGTGGTTATTGATATGTTTAAATGCACCATTGGTGCCTTATTCCTTTTTCTTTTTTTCCTTCAACTTAGCAGCCCAAATCCACCCCAATTGAACATCTGGAAAAGGAAGCAAGCAGGGTACACACACGGAGTGAGCTCTGCACCCATCCTCAAAAGGAGCCTGCTCCAGGTGGTACGTGGGTGTGGGTGCTATAGATGGGAGGGAGGCGTCAAATACACACAAAGCACATGCTGTGCTTTCCTGGGTCAGTGTGATAATGGGTTTGCAGTTCCCTACCATGTATGAGAAGGAAGCAAGAAAGACAGGGGAACTTTATTTAGGAAGATCAGAGTTGAGGGTGAGTGATCAGAAATTAACTTATGAAAGAGATGGCACAGGGCTTTCCCGGTGGCTCAGTGGTTAAGACTCTATGCTTCCAGGGCAAGGGTGGGGTGGCAGGGGAAGGGCGTGGGGTGCAATAGCTGATCAGGGAACTAAGATCCTACATGCCATGTGAAGAGGCCAAAAGAAAAAGAAAAACAGACGGCACTAAATCATCCTATAAGTCTGAGTAGAGGGCAAAATAGGGGAACAAAGAGGATGGTAAACAATGTACATTCAGTTGTGGAAACTTCCCCTGGATTTAGTGAGATGTGATGCTCCCACTTCCGGGAATTGGAAACTTGAGCAGAGCATGTTTAGAGGCAGAGCTGGAAGGCAAAGGAAATCTAGGCCACCCCCACCCCCACCTGCCTTGACCTCTCACCCTAAAGACTCAGGAAAAGGAAAATCAATGGGCTCCCGAAGTGCAGGAGCCCAGGGTCCGGGGCTGGAATCTGACCCATGCAGAGTGTTTACTGATCTAAAGGCGGATAGGTTCAAATGAGCTCATCTTTATCTTGAGAGGAAATTATGAAGCCCAGACCCAGACAAAGCCACATTTTATTCAATGAAAATTTACTGCCACCACCCGCCACCCCTCCCCCCGCCACCTCCCACCCCGCAACACACACTACATCACATGACACATCTACCCTAGTAACCCCACTTCTGAAGCTCAGTTCTGAAAGACCAACGAATGGGGAATTGTGAGCTTATAGAAAACCAACAAAGTTATTTCAGAACATTTTACTTTTACCCCTCTTGCTGATCTGTATCCTCTTCCCCCACCCCCTACAGTTTGCAAATATTGACTGAGTTCAAGGGCAGCGATAGAAGGTCTAACTTCAGAGTTAGCATGAGGTGAAATACTTAAGATGGTGCAATCCTGTCCTCATGAAGAGCATATCAGATCCCAAGGTTGGTTATGGGCAAGGTCTTGTCCCCTGCCCCAGTTGATATTTGTTTTATCAAGTCAGGGACTATTTTTGTCATCATTGTTAATCTCCCTCTTGCCAGATCTGTTTTGGCCGAGGGCATGCACTTGAGGTATGTTAGAAGAATGGAGTGCAGTATTATGGGAAAGAATTATCACTAATTCTGTCTGCCTACAGCTTCCTCAGCCCTGTTCATCTGAACTGAACTCACTAAGCAAACTTGTAGATGGAAAGTCCTACAAGTCCACAACCTGGTTCCAAGGAGTAGATTTTGAAGCTGAAAGAGCAAGAGAGCAGCATTCCCATGGTACCTTTAGGTCTTCATTCGGTTGGAAAACGTCTGACTTGCCCATCAGGGGAGAGTTCAATAGAATATTTTGCCAATAAAGAAACACACTGCTAAATGGCAAGCTCCAACTCATTTAGACTCATCTTTGGCTTCAACATTACACAAATCTTAAGAATTCCTGAAGACCTGGCCTAAGTCTAACAGTTCTAACTGGAACTGAGAATAAACTAGTACTTCTGACCCACGGACTTCGGAGTTAAATAGACCCTGGCTCAAAGGTTAATTTGTCTGGGCCTCAGTTTCTTCCTATGTGAAAATAATCATAACAATGCTCTCCTTGCAAGACAGCCATGAGGATTAAGTGTGGTATTGTATCTGAAAGCATTTAACACAGTGCCTGTTGCTTAAAATGGGATTAATACATTTTAGTCTCCTTCCTTCCGCTCGGCAACTCCAGCTGCTGGTGTATCCCCTTTCTCTGCTGCATACATTTGACAAAATGGAATCAAGCCAATGACACTTGAAGGGATACCATCCCCGTCAGAATGAATAGAGAGAAGAAAAGGTTAAACAACGTTTCGAACAGTGATATTCACTTCTAAATGATCTGAGTATAAACTGAGTGAGCTCCACTGACGTTTGAAAGAATGCAAGCGTATAAGTAAATCTGCAGTTGTGTGACTGCTTTCTAAACCTGGATACTGCCAACAAGGAATTTCCATGTGGAGACCTTTGTTTGGGGAGATTTTTAACCTACACAACATAGAAGCCATTGTATTCTTCCGTTGATATTAATGATGTAACTTGGTTACCCAGTAAACTAACTGATAAATCTTCTGGTTAGTTTGCTCCGAGGAGGGGTGATATTCTTTCAGACTCATATAGCCTCAGCTGCTATGTTCTACCTAGAGTTCCAACAGTATCTCTTGTTTGAAAATATCGCATCTAAAAATTGTAGTAGATTATGTAACCCTTAGCCACTTCCTCTCTTAGCATTCTGGGAATGGCTGGAATCCACCAGAATATATCGCCCTGGTGGGTATCCTGAGTTCTCCCAGGTGTTTCAGAATAAACTTGCTTCTTAACCTTTAGATAAATCGCTATATGCAGAATAGATGGTCAAATGTGTATTTTGTATAAGCCAGTCTTCAACGGTTCAGATAGCAATAATGACTTCCATATGCAATACAGTCAGTTTTCCAATGTACATGATCTGGGCAGAGGGAAGATTGATATGAACAACTGAGCACTGAAAGCATAATTGTGTTTGATTTTGAAGTGAAAACCCATCAGCTTTGAGAGGAAGTCACACAGTAACCCCTGTATCTGACTTCTGTTTCTCCACTCTTGGTAATTCCCAGTATCACCAGAGCTGGATTTGAGAAAGGAATGGGAAGTGACTACAGAGGACACTCAGTAAATATGTGGCCAATTAACACATATTTCAATTATTTTTCTATTTGTAAACAATAAACAACTAGAACAAAAAATGGAAATAAAGTAACACTAAACTTATAAAATATTAGGGATAAGGCTAAAAATGGTACTATAAAGACATAATAAAGAAAGTTAGTCGCAGAGTCATGTCTGACTCTTTGCGATCCCATGGACTGCTCCAGGTTCCTCTGTTCATGGAATCTCCAGGCAAAAGTACCGGAGTCGGTTGCAGCCTCCCCTCCCCCACCCCATTTCCTTCTCCAGGTGATCTTCCCAACCCAGGAATCGAACCCAGGTCTCTTGCATTGCAGGCAGATTGTTTACCAACGGAGCTACTAGGGAAGGCATCATAAAAGCTTAAAGAAGATTTAAAGAAGACCTTAAAAAATTGAGTCAGACAATAATGATAAAAATAATAATGATAATAATGTAACTAATATTTATTAACTTCTTATAATGTGAGATGAATTATCTAAATGATTTCTTTAATGTCAGAAATTTTAAGAGGTGTTTGCACTATTATCCTTATTTATAAAAAAAGAAAACTGGGGGAACATAAAAATAAGATAACATTTTGAACAGAAAGATCCAAATTTTTATTTTTTATTTTTTCTAATTTGCTCAATAACTTTGTAAATTAATGCAGTCAATTTACTCTATAAACTAATGCAGTCTCAATCAAATTTAGATGACTGTTAATGGAACTTATTAAACAATTCTAAAGTTCACCTGAAAAAGGAAATGCTAGTAAAAAAGAAAGCTGAGAAAGTATTCAAAAACAAAGAAATATCAATTTTAAAAACTATTAAAATTATATTAAGGTGTAGTACAGTTGTTAGATGCACTCAAGGACTTACCACAGAGACAAGGACATAGAGGACACTCAATAAATATTTTGAAAATTAAAGTATATTTCTATTTATTTTTTCTGCGGCTTGCGCAAATAGACACAGATACAAAATTCAAAGTTTACAGTAATTAAATACTATGCTATTAACACAAGGATTGAAAAAAATAGTTCAAGAAAGCAAATTAGAAAATCCAGGAACAGACATATAGGAGCATAGGAATTTGGTCTATAATAAAGATCAATTTCAAATCAAGAGGAAATGATAAATGATTCAACAAATAGCATTGGGAAAATTTGCTAATGAAATGGAAAAATCAGTTAGAGTCCCATCTTATAACACAGGCAAAAATAAAGTACTGATAGATAAAAGTTTGAAAACATATTCACCGAAATGCAATATGCACAAATACGTGTGCGCACACACACAAGTAACACACACATGAACACTCTGGAAAAATGATTGTACCATCTTACTGTTTGGAAGATATTTTAAGCAACACAAAACCCAGAAGCCATAAATAAGTAAAATAAAAGATATGGCTAGATAAAGTTACATCTCAGAAATGGATAAAGAATAGATAAAGAAGATGGTGTGTGTGTGTGTGTATTGCTGCTGCTGCTGCAGCTAAGTCGCTTCAGTCGTGTCCGACTCTGTGCGACCCCATAGACGGCAGCCCACCAGGCTCCCCCGTCCCTGGGATTCTCCAGGCAAGAACACTGGAGTGGGTTGCCATTTCCTTCTCCAATGCATGAAAGTGGAAAGTGAAAGTGAAGTTGCTCAGTCGTGTCCGACTCTTCGTGACCCCATGGACTGCAGCCCCCCAGGCTCCTCCCGTCCATGGGATTTTCCAGGCAAGAGTGCTGGAATGGGGTGCCATTGCAGCCATAAAAAAAAAAAAATGGAATTTTGCCATTTGTAGTAACTTGGAAGGATTTGGAATGGATTATGCTAATTGAAATAAGTCAGACAGAGAAAGACAAATATTGTATACAAAATCTAAAAAACATGACAAACTAGTAAATGTAACAAAAAAGAAGGTGACTCACAGATACAGAGAACTAGTGGTTACCAGAGGTGAGAGGAAGGGGGAGGGACAGTAAAGGGGTAGGGGATTAAAGAGGAGTTATGGGATTATATGGCATCGTGTGCAAAACTTTTGAAGTTGCAAGGCACTATAGGACTTAAAGGTGCTTTCATTAAATAAAAAAGTTTAAAAATTATGTTTCAGAAATAATAACCAAAAAAGCATGGGAAAAGATAAAATACATACATATACATATAGACTATTAGCCTTACTATATAAAAAACATCTATAAATGAATAAATAAATTGTACCACTCTTGGTAAAATGACCAAAGATCATGAATTGTCAAAATACCAGAGAAGAAATGAAAGTGGCTAATGAATATCTGAAAATATGCTTATCAGTATCAGTTCAGTGGCTCAGTCACGTCCAACTCTTTGCAGCCCCATGGACTGCAGCACAGCAGGCTTCCCTGTCCATTACCAACTCCTGGAGCTTGCTCAAACTCATGTCCATTGAGTTTGTGATGCCATCCAACCATCTTATCCTCTGTTGTCCCCTTATCCTCCTGCCTTCAATCTTTCCCAGCATCAGGGTCTTTTCCAAGGAGTCAGCTCTCTGCATCAGGTGGCCAAAGTATTGGAGTTTTAGCTTCAGGATCAGTCCTTCCAATGAATATTCTTTTAGGACTGATTTCCTTTAGGACGGACTGGTTGGATCTCCTTGCAGTCCATGGGACTCTCAAGAGTCTTCTCCAACACCACAGTTCAAAGGCATCAATTCTTTGGTGCTCCACTTTCTTTAAAGTCCAACTCTCTCATCCATACATGACTACTGGAAAAACCATAGCTTTGACTAGACAGATCTTTGCTGGCAAAATAATGTCTCTGCTTTTCAACATGCTGTCTAGATTGGTCATAGCTTTTCTTCCAAGGAGCAAGCGTCTTTTATTAATTTCATGGCTGCAGTCACCATTGTAGCGATTTTGGAGCCCAAGAAAATAGTCTGTCACTGTTTCCATCATTTCCTCATCTATTTGCCATGAAGTGATGGGACTGGATGCCATGATCTTACTTTTTTGAATGTTGAGTTTAAAGCCAGCTTTTTTCACTCTCCTCTTTCACTTTCATCAACAGGCTCTTTAGTTCCTCTTTGCTTTCTGCCATAAGGGTGGTGTCATCTGCATATCTGAGGCTATTGATATTTCTTCTGGTAATCTTGATTTCAGCTTGTGCTTCATCCAGTCCAGCATTTCACATGATGTACTCTGCATAGAAGTTAAATAGGAAAGGGGACAATATAGAGCCTTGACGTACTCCTTTCCCGATTTGGAACCAGTCTTTTGTTCCATGTCCAGTTCTAACTGTTGTTTCTTGACCTGCATACAGATTTCTCAGGAGGCAGGTGAGGTGGTCTTGTATTCCCATCTCTTTAAGAATTTTCCACAGTTTGTTGTGATCCACACAGTCAAAGGCTTTAGTGTAGTCAAAATATGCTTAACTTCACTGGAAATCAGAGAAATACAAATGTAAAAATAGTACTGTTTTTGTCAATTAGATTAGAAAAATAATATTAATATCATCCAGTTTTGACAAGTACATGGGAAAATGGATACTCTCAAACATTATTGCAGGATTAAAGATAGTTCTTTTTAAGAGGACAAATTGATAGTAATTGTTAAAATTTAACATAATCTAATATTCTACATCTAACAACCAAAAATGTTCACAAAATATATTAAAGGTATAAGAATCTTCATTAAAGTATTATATTGAAATGCCCATAATAAAACCTCTTAGTATATGAATGATCAAAAAAATTGTTTTATGTTTTTAAAAGTAAATTACTTTATATCCTTAAATGGGATACTATAAAGTGCTTTTTTAAATGAAATAAATCTTTATATATTAACACTGAAAATTCTCCAAGGCAAATTACTAAATAAAAAGTGTAGGAGCAGAGTAATGTAGTACTGTATTCTGTTAATTCTAAAATCATTTCATTCACATTTCAACACTTCTGACATTGCGAGGCATCATACAACCATATGTCTAATAATTATAATAGGTAGCATTTTTTCCTTCTCAGTAAAACACAAAATGATGGCATGTCTTACAATTGATGCCTCTTAGACTTGATGAAATACAGTAAATCATATCAGATCAGATCAGATCAGTCGCTCAGTCCGGTCTGACTCTTTGCGACCCCATGAATCGCAGCACGCCAGGCCTCCCTGTCTATCACCAACTCCCGGAGTTCACTCAGACTCACATCCATCGAGTCAGTGATGCCATCCAGCCATCTCATCCTCTGTCGTCCCCTTCTCCTCCTGCCCCCAATCCCTCCCAGCATCAGAGTCTTTTCCAATGAGTCAACTCTTCGCATGAGGTGGCCAAAGTACTGGAGTTTCAGCTTTAGCATCATTTCTTCCAAAGAAATCCCAGGGCTGATCTCCTTCAGAATGGACTGGTTGGATCTCCTTGCAGTCCAAGGGACTCTCAAGAGTCTTCTCCAACACCACAGTTCAAAAGCATCAATTCTTCGGCACTCAGCCTTCTTCACAGTCCAACTCTCACAACCATACATGACCACAGGAAAAACCATAGCCTTGACTAGACGGACCTTTGTTGGCAAAGTAATGTCTCTGCTTTTGAAAATGCTATCTAGGTTGGTCATAACTTTCCTTCCAAGGAGTAAGCGTCTTTTAATTTCATGGCTTCAGTCACCATCTGCAGTGATTTTGGAGCCCCCCAAAATAAAGTCTGACACTGTTTCCACTGTTTCCCCATCTATATCCCATGAAGTGGTGGGACCGGATGCCGTGATCTTCGTTTTCTGAATGTTGAGCTTTAAGCCAACTTTTTCACTCTCCACTTTCACTTTCATTAAGAGGCTTTTGAGTTCCTCTTCACTTTCTGCCATAAGGGTGGTGTCATCTGCATATCTGAGGTTATTGATATTTCTCCTGGCAATCTTGATTCCAGCTTGTGCTTCTTCCAGCCCAGCGTTTCTCATGATGTACTCTGCATATAAGTTAAATAAACAGGGTGACAATATACAGCCTTGACGAACTCCTTAAATCATATAGTCCCATTTGTATTTAAAATTACATTTATCTTTTTTTTTATTTTATTTTATTTTTAAACTTTACATAATTGTATTAGTTTTGTCAAATATCAAAATGAATCCACCACAGGTATACATAAAAAAAAAAATGAACAATGAACTTGAAAAAAAAATTACATTTATCTATGTATCTAATAGAATAATTAAAAACTTCACTGATGCCTTTCTGGTGTACTGATCCTAAAGGGAAATGAAGAGGGAAGAGGAAAAGAAGGAGGAAGCAAATTTTCTTCCTTTCCCTTTAAGGGCAATCAGGTCTTTATAGTCTTGAACTTGGTTCAGTTATCCCAGGAGACTTTACATGCCTTTAACCATCAAATCTAGGGGTTGATAGCACTATCCCCACCTCCCAAAAAAAGGATGGAGGCTTTTCTGTCATAAGGGGAAGCAAGGGATGTAGACCAACTCCATGCCCTGATGACTCAGAGGAGATGTGAACTTAGGGTTGGGATGAGGAGATGAGAAAGTTGCTTCCCTGAAGTGAAAGGATGGATGGAATTGCTACATGGCTGCCTGTGGAGGACAGAGTGCTAAGCATACAGTGCTGAAGACAGAAGCCAACATGCCTGCAAGCACGCTTGTCATAGCAGCAGAGATGCCCCAGGAGACCCACCTGCCTTAGGAGCCACTGGTGTTATAAGTAAGAAGCACCGAGTACAGAAGCAGAAGCAACTGAAGACCTAAGGTCTATCCTCAATCTTACTGGATAAGCCCTTGATCAACCTCAAGGGAGAGAGAGAGTCCCCTCAGGTAATCAAGTTTAAATGTCCAGCCAGCTCTGCTGGATGGGTGCTGGGGCAGGTTATAAAAGAAAATATCTTATTACTGCTAGATTCTGAATGTTCTGGACCAATCTGTACCAGAGAGAGACAGATTAGATAGAAAATAGATAGACAGATGATAGACTTTGTTGCTGTTCAGTCACTCAGTCCGACTCTTGGCAACCCCAAGCACTGCAGCACACCAGGCTTCCCTGTTCATCACCAACTCCTGGAGCTTGCTCGAATTCACGCCCATCGAGTCAGTGATGCCATCCAACCATCTCATCCTCTGACGTCCCCTTCTCCTCCTGCCTTCAATCTTTCCCAGCATCCGGGGCTTTTCTAACGAGTTGGCTCTTCACATCAGGTGGCCAAAGTATAAAGCGTGGTCCACTGGAGAAGGGAATGGCAAACCACTTCAGCATTCTTGCCTCCAGAACCCCATGAACAGTATAAAAAGATGATAGCTAGATAGATACATAGATGATTGATAGATAGAAGATGATAGATATGATAGATAATGATTGATAGAAAATAGACATAATAGATACAGATAAATGATAGATAAGCAATACTTGGAATTCAAGAGAAAAATGCAGGATATCTTTCATTTTTATTGCATATTATTATTTGAAATTTTTACAGCTTTATTGCCTTCAAAATTTTAAAAGATTTCAAAAGAAATTTTTCTTAAAAAACATGATAAGGTGCAAATCAGTATCTCTGTCTTAATGTATACATTTGCTTATTTAACTTATATGTATTGAGTGCACCTTATATGCCCAACAGACTTCCCTGGTGGCTCAGATGGTAAAGCATCTGCCTGCAATGTAGGAGACCCGGGTTCGATCCCTGGGTTGGGAAGATCCCCTGGAGAAGGAAATGGCAACCCACTACAGTACTCTTGCCTGGAAAATCTCATGGACGGAGGAGCCTGGTAAGCTACAGTCCATGGGATCATAAAGAGTCCGACACAACTGAATGACTTCACTTTCACTTTCTATATGCCCAACACTCAGCTTGGTTCAGGGAAGGCATGAATAAGACCAGGCGCTCACGGTCTACAAAACGCAAACATGCCTGAAGAAAGCACTTCAGTTGGGTGGGCCCCTTCATCTCTAGACAAAATTGCAAGCCTCTTGCTGGTTGTATCCAGAGTGAGCCAGCAGCAGCTGTGGCTTCCCCAACTCAGAACTTGAATTGGTGCATCCCAGAGGCCTTGAGGCTTTAGTTTTGCCTGAACTATGTGCCGTGGCCCCCACATGGCCTGTGGTAAGCTGCTGTCTGGGAATTAGCTCCACAACTTCTCAAACAGCTGCTGAGAGTTGCCAGGGGCAGAGCACCTCTGAGGTCACAGCCAACTGATCTTCAGGCGTTCTTCTCTTTCATTCCTTCAACAAACATTTGTTCTGGGCTTCGTGGAAACAGTGATGAGTAAAGTAGGCGTGGTTCTTATCCTAGAGGAGGCTGTACTCTAGGTCGAAGACAGGCAGGCCCTGAGTTTGGAGGAACCAGGTAGCATTTGATAGCAGAGAAGGCTGTGGCCCTGGAGCCAGGGAGCCAGAGGGAGGACATTTCCAGAAGAGGAGATTGTGATGGTGAGGATACTCTATTACACTGGGGGAGGCAAAATTTGCAGCTGTTTTTATTTTCTTCACCTGACAGCTTCCCAGGTGGCGCTAGTGGTAAAGAACCTACATGCCAATGCAGGAGAGATGTAATATACAAGGGTTGGGAAGATCCCCTGGATGAGGGCATGGCAATCCACTCCAGTATTCTTGCCTGGAGAATCCCATGGACAGAGGAGTCTGATGGCTATAATGCATAGGATTGCACAGAGACAGACATGACTGAAGCAATTTAGCACGCACACACGACAGAAGAGAAGTGTCACTCTTGACTGATCTGCTCTATGCCTGATTATAGCATCCTTCCCCAAAAATGTCTTTTCTTCAGTAAATGGTATCATCCACTCATCTGCTCCCATCACTTCATGGGAAATAGATGGGGAAACAGTGGAAACAGTGTCAGACTTTATTTTTGGGGGCTCCAAAATCACTGCAGATGGTGACTGAAGCCATGAAATTAAAAGACGCTTACTCCTTGGAAGGAAAGTTATGACCAACCTAGATAGCATATTCAAAAGCAGAGACGTTACTTTGCCAACAAAGGTCCAGCTAGTCAAGGTTATGGTTTTTCCAGTGGTCATGTATGGATGTGAGAGTTGGACTGTGAAGAAAGCTGAGCGCCAAAGAATTGATGCTTTTGAACTGTGGTGTTGGAGAAGACTCTTGAGAGTCCCTTGGACTGCAAGGAGATCCAACCAGTCCATTCTAAAGAAGATCAGCCCTGGGTGTTCTTTGGAAGGAATGATGCTAAAGCTGAAACTCCAGTACTTTGGCTACCTCATGTGAAGAGTTGACTCATTGGAAAAGACTCTGGGAGGGATTGGGGGCAGGAGGAGAAGGGGACGACAGAGGATGAGAAGGCTGGATGGCATCACCGACTCAATGGACGTGAGTTTGAGTGAACTCTGGGAGTTGGTGATGGACAGGGAGGCCTGGTGTGCTGCGATTCATGGGGTCGCAGAGTCAGACACGACTGAGCGACTGAACTGAACTAAACTGAACTGAACTCACCTACTGGCCCAAGCCAAGAACCCAGAAGTCTTCTGTCTTTCTTCTCTCAAGTCCCATATCTCATCAACCATTATATGGCCGTCCATTCACATTCCTTATACCACTCAAATCATTCACTTTTCCCTAGGTGCAGCTCTTTTTTTAATACTTTGTTTTTTGACTGCATCAAGTCTTAGTTGCAGCACGTGGACTTCTTTCTAGTTGTGGCACGTGGACCCCAGAGCACGCAAGCTCTGTGCTTGCGGCACAGGGGATCAGTTGCCCTGAGGCGTGTGGAATGACCAGGGATTGAACCCACATCCCCTGCATTGGAAGGTGCATTCTTAACCACTGGATCACCAGGGAAGTCCCTCTAGACACAATTCTTAACTCAGGTCCCCATCAACTCTCAATCTCTGGTTCTACAATGGCAAGAAGTAAGCAATATCAGGAGTGGCATTTTTATACCGATGTTTCCACCCCAACATGAATTCATTCTCCTGTACTGTGTGCAGAGTGATTTTTCGGAAGCATTCATCTGCCCCTCTATTCAACATCTAGAGTTTTACCATTGCTCCAGAATAGAGTTCAGATTTTTTAGTGTGGCTCTTCACACCCCTTATGATCTGTCCCTGGTTCCTTCCCTAGCTCTCCACTCCTGCTATCATGAAAGCTTCTTTCGTGCTGGTCCCCTTTTTCCAATCTCATGGCAATCCTCCAAACTACTGTTATAAGCAATCAATCTTTCTATATCACATCACTGGTATTTCCCAGATTATCACTAATCTGGGGCTCCCTTTCACTTCAGGATTATAGCCAATCCTCTTAGCTTGGCAGATAAGACCCCTTAGGATATCACCCCTACCTTTTCCTTTTGCTGTATTTCCCACTGCTTCCTCCCTTCCCTCTAATTCTTCTTTTTTTCCCAATATTTATTTATTTTTAGCTATGTCAGATCTTAGTTACAGCACACCAGCTTAGTTGCTCTGCTACATGTGGGATCTTAGTTCCCTGAGCAGGGATTGAACCTGCATACCCTGCATTGCAAAGGCAATGCCAAAGAATGCTCAAACTACCACACAATTGCACTCATCTCATATGCTTGTAAAGTAATGCTCAAAATTCTCCAAGCAAGGCTTCAACAATACATGAACCGTGAACTTCCAGATGTTCAATCTGATTTTAGAAAAGGCAGAAGAACCAGAGATCAAATTGCCAACATCCGCTGAATCATCAAAAAAGCAAGAGAGTTCCAGAAAAACATCTACTTCTGCTTTATTGACTATGCCAAAGCCTTTAACTGTGTGGATCACCACAAACTGTGGAAAATTCTGAAAGAGATGGGAATACCAGACCACCTGACCTGCCTCTTGAGAAATCTGTATGCACGTCAGGAAGCAACGATTAGAGCTGGACATGGGACAACAGACTGGTCCCAAATCGGGAAAGGAGTACGTCAGTCTCTATATTGTCACCCTGCTTATTTAACTTATATGCAGAGTACATCATGAGAAATGCTGGGCTGGAGGAAGCTGGAATCAAGTTTGCCAGGAGAAATATCAATAACTTCAGATATGCAGATGACACCACCCTTATGGCAGAATGCAAAGAGAAACTAAAGAGCCTCTTAATGAAAGTGAAAGAGGAGAATGAAAAAGTTGCCTCAAAGTTCAACATTCAGAAAACTAAGATCATGGCATCTTATCCCATCACTTCATGGCAAATAAATGGGGAAACAGTGGAAACAGTGTCAGACTTTATTTTGGGGGGATTCCAAAATCACTGTGGATGGTGATTGCAACCATGGAATTAAAAGACGCTTGCTCCTTGGAGGAAAAGTTATGACCAACCTAGACAGCATGTTAAAAAGCAGAGACATTACTTTGCCAACAAAGGTCCATCTGGTCAAATCTATGGTTATTCCAGTAGTCATGTATGGATGTGAGAGTTGGACTATAAAGAAAGCTGAGCACAGAAGAATTGATGCTTTTGAACTGTGGTGTTGGAGAAGACTCTTGAGAGTCCCTTGGACTGCAAGGAGATCCAACCAATCCATTCTAAAGGAGACCAGTCCTGGGTGTTCATTGGAAAGACTGATGTTGAAGCTGAAACTCCAATACTTTGGCCACCTGATGGGAAGAGCTGACTCATTTGAAAAGACCCTGATGCTGGGAAAGATTGAAGGCAGGAGGAGAAGGGGATGACAGAGGATGAGATGGTTGGATGGCATCGCCAAGTCAATGGACACGAGTTTGAGTGAACTCCAGGAGTTGGTGATGGACACTGAAGCAGGGCGTGCTGTGGTTCACGAGGTTGCAAAGAGTCAGACACAACTGAGTGACTGAACTGACCCTGTACTGGAAGGCGAATTCTTAACTACTAGACTTCCAGGGAACTCCCTTCCCTCTAATTCTTGCCCTTTATGTCCCTACTATATTGAATTTCCTATAGTTCCCAAAATATCCACTGTCATTTCATGTCTCACTACATTTGTACACATGTTCCCACTGCCTAAATGTTTTTTTTTTTTCTTATTTGTGGCTTGAACTTTTTGTTACTTTCTAAAACACTATTCAAATGTTGAATACAAAAACTTTTTTTAAAGTCTCTTAGTCGTATCTGACTCTTTGTGACCCCATGGACTATACAGTTCATGGAATTCTCCAGGCCAGAAAACTGGAGTGGGGAGCCTTTTCTTTCTCCAGGGGATCTTCCCAACCCAGGAATGGAACCCAGATCTACCACATTGGAAGCGGATTCTTTACCAGCTGAGCCATAAGGGAAGCCCTATGAAAATCTAGAATAATATTAATCCAAACTATTTACAAGCATAAGAACAAAGATTCCAATATGCACTGATTCAAAAGCTTATTTTCCATATGGTCTTTCTGAAAAATTTACATGAGCTATATTCCAACAGAATGAAGCTAAAAAGCAAAAAAAGATGAAGATGTGGAATAAAGAGAAAGTAAAACAGTTATGTGGAAGACAGGTTGACAGTTGTGCAGCAAGCTTAGAGTATAATTAGTTTAAATTAGAACAGGAACTAAATAGCTGCAAGAAAGATGTCTTTAGAAAAGTTAGAAAGATTCTGCATGGTGAGCAGAATGAGTAAGAAACCAAAAATATTTGTGAAATGATAGTGAAATTATGTTTCATCTTATAACAAGGAAAAAAGAAAATAACCAAGGGAAACTCTAAGAGAATCAAAAAAAGAAATTTAAAAAATTTTATGAAAGAGAAATGAAGGGAAAATAAAATGTGATTTTAAGCAATTGATACATTATGTGAAGATAATGCATTTTAAAAATACATATATCATGGCAACAATAACTAAAAAAATCTGGCATAGTGATATTGAAATCAGACCAAAAAGCTGATAAAAGAAATAAAAGGGGATTAAAAAAAAGAATACTTTTGAATGAACTCTAGAAACATTCTCCCACAAGTGATATGGAATCCATGCCAGAAGGCAAGTTTAATGAGGGCAGGCAACTTGTCTTGCATAATGCAGACAACTAAAACTGCCTATGATGAGGCAGGGAGTCAGTGGCTATTTAGTTAATGAATAGTTTGAACCAGTCAAGAAGAAAATGTACTCTTGACACTCAGCCTGGCTTAGCAATGCACAACACTTACATACTTTGATAGTATAAATGCTGTTTACTGTTTGTTACCACTGAGGATCAGTATATGGACCTAAGAGAGTGAACTAGAAGGTGGTTACAGAGAAGAATGTAAAGGTTTTCAACATTGGCAAAGTAAAAACAAAGGCGTGACCGGCCAAAGTTGGGAGATGAAGAGAGGGAAGAATTAGGAATATTAATGCCCTCAACTGGGGAGTGAAAAAACACAGTCTGATGATGACAGAAGTAGAATTAGAGATTTAAAGATGATATTTAAGGCTATAAAGGTAACCAGTAGCAGGACTAGGGGTACCCAAGAGCTATTATCAGACTTCTCTCCAGTATGTACAATAGCTCAACGAAAATAGCTAAATGATCTTACCCAGCCTCGTGGCCTGGAAGACCATCTATACACAGGCAACTCCCAAATGTGTGGCTTAAGCTGGATAATCTCTCAGACTCCTACATCCAACTGTCTATTTAACATTTTGTCTCAGATATCTGCTAAAAATTTCAAGTTTAATCAGCTGATGCTGCTGCTGCTAAGTTGCTTCAGTCGTGTCCGACTCAGTGCTACCCCATAGACGGCAGCCCACCAGGCTCCCCCATCCCTGGGATTCTCTAGGCAAGAACATTGGAGCGGGTTGCCATTTCCTTCTCCAATGCATGAAAGTGAAACATGAAAGGGAAGTCGCTCAGTCGTGTCCGACTCATAGCAACCCCATGGACAACAACCCACCAGGACCGTCCGTCCATGGTATTTTCCAGGCAAGAGTACTGGAGTGGATTGCCATTGCCTTCTCCAAGCCCAGAAGTGCCTTTAAAGAAATTCTCTCTTGAAACAATAAAGTAATTAAAAGCACTTCAATCTTTACACAATTTCTAAGTGATATGCTGTAAGACAAAGTGCAACATTAAAGCACAACAAACATATGAAAATTTCTTTTTCTCCATCTCTGCTCCTTCTAAAATCTCCCACATGTCAGCATCAGCTCCCTGAAACCCACCCACTCTCAACTCCTACTTTTCACTTCCAACTTCCTCAGATCCTTGTGTAAACATTTTCCCACTCTCCCCAATCTCTTACAGTGCTTCCCTCTGTGAATGGTGAGGAATAATAAATGCATATATAGAATTACAGCATCCCAGGAATGGATCCAGGTACTTCACATACATCAACTCATTTAATCGTCAAATCAACAAAGAAAGATAGCATTATTATATCCCATACATAAAGACATAGATGTAGAAGGAAATGATTTGCCCAAGGTCACTCAGCTAATAAGTGGAAAAATTGAGATTTAAACCTTGTCTGTCTGGCTCCAGAGCTTGTGTTCTTAACTGCTACATTATCTAGTTCATGAAACCCTCAGATTTCTTTCTTTCATGCCCCATATCATATGTTCATCACCTAGATTTTCCACAGCAAAGGAGATTGTGAGAGTTGCCTCTACAAGCAATAATTATTCCATGTTAGAAATCAGCGGAAAGAAGGAAAATTGAAAACACTCAAAATAAAAATTCCCTCCACACCAACAGATAGTAATAAGGTTTGCCTCAATAGAAATAGGAAGAATAAACTGCATGGAAGAAAATGTATTACTGAAAACGATGGGAATATACAAACCGGAAGTTGTGAATTTCTCTGGATTAGAGGACCCCAGGATATGCTGTCTTGGAAGACCGCAACATGCAGCTACTATTATCCACTTGCAAGTTCCCTCAAGCACCATTAAAACTGCACCTGCTGGGAATATAAACTGGTACAGCCGCTATGGAAAACAGCATAGAAATTCCTCAAAAAACTAAAAATAGAACTACCATATGATTCAACAACCCTACTCCTGGGTATATACTATAATTCAAAAACATACATGGACATACAACTATGCCCATAACACATTATTTACAATAACCAAGACATGGGAACAACCTAAATGTCCATCAGCAGATGAATGGATGAAGAAGATGTGCTATATATATGCAATGGAGTATTGCTCAGGAGTAAAAAATAAAGCAATAATGCCATTTTCAGCAACATAGATGGACCTAGAGATTATCATACTAAATGAAGTCAGACACACAAAGACAAATACCATATAATATCACTTGTATGTGCAATGTAAGATCTGACACAAATGAACATACGCACAAAACAGAAACAGACTCACAAGTAAGAATAGACTTGTGGTTCCAGAGGGGAGGAGAGGCAGGGGACGGAAGGAATGGGAGTTTGGGACTAGCAGATGAAGACTATAGAATGGATAAACAGCAGGGTCCTGGTATATAACACAGAGAACTGCAGTCAATATTTGCAGTAAACTACAATGGAAGAGAATATATATATGTATATATACAGATGAATCACTTTGCTGTATATTAAAAATTAATACAACATTGTAAATCTACTAAACCTCAATAAAATAAATTAAAAAGAATTATACCTTCTGCCTCCTAACTCCTATGAGTCCTTTACTCTTTAGAGATGGCTGCATTCTCTCTATATTCCATGTGCTTGTCCATATTTGGGCAATCCTTAAGATTCTTGTCCTTTGTGTACATGTCTTGTATAGTTGCCTTACTTTGTATGTGGGCAGAACTTATGAATATGATGAGTTATCACTCTCATTGTAAGGCTCCATTATATGGCAAAGATGATAGTACTTTGCAGATGTAATTATGGTCCCTAAACAGTTGACTATGAGTTAATCGAAAGAGTTACCCTGAATGTGCTTGGACTAATCAGGTGAGCTCTTAAAAGAGATTTTTCTGCTTGCTTTGTAAAAGTAAATGCCATGTTATGAACTGTCTATTATAGGGGGCCACATGGCAAGGACCGGATGGCAGCCTCTAGTAGTTGAAAATGGTCCCTAGTCAACAGCCAGCAAGAGAATAATGCCTAAGTACTGTAATCACAGGGGACAGAATTCTGCCAACAAGTGGAGCACTTGGATGAGACTCTCAAGCCTTGCATGAGATCATAGTCCTAGCCACACTTTGATCTCAGCCTGGTAAGACTCTGAGCAGAGCACCCAGCTAAGCCATACCAAGACTCCTACCACCTGAAAACTCTGAGATGATACATTTGTGTCAAATTTTTTCTATGAAAATTACTTTCACCATGTGTAACTAAACGTGATTTATTATCTATAACTTTACAAGGCTTTATAAATAAATCAGTTCCCAAATCATAAAACAATTTCAAACTTAAAATACACATATCAGTAGACATGCATTTCACTAAGGCTGCCAAATGCACTTGACTTTTCTTGATTCTCAAATGATGAGATATCCAGAAGTTCTGACAATGCTTCTTTGAGGTTCTCTTTCTCCACTATGGGTCTTCCCTTGTGGCTCAGCTGGTAAAGAATCCACCTGCAATGCAGGAGACCCCAGTTTGATTCCTGGGTCGGGAAGATCCCCTGGAGAAGGGATAGGCTATCTACTCCAGTATTCTTGGGCTTCCCTTGTGGCTGAGCTGGTAAAGAATCTGCCTGGAATGAGGGAGACTTGGGTTCGATCCCTGGGTTGGGAAGATCCCCTGGAGAAGGGAAAGGCTACCCACTCCAATATTCTGGCCTGGAGAATTCAATGGACTGCATAGTCGATGAGGTCACAAAGAGTCAGACACAACTGAGTGACTTTCACTTTCATTTTCTCCACTATGGCAAGTCGTGGTGGTTTTCTCTGGGCAGTTGAATTTACAGATTGTCTTCTAAAGACCACGAATCAATGGAGAGGATCATTCTGCTACCTGTCCCTACTACAGTCTCCAAGTCTTTAAAGCTTTTGATTTCCAAGAGATGAAGCTGTTACAATGCACTGTTCTTGGCCTTCAGTTTGCCAGGGCTTCTATAACTTTTTTAAAGTGTAAAGCCTTCGTAACATTCAGTTATATTAGTGTTGCTAATTACTTCAATTTTTTTCTGAGTTCTAGAAACATTTCAGACTCTTTCATACTTCCTTAAAATATATATATGCAAATAAGAAAACAAAAACAAACAAACAAAAAAAATATATATATATGCAGGAGTGGAATGGGGGGTGGAGGGTGTTTTGAGAGGGAGAGGATATATGTATACATATAGCTGATTCATATTGCTGTACAGCAGAAACTAAAGCAACATTGTAAAGGCATTATCCTCCAATTTAAAAAAAAAGAAAAATATATATATGAAGATTGATTTTCAGTGATTGGAGTGAAACGAGCAATGAAAGAACCAATGAGCCAATTTTTGTAACAGATACGTATCTCCTGTCTTTCTGAGTTTTTGAAATGCTTTGCAGCTTTAGTGGACAGTTATTATCTATGATACACAAGGCTCTTCTCTTAGAAGTTTTGTTTTATCTCTACTAAACCTTAAAAGTCTTTGGTTAATGTTCATTATATTTGGGAACTCAACAATTTCAGTCCATAACCACATATTTTTTGGGGGGGTAACTTTAAACTTTTTATTTTGTATTGGGATATAGCCAATTAACAATGTTGTGGTAATTTCAGGTGAACAGATGGATACATGTTTAACTATGACTTCTTAAGTGGTTTCTGGAGTTTTCTGAAAGGCTTTTAGACCATGTAATGCTAAGTTGGTGTTTCTGTGGAAGAACAAAGCCTGTGGCTTCCACCATCTTGATGACATTGTCATCATGAATATTTTTTAGATTCATTTATTTGTTCCACAAACTTTAATTAGTGTCTTCTACCCCACTCCAGTACTCTTGCCTGGAAAATCCCATGGACAGAGGAGCCTGGTGGGCTGCAGTCCATGGGGTCGCTAAGAGTCAGACACGACTGAGCGACTTCTCTTTCAATTTTCACTTTCAATTTTCACTTTCATGCATTGGAGAAGGAAATGGCAACCCACTCGAGTGTTCTTGCCTGGAGAATCCCAGGGATGGGAGAGCCTGGTTGGCTGCCGTCTATGGGGTCACACAGAGTCGGACATGACTGAAGCGACTTAGCAGCAGCAGCAGCATATGCTGATTTTAGGATAAGCGATGGTAAGTTCAGTTCTGTTCAGTTCAGTCACTCAGTTGTGTCTGACTCTTTGTGACCCCATGAATCACAGCACACCAGGTCTCCCTGTCCATCACCAACCCCAGAGCTTGCTCAAACTCATGTCCATTGAGTCGGTAATGCCATCCAACCATCTCATCCTCTGTCATCCCCTTCTCCTCCTGCCTTCAATCTTTCCCAGCATCAGGGTCTTTTCCAATGAGTCAGTTCTTCGCATCAGGTGGCCAAAGTATTGGTGCTTCAACTTCAGCATCAGTCCTTCCAATGAATCCTTCCATTGAGGGTCTTTACTAATGAGTCAGTTCTGTGGTTTCTCTTACATACAATAATAAAACATTGCAAAACATACTGGTTTTCCATGGCTGTAGAACAAATTACCACACATTTTGTGGCCTAAAGCAAGACAGATTCATCATCTCATAGTTTCTATGGGCAGAAATTTGGGCATGGACTAGCTGGGTGCTGTCACCTTAATGGAGCCAATTTTCCCCAAGAGCAGGACTCACAACTCAGGTCCACTTGGAAAAATTATTTGCATCTCCTTTCTTCAGAGATAGTCCCAGGCAAGGTGATAGAAATATTTTCCTTGGAGATTCTGACCAGAAATGTAGAATCATGGTGATTTGCGGGGGAAAGGGGTGAAGGTGAAGACCTGATTGTGTGCAGATCAGATCAGTCGCTCAGTCATGTCTGACTCTTTGCGACCCCATGAATTGCAGCACGCCAGGCCTCCAACTCCCGGAGTTCACTGAAACTCACGTCCATCAGGTCATCAGTGATGGACATGACCAGTGATGTCCATCAGTGATGCCATCCAGCCATCTCATCCTCTGTCGTCCCCTTCTCCTCCTGCCCCCAATCCCTCCCAGCATCAGAGTCTTTTCCAATGAGTCAACTCTTTGCATGAGGTGGCCAAAGTACTGGAGTTTCAGCTTTAGCATCATTCCTTCCAAAGAAATCCCAGGGCTGATCTCCTTCAGAATGAACTGGTTGGATCTCCTTGCAGTCCAAGGGACTCTCAAGAGTCTTCTCCAATCGCTGCCGCCGCCAAGTCGCTTCAGTCGTGTCCGACTCTGTGCGACCCCAAGGACTGCAGCCTACCAGGCTTTTCCGTCCATGGGATTCTCCAGGCAAGAACACTGGAGTGGGTTGCCATTTCCTTCTCCAATGCATGAAAGTGGAAAGTGAAAGTGAAGTCACTCAGTCGTGGCTGACTCTTAGGGACCCCATGGACTGCACCCTACCAGGCTCCTCCATCGATTTGCCAGGCAAGAGTACTGGAGTGGGGTGCCAGTGCCTTCTCCCGTCTTCTCCAACACCACAGTTCAAAAGCATCAATTCTTCGGCACTCAGCCTTCTTCACAGTCCAACTCTCACATCCATGATTGTGTGCGTGCTTGGTCATGTCTGACTCTTTGCAACCCCACAGAATATAGTCCGCCAGGCTCCTCTATCTGTGGAATTTCCCAAGCAAGAATACTAGAGTGGGTTGCCATTTCCTACTCCAGGGGATCTTCCTGACCCAGGGATCAAACCTATGTTTCCTGCATTGGCAGGATTCTTTACAACTGAGCTACCTGGGAAGTCCACAAACTTGCATAGTTTTACTTTAAGCTTCTTCCTGCAGGGCCTGGGGAATGGGTAATATTTATTGGCATATTCAGAGAGAGGATCCACCAGCCTGGCTTGAAGTCCCAATGCACCCTCCATTATGACTGCGTTATCTATGGAAACCCCCACAATGATGCCACGCCAATCCTGACCAGCTGACTAGTCAGTCACCTCCCCCCAGCTACCCCACAGTGCACATGGCCTGAACCGAGAGCATCTACTTGCCAGCCACTGTACTTTACACTCTGACATTCACATTGTCATCCTGGGAGCTCACAACCCTGAGAGACTTCTGGAGCAGGAAGGCCTGGTTATTCCTTTCTCATGGGTAAGTTCATAAATCTGATTAAAGATAGGATTTGAGAACAAACCCAGGGCTTCTCAAGGCTTGCCCAGGCCGCGGTCTGTGGCCACTGCTTTCCATTTTCCTCCATATTCTAGATAATCACTTAGTGTCTTGGGGTTCAATAAATTGATACCTAAACCACAGAAATCTCCCAAGCACTGCAGAGATTCTAGATGGAGGTGATCAGAGAAGGTTTCCTCTGCATCTTTCCTCTGCAGAAGGGCCAGGTTCGCAAACACGAAAGCCGCCTGTGCATTCAGGGTCCCACACTCCGGAGACTACGGTGTCTGCTTTACTGCTCATCTGGTACTCTCCTGACGTTCTTAATCACTTTTAAACAAAGGACCACACATTTGCCTTCTGGTCAGAGCCCTGCAAATTATGTCACCAGTCCCATCTGCAGTCAAGATGCAGAGGGCTTTAACATACATTTGCGACTTGGAGAGATAATATAACCCCTTTCTTTAACTGGCTAATCTAACCCCAGGCATTTATTATAATTCAATGTCTTACCAGCATATTTAAAAAAAAATATTTTGTAATGGAGCATAGTTGATTAACAATGCTGTGTTCATTTCAGGTGTACAGCAAAGTGAGTCAGTTACACATATATACAATCAGCTTTACCTTCACTAAAACCACGTCTGTTTCTTTAACCACCTAACCAATAAAGCTAACCAAAAGGAAGAGGTTTTTTGCAGGTGCCATATGTAAAATATCACAGCATCCTAGGCTATCTTATCGTGTGCCATACGGTCATAGCACTCTTCACCCCAGGAGGAGACCTGACAACTCCTCTCCATGCCCTCTTCTGCCTCCATCCTGAGTCCTTCCAGAGTGGCTCTCTACCCACTCCACCATACTGCCATCCCTCAAAATCTCCTCCAACTCATTTTGGCACGCTGGTTCTTTCCCTCATCTCCCATGGCTCATCTGTGTTTATTAAATATTATTTGGCACATAGTGAGCTCTTCAAAACAAGAGGTTTGGATTGCAAGGGATGGGCGGTGGGCTTGCAAGCCTGCAGGAATGAGGCTGCACTGCCCGTACCTCCCTGTCTCTCCCCCACCACACCAACACTGTAACACAGACCCGGGCATCACTGTGTTGAGAAAAGAAAGCAATAGACTCAGGAAAAGCTTTGGAAATGGCCTGGTAACTTACTTAGCCTTAAAAGCTTGGATTCTAAGGGAGTCTGGAATGGAGGCTGTTGAATCCACGTTCTTCTTTACCAAGCGTGTCTGTTCTCTCATGGACCAGATCTGATGGCACCCCAAGCTCAACGTCACTGGTCCTCCACAGTCCCTGGTTTAAAAAAGTGAAATAACCATTTGGAGGGCACACTTCTCCAGCCAGGGCTTCTGCTGGCCTCACATCATTTAATAAGCCCAATTTCGGATATCGTGGCATTTTTCTAGAACCTACACGGAAGGAGAGTGGATTTCTGATTGAGAATCCCCAAGGCACAGGGTGATTTCTCCTTCCAACCTCAGATACCATACTCTCCCATTCTCAGGCTTTGACAATGACAGTCACATGCCTGTCAACAGCGCTTTCTAGTTTCCAAGACAATTTTCCAATCCAGCATCCTCTATGACCTCCTCGGCTTCTCCGAGAGATCAGAGGGACCAATGTTATCCCCATTGTACAGAAGAGACAGTTCAAGTCTCAAGCTGAGCTAGCAGCAACCTCAGCACGTGTGTGGCAGCACGTTAGAAGCTGTAACCTGGCTTCTGTTTAAAGGTCAAGTTCTCATTGCGAAGCATGAGCGATGAAATCTTTTTCCTTAGATGATGGGAACATTGGCAGCTGCTTCCTAGTTTCCCCTAACTTTGGGCACGAGCCTGCCTTGGATGAGGCCATGCATTCTCTGAACGACACCGAGGTTGTGAAAGGCGTGATGGCGAGGTGAGACAATTCACCGAAAGGAGAGCGGACTTTTTAAGGCTGGAGTAAAAGAGGCTGGAGAGGGAGGCGGGGCGTGGAAGAGCCAAGAGAGGCCCTGATTGAAAAGAAAAGGGGGAAATTATCCCAATTCTAGCACTGCTGGAAAATGGGAAAGTTATTGCTGCACAAAGACCCTCTCGAAGCGCCTGCCTTCCAAAATTTCTACTGCACTCTCTGCAGTTACTTGTGTATGGCAGAAGTAGCATCTTTGTATTATATGAACAGTCTGCTTCATAATCAAATACCATCTGTCGCTACATCTGAACTTGTTTTCAACATCTGTGCGTTCTGGTCTTAACAAAGCTTTAAAAACTAATTCAAAAACTTTCACAGATCACTGACTAAATATGTACATTGACCATCTTTCCACGTTGGTTGTGCGGTGTTTCATCCATAGGTGCTTCCCTTTGCCTGGGCAGAGTGACGACGTATACACTTGGAGGCTTTATTAAGCTTATTTCCTAATGGTCTTGGGTAGCCAAGTGCAAGAGGGGGACACTTGCTTCTGCACCAAGAGGACCCATCATATTCTTTCTTGGTGCCAACATGGTCCCTTTCTGCCAATGAGAAACCTGTAAGTTGATCAGCTACCATACCCCAATTACTCAAAATGACACTACAGATAAAATGGCAACCAAGGGGAGAATCAACTGCACGGCTTCTACGCGGCTAAAGTGTGTTTGAACAAATGGTGAAGTAAAACCATGAGAGCTCTCGGGAGGATAAGGACGCTGTTACTTTGCACATGCTTCAGAAATGTGAAGTACATCTTTACAGAACTTTTGGCCAACCCCCTGGCAGATGTTGACCAGTTTTGCTTATGTATACATCAGTTGCAGAACACTAAAACAGAGATTGGAAATTTTAATTTAGTCAAGGCAGTTGGGCTAAAATGATGGCTTTTGTTGAAGCCATTAAATAGAGCTGCCTAATGAAGTACAGTGCAGGGCTGGCAAACAGAGCCGTGATAGGAGGCAATGGCTTTCTAGCAGGAGAGAGGGAAGGCAGTGGCCGATCGGGCCTCAGAGCGCAGGCAGCAGGGCATCCTCGGACAGAGGAAGGCGTGGGGAGTCAGGACAGAGGGGAAGAGGGGCTGGAGCCACGAGCAGAGGGGTGTCTGTCCACAACACTGACCCTGGTGGAATCTTATCAGCACATGCGTGTGTCTGTGTATGCATGTGTGTGTGTGTGTGTGCCTGTGTGTATGTAAGGAGGCAAGACAGTTTTCTCTGGGAAAGCTTAAGTTCCAGCTGCCCATTTACAAGGGGCCAGGAGGGAAGTGTGGTGTAGTAAGCAGGTGCACAGCCCCTTGAAGGTGGGAATCAGGGAGATGGAAGGGTGGTGGCAAGTTGTGAGGCTGGGGAGCTCGTGGGAGGGGTGGGAGGCTGCCGGGTTAATGAGTCTGGGGATTGATTCTGCTGCTTCAGTACACTTGCCCTTCCCATGGCTGCCTGACCGCAAGGAGCTATTAGGTGTGCCCAGGCGATTCTTCCTTTCCCACTCAGGGTCAGGAGAGGCAGAGCAAAGATGACCTCGGGATTGATAGAAACCCACTTTAGCACAGTGGGGCTGATGGATCACTGTTTAGAGAATTGGACATTGACTTCTTCCACAGTGGTGATTGCATTAAAAGCACTGGGCTCTGTTTAGTTGCTCAGTCGTGTCCAACTCTTTGTGACCCTATGGGCCATAGCCCACCAGGCTCCTCTGTCCATGGGGATTCTCCAGGCAAGAGTACAGGAGTGGGCTGCCGTGCCCTCCTCCAGGGGATCTTCCCAACCCAGAGTGCTCTCACATTGCTGGTGGATTCTTTACCATTTGGTAGGCTGTGTTTATTTTTTTCTTGTTTTAGTGGGAATTTTTGCTATGTGATCACTTAATACTCTAGTAGTCATGAATATTTTAAAAGAACAAACAATACTATATTAAGTGAAGACAACTATTATTATTAAGTATAATTATATTCAGTATGTAAAGAAGTGAAATTTTCTTCAGTAAAAAACCATTTTTGGCCAGGTATTACAAGAAATAGAGGGAGAAACAGTCTTTGTTCCCCTTGTAGGGAACAGCATGAAATAGAAGTGTACTTTCATCAAATAACTTCTATTTTAAAAACCACCAGAGGAACTAGTTGATAATTGTTTCAAATATCGTCTGAGATTAAGCAGTGTATTTTTCTTCAAGCTGGCTCAGATATATAGACATGGCCCTATACATACAACCAACCGGCAAACAAAAACACATACACACAAAAACATGGTATTGCTGTTTAGTGTTTTGAATGTATCTATCCTGCTGTTGGATATCTGCCAGGAAGAGGATCAGACTTCTAATTCTTCAAGTGAAGTTAGCAAAAGCTCAAGATTAAGCCCTGAAAGTTCTGTGTTCCAGAACATCTTCCCACTCTTTTCAGAGTGAGGAGCCTGCTCTGACCCAAGCATTCTGCAATGTTAACTCTTTACACAGGTGATGCTTAATGGACATGGTGAGCATTCTGACATGTACTGTTAGCTCCAATTAATTCTAAATCTTTCATAATTATAGAGATCTATTAATCCCACCCACTGAACTATGCAAAAGTCAGTTCTATTGGGTTAAGGAATATTCACGTTCCACTCAGGGAAATATTGAAATCAGTTTTGTTTTGTTTTAAATACGTATTTACTGATGGCCTGAGGGAACAACCAAAAGAGTTCTGACTGGGACGTGGAAACCAGCATGGAATTCAATATTTCCTAAAGTATTTCTATTCCAGCCCACAAGAGTAGATCCTTCCCTCCCCAGTCCACAGGTGATTGCAATTTGTCTGTAATATTATCTCCACTGCTTCAGTTAAATATCCAGATTCATCTCCAAAGGAACACATTTCCAGGAGGCAGGGAGAAGGGGAAAGAAGGAGAATTCCAATGAGATGCTGCATATATTTTGTATGTGCTAAAGAGAGAGCAGCAGATGCAATTTTGAAAGCCAAATTATTTGGAAGGGGGTGAGAAGAAAAATCAGAACCCAGTTGACATTGCTGATCACCCTGATGTACAGTTTCCAGTTCATTTCTTTTTCCTAGGATGTAGTGTCAGTAAATGGCACTGCTCTTAACGGTCTGCCAGTATTACTGTGAGAACTCTCCATCCTTTCTGCTGGGGCTTTGCTATAACTTGGCAATTTGTAAGCACATTGGGCTGAAGCGTGGAATACACATTGTCAGTCCAGATGCAATTTTCTGTTGCAATTACCAAAAATGAAATCAAAGAAGCTGCTTGGGATTTTAGCTGATGAGGACCTTAGTGGAAAAGGAATGTTTGTGCTGCCCTTTTCTTACTCCATGTTTTTTAGTCCTTGATTTTGTTCGGATTTATTTGGGGCTATCCTCGTCTTAGAAAAACTGAAGTTTAAACACTTCTGTTAAAATCAAGGTCACTTCCATTACAGAATACATCTTTGCGATGGCAAAAATGTGGTTTAAATATGGTTTTTGCTACTAGAAGGTGAGGGCGGCACGTGTATGCTCTGCCCGGGGCTAGGATCATTAGCTTCCTCTCAGCCACAGCAAAGCTCTTTCCATTGCTGTGCTGTTTTCCCCCAAGTTTCATGGGATTCTCCAAGTGCCCTACATTTTAGTCTGTGTTGATTCACTGGGGGACAGGGACCACATCTAAGCAAAGCACTGTGTACAAGGTCTCATTATGTAACCCCTTTGTACACATCAACATGTAACTCTTGAATGAACAGTAATGTTTAACAACTGACTTGGATTTCTCAACCGAATCCTACAATTTCTATGACCTTGTAGATTGGAAGACACACAATTCATAAAAAGTATGTATTGACTGCAATACGAAAGAAGGGACCACTGGAACCATCAGTAGCTTAGTGAAGACTCATGGATTCAGAGAAGGAAAAATGTTCATGACTTCATTGGTGTAGACCATGCCATAGAAATGGAGTTGGTCTTCAAAGATAAAACTCTGGTTTAATGGCTAAGTCAGTTTTTCTCAAACTAAGGATGAGAAACTCCAGGAAATGAATAGAAACTGACTTCCGAGGAAGCAGCACATAGTGATTATTGGCTGGAAGAACTAGGGGTCCCCCAAAAAATGGGCTGTGAGATGAGATCGGACTCACTACCACCAGAGCTCCCCCCAAGTCGAAAGCCACCATATTCACCAAAGTGCCGTCTGCTTAAGACAAACAGTCAGGGTCCTGCTTGAATCCCAGGAAAACTTCAGTGTCACAAAGACCCTTCCATCAGGGACATACCCAGTTTTTCATTGTTTCACCATCTTCTCTTTTCTCTGTTCTGTTCTTCCAAAACAGAAAAGAAGAAAGGAAAAGGAAAGCAGAAGATGGAAGGAAGAAAGAAAGGGAGAGAGCAAAGAAGGGAAGGAAAAGAAAGAAAATCCAGGAACTCTTGTACATACTCAGGAGCTTCCATTTGCTTTCTGATTTCAAAGACGGCTCCTCCCATCACCTTGTTCTCTGACGTGCTGAGCTGTGAGGCATTTGAGGCATAGCAGAAAGAAAAACCTTGGCCCTGCTGACAAGACACACCACAGCATCTGGGGTGCTCCTCAGAGACCCGTGGTCAGGCTAACCTGGCTTCAATTTGCTGAGCTTGCAGAACCTAGAGGATGAGGTCACATTTGGCCATGACTATAAATAGACATCAGTGACAGCTAAAACCAAAAGGGAGCTTTGCCTCTGATTTTTTAACAGGCTGATAACTCTGAACAAAGGCATTGGTCATCCATCATTATCTAGAAATCTTAAGAAGAGCAAAACAATCTGGAAAGTAATATTTGTCCCCTTCTTTCTTTTGCTTCTCTGGGCTTTCCTGGTGGCTCAGACAGTAAAGAACCCACCTGCGATGCAGGAGACATGGGTTGAATCCCTGAGTCGGGAAGATCCCCTGGAAGAGGGCATGCCAACCCACTCCAGTCTTCTTGCCTAGGGAATCCCCATGGACAGAAAATCCCCATGCAACCTGGCAGGCTGCAGTCCACGGGGTCACAAAGAGTCAGACATGACTGAGTGACTAAGCACAGCACAACGCAGCAAAGTCCTTTGGTCTGAGAAAGATAGCCCTTGGATTCAAATACCAAGATGAGGAAGGATTCTGAGGAATTCCCCCTTGCCTGGGATTCCCTAAGAAAAAGTATCCAACCATTCTCTTCTAGCAAATGGAATCCCGACCCATTTTGAAGCTGCCCAATGACTGTATCACAGAAGCAACTTTAAATAATACACTATCGATTCACAGTGAGACCTAACATGGCAGTCTGCAGCAAACCCCTCCTCCTGCCCTCGGTGTTACTTATATGTCACATAACTCATTGTCTCCTGAGAGCCCACCCTTGGCTATCAACTTAGCAGAGCTGAGCAAGAGTAAAATAGCCTCCCTCGCTTCCAACCACAGCCTGTAAGAACCGGGGTCCAGCCATCTGCAGCACCTGTTCGTAGACAACTCAGTGGAGGTATTTGTCTTCCTAATCACAAAGAGAATTCACACAGGGAGGCAAGGTTCTTCCATTTTATGGAGTGGCGGGACGGGCTGCCTGGGAGCCAGCCTTCCACTTCCCAGAAGCACAAGCTGCTGCTGCTCTCTGAGCCTCTGAACCCCCTTGCATCTGAACAGCAGGGTCAGCATGCTTTGGCGAGAAAACAGGAGCCCCAGCCCTGGGTTCTAACATTAATAACAGGATCCGAGCAAAGTCTGTTCAGTCAGAAAATGCAAGTAAAACTCTAAAAAAACTGCCATCTGGCCCAGGGAAACATGTCATCTTTCAGACTATGCATAGCATCAGTGTTTTTCTTTTCACTAATTTAGCACTCTGCCCCCATCTCCCCTGCCACCTCACCCCCCGTCCGCCACTACCTCCACCATCGCCCTCTCCACAGCTCTGTCATTTGAGAAGCCCCATCTTCACTTTTCTTTGTATTTAATTTTTCATATCATTCGCAGGACATATCACATATTTGTTGTGATGTATTCAATACCCATCCCTCCTCTGACTTTGGAAAAGGCTATCACCTTCCCCTCCTGCTCTGGGACAATCTGCCAAGTCCGCAGTTTGTGATTTTAGTCGTAATCCATGTGCTGAAACAGTCAGGAGAGACTGTCTCAAGATACTTCAGGTCCCCAAAGCTGCCTTCCACCCTCTCTCTGCCCGCTCAGGTTTAATTCCAAGGAGGCAGCAGGGTAAGCCTGGGCTGAGCACCATGTGGTGTGACCTTGGTGAGAATAAGAAGCTCACTCTTTTCTTCTCATTATCCACTAGGAATGAAGATATTTGGATTTGCTAAAAATATATAAAACTATATTTAAAATTTGCCCTAATATGCTGGGGATAAAAATATAAGAAAATAAAATTCTGCTACTTGCTTTTATTAAAAAAAAAGCATAACCACTTTTTATTTAATTTATATTAAATTATAAATATTATATTTATAATTTATATAATTATATAATTTATTTAATATATTAAATAAATAAAATTTAAATTAAATTAAGTTAAATTATATTAAATATAGTTAATTTGCAACATTGTGGTCGTTTCAGGTATACAGCAAAGTGACTCAGTCTATACATTCTTTTTCAGATTCTTTTCCATTATATGTTATCACAAGACACTGAATATAGTTCCCTGTGCTATAAAGTAGGTCCTTGGTGGTTATCTATTTTATATACAGTAGTGTGTGTATATGTTAATCCCAAACCCCTAATTTATCTCCATCACCCACCCCACTAGCCCCTCTGATAATCATTTTTGTTTTCTATGTCTGCTTTTATTTCTGTTTGTAAGTAAGCTCATTTATATCATTTTTTTTAAGATTCCATGTATCATATGATGTTTGTCTGACTTACTTCATTTAATATGATCATCTCCAGGTCCATCCATGTTGCTTCAAATTATGCCATTTGCTTTTAGTCATGATGGGTATTGGCTCCATCTCCAAATGGCAAAATATTTATATTTAGAGTGAGTGAGAGAGGCAAAGACAGAGAGAGAAAGAGGGTAGGATGGAGAGACAGAGAAATGAGAAAGGAAAACGAACACTCAAAACTACTGAGGTAGGCCAGTTACCATTCTCAGTAAAAGATCTTAAAGAACCACATGGGAAGAGAAACCCGATGTCCATACATTTTTATGAGCATGGGCCATGTGCAAAGTCCTACTGGGGAAACCAAAAAGGATAAGACTCAGTCTGTCCCTTACAAAAGACCTAGGTGGTGCTCATTACAAGCCAGCATAGAAACTAGGGACCAAGACAAGCCTTTTTTGTTACAGGTATCCCCTTCTCCCTTCCTCCTTATTATAGAGGCACATGTTTTAGCCCTCTCACTGGAAGATAAACTCCTTGAAGGCAAAACCCATCATCACTTTAACCTAGATGGTAGGGACCAAGAGGAAATGGATTCCCAGTGAATTCAGATGAATGAATGGTCACCTGGAATGGACAAGCTCATCAGGCAGGTCAAGTCACTCTCTGTGATCCTATGGAGGGGAGGTCGGGGGAGAACACTCAGGAATTCCATCCACTATAATTCCTGCATCCCTCTGTCAGCAGCTATAAAATGAATGACATCCTCCACCACCACCACCCCCGACACACAGTCCCCTCAGGGCTGTATACACAAAATAACACTTTGGGGCAAGGCAACACCATGATGGACAAACTCAAGTCTTCTGCATACAGTTGGGACTCCACATCTGTGGATTCCGCATCTTCAGATTCCACCAGCTGGAAGGTTAAAAATATTTGGAAAAAAAATTCAGAAATTTCCAAAAAGCAAAACCTAACTTCCCATGCTGGCAACTATTTATATATCATTTACACTGTGTTTACAATGATTTACACAGTATTTATGTCATAGTAGGTATTCCTAAAGGAGTTCAGTCCTGGGTGTTCATTGGAAGGACTGATTTTGAAGCTGAAACTCTAGTACTTTGGCCACCTGATGTGAAGAGCTGACTCATTTGAAAAGATCCTGATGCTAGGAAAGACTGAGGGCAGGAGGAGAAGGAGACGACAGAGGATGGGATGGTTGGATGGCATCACCAACTCAATGGACATGGATTTGGGTGGACTCGGGAGTTGGTGATGGACAGAGAGGCCTGACATGCTGTGGTTCATAGGGTCGCAAAGAGTCAGACACGACTGAGCGACTGAACGGAACGGAACTGAAATATGATTTAAAGCGTGTGCCTAGGCTGTGTGCTAGCACTACACCATTTGACATAAGGGACTTTGAGCATCCACAGATTTGGTATCCTCAGGGATCCTGGAACTAATCTTTCAAGGATACCAGGGGACAACTACTCCCCAAACAGGTTTGCAATCCATTCTAAGCCTCTGACCTAAATGAATCTTTGCTGGGACTTATATTCCTCAACCATGCTTCTTCCTGCCAAGTTGTTAGAAACAGAATCTCATTATCTCAAGACCTTCTTCTTCTTTTCCTAAAAGTCACTTCACTTCATTTCTCCACACAGGGTATCCAAAAATCAACCCCACTGCTGACTCTGATCTTGGGCAGGTCACTCAGCCAGTCAGTGTCTCCATCTTCCCCTTTTCTAAAACGAGAGAAACACCGACCACCACTCCTACTTTTACGGCAGGAATTTGGGCCACTCAGAGGAGGCAAAATTATATGAATGCAGAGCAAAACTGTAAAATGTTTTCCAAATGCGATGTGTGACTCTTATCCCAGGCTGTCCAAGGATTTATTTTGTGAAATTGAGACTTTCCCTTGACATTTGTGGGTCTTTGTTTTGCCCACCTATCAAGGCAGACATTTGCTTTGAGATCTTGAGCAAAAGATACTGTCGTACTACAAATTACCGTGATCTAATTAGGCCTCCCTCCATAAATCTGTCATTTGCAAGCCATTCAGGCCTGCTCAGCCCAGCCCTTGATTTAAACTGCTCCAGGAGTCTAGCCGAAGATGTGTCCAGGACAGAATCCAACACAATATTCTGGTCTCCTCCCACTGCTCCCTTGAGGATGGGTTGCTCACCAATTTTGGCCCCAATCACAGTTATGTAGAAGAGAGATTCATTATAGTTTGGGCATAGATCTTAACCAGTGCCCATGCAACCTCATGACAACATTATTTAGCATTCAGATTGGATGTGAGCTCTTATTGGGAAAAGAATATTGCGGAAGATTAGTGTTGCCTGGTCCTTGAAGCAAAGAGAGACAAATAGGAAAGAAGCATATTTTCTCTGTTGAATTGACAGGTGTGTGCAGCATTTCCAAAGTATGATGGATACTTTGAAATGACATATAAAACAGAGCTATGGTTTAAAAAAAAAAATTGCTGGTGCTGGCCAAATCAAATAATGTCCATTCCTGGTTGTTCTGGCTGAAGAAGATAAAAAAAGAGGTATGGAAATTTCAAAGCAACGGGTAATCTAAAACTCATTTATACTAGGTTTTAGAATGCGTGTTTATACTTATCTGATGATGGGTGTCGCAGAGGTTCTGGGAATCCTTCCGTACCAACGTAGCAATACCACTGTGTCCTCCCCTTGGAAAATCTGGGAAGCAGGAAAACTCCCCATTTTTCCTCTTCATGCCTCCTTCCCCACTACTGATATTTCAGCTTTGCTAACCTTGCCCCACCATCCACAAACACACCCCCACACTTCCACCTTAATATCTTTCCGCACCTCATTCCAGGCTATTTGGGTTTCAAAGTAATGCTCTGTGTGCAAAGCAAACAGAAAAAGGTGGAATATCAACAAAGCTTTATTAAACAGCTAATGGGCTTCTACTCTGCAGGAACCAGTGAGGTAGACTGGGAGAGCCTGACTCCGTGCACACACACAGCAGGATATGTCTCCCAGAGCTTCCTTTTCCAAGTCGGGACTGGGAAGAACACAGAATCATCAGGTAACAGATGAAGACAGCACGTGGGGGCCACAGAGGTGAGGTAGGAGAGGTGGGGTCAGAGTCCCAGGAGACGATCAGGTGATTTAGTCAGGGGCTGGGAGAGGAATTAGCACTTTGTGCAGCTGTGAAGGGGCAGGAGGGTGAGATGCCAGAGACCCTGGAAGTACTGACAGGGCCACACTGGACTTCAGCCCCGCATCCCTGGAGGGTTTTCGAGGCGGTCCTAGGTTCTAATCAGCAAGGGCCAACATGAAGATCGCAGTGTTTATGTGATGGATGAGGCGATCGAGGAGGAGGAGGGCAGGAGAAACGAAGCAGAAGGATCAGAGGAAAGAAGAGGGAGAGGAATTAACCAATAAAGGGCCATTTTAGCGTCCCCTTTCACGGGGGCTCAGCTTAATGGGGGAGGCGAGCGCCCACACACATCAAGGAGAGTGCAGAACCAAGCTTTTCAGCAGAGCCTCGCAGGAAGGAAAGTCTGAGGAAACGTGAGCAGGGGCCTGAAACCTTACTAAGGAAAGGGGTCAATGAATGTTTTCAAAATAAAAAAGGCTGAGAAGAGAACAGTGAACGGGGGTGGCACCGGAGGTCAACCGGCACATTCAAGGGTTTTATTGTCGCTATCAAAAAGATGCTTGGAAAGGAAAAGGAGGAAGGGAAAACGCTTTTAAGTTTTAAGTTCCTTTTTTCTTTCCTCAAAAAGAGGCATGTGAGCGATGGAGCTGAGGGTTATTTTCGTCTATTTTGGGAGATGATGCTGGTGTCATTGGACTCCAACCAGCCAGGGAGAGGAGATGTGAGTAACCGAGTCCAAGCCTGGATTTCTGAGGCTGAAAGTGACAGCGATCTGTGCCCGGAAGCCAGGCACGACGGCAGCCAGGGCGTGTGCAAGGGAGAGCTTGTGGCCCTCGGCCTCTGCAGGGACACAACCAAGATGTAGGGTGAGCTGCCATTTTTATGGCTGTGCTCTTTAGGTCTCTCCAATTTCCAGGGGGAAAAAACTCTGGGGCGGGGGGTGGAAAACAAAACAACTCTTCCTGAAGGACCGCTCTGGACTCAATGCCAACCTGAGACAGCTGCTGATGGGGAACAACAACATCAAGGACCTAGTGTCCCTTCCTGCCCCTCCTCCGCCGCCGCCACCCCTGAAAGAACTGTGAAAAGACCAAGAGTTGGTGGGCAGCCAACAAGAACTAAAGAACTTGCAGCTGGTAAAACCACCTGTGCCTTGTCAAATTCCAGCCAAAACAATCCCTTCCCCCAAGCCTCCCGTTCAAGAGAAGGGGAGAAAATCTGATAATAAGATGAGAATCAAGGGGGTGGAAAGTGAGTCGAGTGGCTCCAGACCAAGCCCTAAGCCAGTCTGGGAAGAGAATATTGGGAAGTTGTGCCAACAGAGGTAAAAAATTAGGAGCTGTGTTCTTGAGAGAGAAAGAGAGTAACAACTGTGAGACGGAGCTAGACGGGCCACGCTGAGAATCCAGCTCTCCCAGTGGGCAGAGCTTTGCGGCATCAAGGCCGAGGTCTGGATCACTGAGGCAAATGGTGCAAGAAGAGGGGGCACAAGTTCAAATAAATACTTGGGAATATTCCAGAAAGGATCCCTCTGCCCTTTCCAACTGTAAAGTCAAAAAGCTATCTAGAGGTTTAATGCTCCCCAGTTGCATCCCTTCTGGGGCTTCTCTGATGGCTCAGTGGGTAAAGAATCCACCTGCAATGCAGGAGACACAGGAGATATGGTTCAATCCCTGGGAGGGGAAGATCCCCTGGAGAAGGAAATGGCAACCCACTCCAGTATTCTTGCCTGGAAAATTCCATGGACAGAGGAGCCTGGTGGGCTACAGTTCGTGGGGTCACGAAGAGTCAGACACGACTGAGCATAAGGCACATGTGGAGGCATAAGTGACTTTGTTTATCTGTCCTCTTAATAAGACCATGTGCTTATGTACAGAAAGACTAAGAGTCACACTGCTTATCTGTCATGTTACATCTACCTGAGAGATTTGTGTTCAGAAGGCCAAGGTCCTATAGCCTGGCTTCATAAACAGGGCATGAACGGGGCAGTAATATCTTTATTTGAGACATTTGAGGATCATGGAGAAACAACACATCTTCGAAGGAGACGTGTTCTAGATTCAGTCTCTAATGGGATTACCTCCTCTTTCAACCCCATTCTTCCTTTCTTCTTCCTTTCTTCCACTTGCTGTGAAGAAATGCTGCCATAAGTTTGGTTATCATTCTTCTAGCAGGGGTGTTTTAAAGTAATCACCCATTCATTTGAAGTGCTCATAAATGCTGGTGCTAAAATTAGAAAGTTCTCCTTGTCCTTTGAAGATTAGCTGAATCTCTAACTAATGTTATCATTGGCCAGGTAATGTTGGCATGAACCTGAGTTGAATTTTTGCTGGCATCCCCAGCTGAAATCCACCTCACAGTTATAGCCATTAAAGATTAGTAGGTCATTCCCTGTGTTAAGACTTCATTTCCAAGGTATTTATTCATTTCACTGATGACTGCCACCCCTGCCTGGCTTTTTATTTGGAGTGTTCAAGAGAATGCCATGACCAGAAGAATAGTGAGAATAAATAAACCCATGGTCAGTGTCCATTGTAAACACCCAAAGCGTGTTCTATCATTTATCATGGTGCAATTGGTAAAAATAGAAAATAGGGTTTCTCTTTTTCCCATATTAAAATCTTCCATTTTATACACAAAAGTACATCGTCATTACAACAAACTGAAATAATGATCATTCAACAATAATAATTGAAATGGAGCAAATTTCAATAATATGTTTATTAAAAGCACAGTGTTTTTAATGGTAATAGTACTTTTGTGGTATTCCTGCAGAAAATATGTAACTTAAATTTAACTATGAGCAAACAAATCCAAATTAAAGGATTTTCTACAAAATAATTGATCTGTACTCTTCAAAAAAAAATGTCAAGGTTAAGAAAGACACAGAAAGCCTGAGGACCTACTCTAGGATAAATGAGACCAAACAGTCATGATCACTAAAAGATAGCTATGAAGAAAGTCCTAGAAATTTGATAAAGCCTGAACAGGGATTCTATAATAGTATAATTTTAATGTTTAATTTTCTGATTCATTTTAACATTTTACTATAGTTATATAAGAAATATCTCAGTTCTTAGAAAATAACACTGAGGTATTAAGAGGTAAAGGGACTTTATATTTCTGACTTAACTTTCCAATGGTTCAGAAAGAAAAGACAATATGCATACATAGATGAACATAGAAAGAATGATAAAGCAAGGGAGTAAAATGGAAACAATTGGTTAATTGGGCAAACCCCAGATTGCGTATGGGAGGTCCTTGGAATATTCTTACAACTTTCCCTTGTTTGGAATAATATTTTAAAAAGGAAAATCGTCTCCCATTTCCTGCCTTGGAGTTAACTATTTACATATATACAGTTCAATGCATATTCTGTGGTATGCAGATTCTAAAATGTTTCCAAATGCACCCAACCTCCTGGTAGTCAAGTCCTTCCGTGATCCCCTCCCAGCTGTGTGTGGGCGGAAGCTAGTGACTTGTTTGTAAAGAATAGAATGCTGTAATAGTGATGGATGTCACTCCTGAAATTCAGCTGGAAAGGTCTGCGATGTCCATCTTGCTCACACTCTCTCTGCTTCGACTCACTTGTTCACTCTAAGGAAAGTCGGCTGCCATGTTTCAAGTTGCCTTAAGGAGAGGTTCATCTGGCAACTAAGGGTGGTCTCCAGCCGACAGCTATTGAGGATCTGAGGCCCTCAATGCAACAGCAGACAAGGAACTCAATCGTGCCACCAACCCACAAGTCAACTTGGAAGCTGATCCTTTCTCAGTTGAACCTTAAGATAACTGCAGCCCTGGCCAACACCTGGACAGCAGCCTTTAGAGGTCCTGAACCAGAGGGCCCTGTTAAGCTGTACGAGGAATCCTGACCCACAGAAACCGTAAGATAATTGCTTCTCTAAGACACTAAGACTGGAGGAAATTTATTATGCAGAAATAAGCAATACTTTTGCCAACTTCTTATATATATATATTTTTTTTTTTTTCCTTTCTTGTAGGGGAGGAGGTTATAGTACCATAGAGAATTTTTCATGTTACCATGTAAAACGTTGCTTCATTATTTTTAACATTCAGTGTTACCTGTCGTTCAGGTTCAGCATTGCAAAGGAGCATTTGGCAGAGGGGGACAATGGGAGTTAAAATCTAGCCCGTGATCTATTCACCAAAGTGTGCGTCCCAGAATTTGCTTTATTTAACCAGAGGAGAGGGGTATTTTTTTCTAATTTACATAAATGTGCCCTCTGTGCTAGTGGAACCCTGCTAATGGCCGCATAATATTCTGTGATGTGGATATACTAAAATTTCTTTAACCAACCTCATCTTGGTGGCCATTTAGATCTCCTCCTGTGTTGTAATTGCAGTAATAATAATAATCATATAATAAACTGCAGTGAACATCCTCATATATAGTTGCATTTCTGGGTACAAACATTTCTGTAGAAAAGATTCCAAAATGGGATTCAAGACGGACATAGATTATGTCCGTCTTGAATTTTGATAGATCCTGACAAATTAACCTTACAAAAGGTTTCCACCTTGTTTGTACTCCAAGTATAAGTAGTGTCAGTTGCTCAGTCATATCTGACTCTTTGCAACCCTGTGGACTGTAGCCGCCCTGGATCCTCTGTCTTTGGGATTCTTCAGGCAAGAATACAGAAGTGGGTTGCCATTTCCTTCTCCAGGGAGCAAGTATAAAGAAGTGGCCTATTTCCTTAGCCCTTCACTAACACTGGATGAGATCAATCTTTTAAATATTTGCAATCTGATAAGTAAAAAATTTTATCTCAGTTTTACAGATCATTTGTAGGATGCCAAATATTCCTAACTTTCTGACTCTGAGTCAGGACCATTTCCTAGTAATACCAAGTCAATCTTTTCCCACAAATATGCAGGCAATGTTGAATAAATCTGTTAGAGATCAGAGAATCAGACCTTACCCAACCAACGTCTGTTCACTCAATCCTATCTCTTAGGTGAAATGTGAGAAGAGAGAAATACAATGCCAAGTGAGGGTAGTGAAGTGTAGAATTTCAGCAAAGGTCTTTCGGCGTTTGACTTTCTGATCACGTCTCAATAAAAATTTTATTGACTCTTCACCTGATTTGCTTGTTTAGCAGCCACCACCAGCCCCTTTGCAAATAAGATCACTTTCATTCAGCTGTTTTGATGTAGGTTATGTGGGCAGAAACAAACGCTAGTCAGAATGTCTGGGCTTAGGCCCCACGTGACTGTAAGTCTTGTGCTTCTACTAGGAGGGTATGTTAGGCTAAGTGCTCTGGGAAGCAGACGTACATAAGAATTTTATTAGGGGAAAACTCTGGTAGAAAAGGAGGGACCTCCCTGGCGGTCCAGTGGTTAAGAATCTGGGCTCCCGGTACAGGGGGTTTGATTGCTGGTCAGGGAACTAGATCCCGCATGTCACAACTAAGAGCCCACATGCTGCAACTTAGACGCTACAAACCACAGCTCAAGATCCCGAGTGCTGCAACTAAGATCTGGTACCACCAGACAAATGTAAAGCAAGACAAGAAAGAAAGAAAAAGAAGATGGTGAAGGAACAAGGGAAAGCTGGAGCTGCTAGGCAGTGATACAAGTCTGAGCCCAAGGGAAGGAGAAAAGAAGGAGAAATTGTCCAGAAGCATGATAGACTTCCCTGCAATGTCAGGAAGTTTCAGCAAGACTTCAGGAAACCCTCAAACCAAAGGCCAGCCATTGGAAGAGTCCAGTGTCTCCCACAGTGCAATCTGCCTCAGTATTCTTGACACACTCAATCATTGGCCAAGAGAGGCTCAGAGGAAGCACAGCCCTGGTGTGAATGGGGTGGTTGATTTCAAAGCACAGAAGCTAGAGGCCTCCGTCAACTGTACTTCATAGAACTGGAGGCCTCCTAAGCCCGTTGTCAAGTCCACCACTACACATTCTCAATGAGTTAGTCTGCAGACAGAGCCTCAGTAGAATTATAACAGTAGAAAATAGAGAGGGAATTTGTGCTCCATTTTTGGTTTCTTGCTTCCATAAGTTCTATGCAACTGCTTGCCTTATTTCCAAATAAATGAAAGTCTTTCTATCTGGTTAATGATTGCACAGCTTTCCTAAGTCCCACAGGTAAAAGGTGAAGACTTGGAACAGAGAAGCAGCTGGAATACTGTGAGCAAGAAACAAAAAAATCCACAGGAATTGTGGGATGTAGAAGAGCAAAGAAGAATGAAGGGGAAAAGACAGAGGAATCCTAGAAATCCTGAGAGGCAGGTGGCCTGGGAGAAACTCCACAAAAGGCTGGGTGAAGGATATTGAACAATAAGAATGTCCAATCATCAGAAGAACAGTTATTTTATGCAAAGCATCAGCATCAGATATACAAATTGCCAATATTTACTAGGTTTATAAGTGCTAGATTTGGGGGAAAGAGAGATCAATACTAGTTTCTCTGTAAAATATATCTCTTAGATACTACAATTGAGTTCTTTTTGCCTTGTCTCCAGTGGACATTTGGTTACGCTGAGCTCTAAGGAGCAACCCCAATTTTTTTTAATTAAATTCAAATTTATTTTGATCATATATTCTTTAGAATATTTCTAAGCCAGAACTTGAATATATCTTGTGCTGTGCAAACACTGTCAGAATTGTTCGATCTTTGTATGTGTGTTTGGACTGGTCAAATCTGACCCTTCAGAGTGTAAAGCCTTTAGGAGTAACTCTAAAATATAAATATTTCTGTAGCCCCTGCATTTGTCACAAGAAGATTATGATCGTGATGTTTGAATCCTGAAGTCTGTGTACAAAAGTAAAATATTTATACACATGTTAATACAACTCCAGTCGGCTTCCCCCATCTATTTCTTTCACTTGTGTCTTCGCTTCATTTGGTACTGTCGATCAATTGACATTACTGAATGACGCTTCTCCATGGGCTGCCATTATATTAAGTTCTTGGCTCTCCTCCTAGCTCCCTGCTTCCTCATTGCCCCCAGCTATCTTTGGCTTTCTCTCACCTCTTAATTTTGAATATTACACATCAATCTTTCTGAAGCTTTCCTTTTCCTTGCTCCCATTATCACCTCTAACCTAATGCTCCTATTTTACATTTCCAAATTTTACTTAGCTTTGATCCTGTAGTTTCTAGTTCTCCAGGATGTCTCCTCTAAAGCATTCCACCATCATTGCTAATTCAATTTGGTCCAAAGCCTTCTCTCACTATCACTATCAATGTCATTGTCTTTCAATCCTACAAAGGAAACTTTGGTGATAGCTTTGAATTATTCTTTCTGATTCCTCTACTTGCCTCTGAGTGCTTTACCAAATTGTATTTCTGTTTTCTTTATGAAACAATATTTTAGCAACCTTCCTTGTCCCAAACCCTCAGCTTAATGAGGTTGTGTGGTCCTTTAAGCTTGACTCAAATACCCTTTCTCCATTTAAGGGAAATCTCAGGGTCTCTTCCAATGTTTCCAGAGTTTTCTGGAGATCTTCCATTTCCACTGGTCATTCTGGCTCCTATTTGCTGCTTCCTAGTGAGTTTTTGGTCTCCCTGACAACTCCTCTTTGAGGCTGTTCACACTGCCTACCTCAGATGGACCCCAAAACAGCTTTGCTTAATTTTACCCCAAACACCTCTCCCCCAGCAATGCCCTTTGAGTAAATGTAACTGAAGATTGCAATGGTAACAGCAAGGGGCCCGTGCGCTTGCCCTCAGAGCAGACAACAAAACTAAATATTTAATTTCCCTGCAGGGACTGAATCTTCACTCCTTGCATTGGAGGCGCAGAGTCTTAACCACTGGGTCACCAGGGAAGTCCCGCCTATAAATTCTTGCTTCTTCTTGTATTCTTTTCTTTTCCACTTAGAGAAGACTCTTTAGCATTTCTTTTAGGATAATTTTAGTACTGATGAACTCTTAGCTTTTGCTCATTTGAGAAGTTCTTGATCTCTCCTTCAATTCTGAATGATAAATATGCTGGGTAGAGTATCCTAGGTTGTAGGTTTTTCCCACTCAGCACTTTAAATATATCATGCCACTCCCTTCTTGCCTACAAAATTTCTGCAGAAAAAATCAGCTGATAGCCTTATGGGGGTTCCTTGTATATGACTCTTTATTATTCTCTTGCTGCCTTTAGAATTCTTTATCTCTGACTTTTGCCATTTTAATAATGATATGCTTTGGTATAGGTCTCTTTCTCTTTGGGTTCATCTTGTTTGGGGTTTTTCTGTGCTTCCTATATCTGAATATCTGTTTCCTTCTTCAGCTTCAGGAATTTTTCAGCCATAATTTTACCAAATATATTTTTGACCACTTTCTCTCTCCTGGGACCCCTATAATGCAAATGCTGATACGCTTGATGTTGTCCCAGAGGTCATTAAACTGTTCTCCTTTTTATTGTTGCTTTTCTTGTTGCTGTTCTGATTCGGTGATTTCCATTATTCTATCTTCCAAATCACTTATGTGCTCTTCTTTATCACCTAGTCTACTAAAATCACCTTCTAATGTATTCTTTATTTCAGTTATTATGTTCTTCAACTCTGACTTGGTTCTTTTTTATATTTTATAATTCCTTGTTAAGATTCGTATTGTGTTCATCTGTTCTTCTCTCTAGTTCAGTTAGCATTCTATTATGAATGCTCTGAGCATTATCTGGTAAATTATTTATATCTGTTTCATTAGTTGTATTTTCAGGTTTTCTTCTTGTTCTTTCATTTGGAACAAATTCCTCTGTCTTCTTATTTAGTTTAACTTTATCTGTCTCTGTGTACTTAGGTGAGAAAGTAACCTCTCCTGGTCTTGAAGGCAGTTCCTTGTATGGGAGCATCCCTGTGCAGTCTGTGAAGGCGCAGTGGTTCTGCTGGTAAAGCTGGATCTGGAGCAAGTATGGATCACCTCTTCCCCCAAGGCAGGCAGGCAGCTATCTCTTTGGTGAGAGGTGGGGCTGGATGAAAGAGGCTAGAGCCTTAGGTGTGAGCTGGGGCTTCTCCCATGCTCAGTGGCTGTCCACCCTACTGGGTTGGGGTCAGGTCCCAAAGCACCGAAACAGAAGCCCTGAGGGTCGGATTCAAGCTGATTCTGTTCCCTCTGAGTGTGCGTTCTACCCACTGCCAGCAACGGCACCTTTGGCCCCAAGGGAAGCAGCCCAGGAACGAGAGAGGCCAGGGTAGGTGCTCAGTGTGGGAATGGGCATGCGATGGTCCCACTGCACAGAGCTCCAGACCACTCCTGATGTGTTGCCTTCAGATGGTCCACCCTGTCCTACTTGGATGCCATGCCAGACCTGAGCCAGCTCTTTCCCCCTCATTTGGGAGAGTTTTCTGAACTCGGATTCTCATTTGCTCTGTGATATTCAAGCTCCTAGAATAAAAGGAGATGCTCTCAAAGAAGAGAAGGATTTTGGAATTCTAAAGTTACTAACGCTCGTGGGGCAACACTTCTAAAATTCTGGGGACAAAGAGTTAATCACAGTAAAGTGAAAACAACTTAGATTTTGAAAGAAGGCTATCTTAAAAACACTCCTTAACTTCTCATTGGTTCAGAACTTCTTTGCTAAGAGGTCCATGACGACACGATAGAGGGTCAAAGACAACTGAATATGCATCCCAGACACGTTATCAGGACGTCTCCGTTTTCGTTGCTTACTGACCTGATTATCTGTTCCTGAATAATTATCCATTCCAAAACATAATGGCTTAAAACAACAGCTTGTTACTGTCTGTCATGGTTTGGGAGTACTGATCCAGTTCTACTGGGTGGTTCTTGCTTAGGACTTCTCTCCACACTAACATCCAAAAGGGCTCCCCCTTCTGGTCGGCATCTAATGCTACTTGATGACCAGAAGTTAACTTCAGTTCAGTTCAGTTCACTCTCAGTCGTGTCCAACTCTTTGCAACCCCATAGACTGCAGCATGCCAGGCTTCCCTGTCCATCATCAACTCCCAGAGCTTGCTCAAACTCATGTCCATCAAATCAGTGATGCCATCCAACCATCTCATCCTCTGTCATCCGCTTCTCTTCATCCACCTGCCTTCAATTTTCCCCAGCATCAGGGTCTTTTCCAATGAGTCAGTTCTTCCCATCAGGTGGCCAAAGCCTCAGTTTCAGCATCAGTCCTTCCAATGAATATTCTTATAAGGTAGCCAAAGCTTCACTTTCAGCATCAGTCCTTCCAATGAATATGCAGGACTGATTCCCTTTAGAACTGACTGGTTGGATCTCCTTGCAGTCCAAGGGACTCTCAAGAATCTTCTCCAACACCGCAGTTCAAAAGCATCAATTCTCGGTGCTCAGTTTTATTTATAGTCAACTTTAACATCTATACATGACTACTGGAAAAACCATAGCTCTGACTAGACAGATCTTTGTTGGCAAAATAATGTTTCTGCTTTTTAGTAAGCTATCTAGGTTGGTCATAGCTTTTCTTCCAAGGAGTAAGCGTCTTTTAATTTCATGGCCACAGTCACCATCTGCAGTGATTTTCGAGCCCAAGAAAATAAAGTCTGTCACTGTTTCCACTGTTTCCCATCTATTTGCCATGAAGTGATGGGACCGGATGCCATGATCTTAGTTTTTTGAATGTTGAGTTTTGAGCCAAAAAGGCAAAGAAGTTCCCTTAGCACTGTTAAGCAGAGCGCCTGCACATGGTCTTTTCATGTGGTTTGGGCTTCTCATGTTATGGTGGCTAGATTCCAAAAGGGCGTGCCCAAGAGCATACGTTCTAAGAAGTAGGAGACAGAAGCTCTCAGCTCAGCATTGAGTTATGCCTAGAACTGGCAGATCTTTGCTTCTGCTGTATTCTATTGGTCAAAGAAGTCACAGATCTCACCCAGATTTCAAGAGGATAGAGAAGTAAATACCTTATGATGAAGAAGAGGCAAAGTCACATTGCACAATAGAGCAGGGGATAGGAGATGCTGTCGTCCTCATCTTTGGAAAACAGAACCAACTACAGTCATTATCTGATGACATATCCAATGTTAGAATGGCCTCTATATAGTTAAACTACTAACCCCCGCCAGACTATCTGCTTACCTCTCATGCCATTGGCTTCTGTGTTGCAGCTATCCCATGTTTCTCTCTTTTTCTTTATTTCTGCCTCAGTGTCAGGACTGACTCTGCACAAAATATCCTTCTCCCCAGCTCTTCCCATGGAGGCTTGCCTATTATCATTGAAGTCTCAACTCAAATATCTTCTCTTCTGAGAGACCTTCTCTGGCTACCACATGACTCTGTTTACATCCATCCTAACCCTCATGTGCTTGCTTTCTCTTCCACCGCCTGTGTCCCCCCAGCGCAGCACACACCCCGTGAGAGTGGTGACCTGGTCTATTTTGTCCAGCATATGCCTAGGGCTGACACTAGTGTCCACTGCAGAGTGATCATCCAGTCAACCTTCACTGAATGAATGAATAAAGAAAGGAGACACTATCCTTTCAAACAGTAGTCAACGACAGCCTAGACTCCTCTCCCGACCGATTATTCTGTACTATTTCTCTGGGAAGTTATTTTATCTTTGGACACATCTTACGAATTCCTGCATGGTATTATGAATTTACCCAACTAGTCAAAAGACTCTATAATTTATTGACTAAGACTAATTCAGGGGTTTCCAAACTATAACCTCCAAGTGCTATAGCTCTGTGGCTCCAATGCCCAGGAAAAAGCTAAGGGGAAATGAAAGGGAAAAGAAAAGACAAGGGACCCAACTATCACTTTAATCCTAGTGATAATCATTTTATTTTACCTATTGTTCAGTTCAGTTCAGTCGCTCAGTCATGTCCAATTATTTGCGACCCCATGGACTGCAGCATGCCAGGCCTCCTTGTCCATCACCAGCTCCTGGAGTTTACTCAGACTCATGTCCATTGAGTCGGTGATGCCATCCAACCATCTCATCCTCTGTTGTCCCCTTCTCCTCTCCCCTTCAATCTTTCCCATAATCAGGGTCTTTTCAAATGAGTCAGCTCTTCCCATCAGGTGGCCAAAGTATTGGACTTTCAGCTTCAACATCAGTCCTTCCAATAAATACCCAGGACTGATCTCCTTCAGGATGGACAAGCTGGATCTCCTTGCAGTCCAAGGGACTCTCAAGAGTCTTCTCCAACACCACAGTTCAAAAGCATCAATTCTTAGGCGCTCAGCTTTCTTCATAGTCCAACTCTCACATCCATACATGACTACTAGAAAAACCATAGCCTGGACTAGATGGACCTTTGTTGACAAAGTAATGTCTCTGCTTTTTAATATGCTGTCTAGGTTGGTCATAATTTTTCTTTCAAGGAGCAAGCATCTTTTAGTTTCATGGCTACAGTCACCATCTGCAGTGATTTTGCTGCTAAGTCACTTCAGTCATGTCCGACTCTGTGTGACCCCATAGACGGCAGACCACCAGGCCCCCCCGTCCCTGGGATTCTCCAGGCAAGAGCACTGGAGTGGGTTGCCATTTCCTTCTCCAATGCATGAAAGTGAAAAGTGAAAGTGAAGTCGCTCAGTCGTGTCCGACTCTTAGCAACACCATGGACTGCAGCCTACTAGGCTCCTCCATCCATGGGATTTTCCAGGCAAGAGTAGTGGAGTGGGGTGCCATTGCCTTCTCCAGCAGTGATTTTAGAACCCCAAAAAATAAAGTCAGCCACTGTTTCCACTGTTTCCTCATCTATTTGCCATAAAGTGATGGGATGATCTTAGTTTTCTGAATGTTGAGTTTTAAGTCAACTTTTTCACTCTCCTCTTTCACTTTCATCAAGAGGCTCTTTAGTTCTTCTTCGCTTTCTGCCACAGAGTGGTGTCATCTGCATATCTGAAGTTATTTATATTTCTCCCAGCAATCTTGATTCCAGCCTCATCCAGCCCAGCATTTCTCTGACGTACTCTGCATATAGTTAAATGAGCAAGGTGACAATATACAGCCTTGACATACTCCTTTCCTGATTTGTAACCAGTCTGTTGTTCCATGTCCTGTTCTAACTGTTGCTTCTTGACCTGAATACAGATTCCTCAGGAGCCAGGTCCTGAGGTATTCCTCAATACCCAGGTAGTGTGGTATTCCCATCTCTTTCAGAATTTTCCACAGTGTATTGTGATCCACACAGTCAAAGGCTTTGGCATAGTCAATAAAGCAGAGGTAGATGTTTTTCTGGAACTCTCTTGCTTTTTCCATGATCCAACGGATGTTGGCAATTTGATCTCTGGTTCCTCTGCCTTTTCTAAATCCAACTTGAACATTTGGAAGTTCACGGTTCATATATTGTTGAAGCCTCAATTAGAGAATTTTGAGCATTACTTCACTAGCGTGTAAGATGAGCGTAATTGTGCAGTAGTTTGAGCATTCTTTGGCACTGCCTTTCTTTGGGATTGAAATGAAAACTGACCTTTTCCAGTCCTGTGACCACTGCTGAGTTTTCCAAATTTGCGGGCATATTGAGTGCAGCACTTTCACAGCATCATCTTTTAGGATTTGAAATAGCTCAAGTGGAATTCCATCACCTCCAGTAGCTTTGTTTGTAGTGATGGTTCCTAAGGCCCACTCCACTTCACATTCCAGGATGTCTGGTTCTAGGTGAGTGATCACACCATCGTGATTATCTGGACACGAAGATCTTTCTTGTAGAGTTCTTCCGTGTATTCTTGCCACCTCTTCTTAATATCTTCTGCTTCTGTTAGGTCCATATCTTAATTGTGCCCATCTGTGCATGAAAAGTTCCCTTGGTATCTCTAATTTTCTTGAAGAGATCTCTAGTTACCTATAGAGGATCTATATAAGACTTGGTTTGAAAAACAGTTCCATTGCTAAAAAAAATCTAAATAGTCTCTTTGACTCTGTTCTATACCTTCATGATATTTCTCACAGTAAGCTCTTCTAATCCCCTATGTCAGAATCAACACTTTGGATATTTGCAGAAAATGCAGATTCCCTGTCCCCTATGAGTTACAATTTCTGTTCTAGGGCCAGTGAAGTAAAAATCACCCATTCATGTCCAACTCTTTGGGACCCCATGGACTATACAGTCCGTGGAATTCTCCAGGCCAGAATACTGGAGTGGGTATTCTTTCCCTTCTCCAGGGGGATCTTCCCAACTCAGGGATCGAACCCAGGTCTCCTGCACTGCAGGCAGATTCTTTACCAACTGAGCCACAAGGGAAGTTCTAGGGCCAAGGAATCTATTAACAAGCACCTCAGGGCTTCTTAAGTGGTCAGAAGTTTGAGAATCACTGCTCTATGATGTGAGAACTATCTAATAAAATACAGAAATGAGTAGTCATGCAAAGAATTCTTTCTCCTTTGGGATGACCTCTTGCAAAATGTAATGTCTTTTCTCAGTACAGTCATCCACCCATATCCCCAAGGGATTGGTTCTAGGACCCACCTCAGATACCGAAATCCACAAATGCTCAAGTCCCTTATATAAAATGGTGTAGTACCATCTACCCCCTGTAATCACAGAGACAGAATCCATAGATAACAGAAAAGAAAGAAAAAGAAAGTGAAGCTGCTCAGTCATGTCCAGCTGTTTTCAACCCCATGGACTGTAGCCTACCACACTCCTCCGTCCATGGGATTCTCCAGGCAAGAATACTGGAGTGGGTTGCCATTTCCTTCTCCAGGGGATCTTCCCAACCCAAGGATCGAACCTGGGTCTCCCAAATTGTAGGTAGACGATTTACTGTCTGAGCCACCAGTGAGAATATAGATACAGAGGGCTGACTTTATATACAGATATTTTTGAAGGAGTAGGCATGGTGGGTTGACCTCAAGATGTCCAGAAAGTGGTCTTTTATATCTTTTCTGGAGACCCTGATTGCCCCCACAAATATCTCTCTGAGGCCAAGTGACTGAAGTTAGAGTATATATATTTGTACACACACACACACACGCCAGTGGCCAACATCACAGCCAAGCTACCACCTCACTCAGCTGAGTCCTGCCAATTAAGTACTTCTGGAGTGGTATAAGAGCAAGGCCCTTAAAATTCCAAGCATAAAACAGCTAATAAGAGTATCTTGTTTAACAAAGTAATAAAAAAAAAAGCAGAGACAAAAAAAAGCTGCAAAGTTTTCTTTGTGATCATTATTTAACACTGTATGTAATTAAATATTAATGAAAGTATGCTACTTTCATTTTGTGAGCAATTTAATTCAATTAAAAATAAATGGGTCTCCTTGGCTCAGTGGGCATACTGATATACAGAACAGCACTGCCCTTAACTTGGTTTCCACTGTGTTTAAATCCAGCACTGAGCAAAGCTACTAAAATACAACCTCAGGCTTACTTGATTAACCCGTTAAGAGCCAAGGGCCCCTCTCAGGCAGGCAAGGGAGTATAGCACTCTACAGTGTTCACTGGGTACAAAGCGTAATATGTTTTACTTGAAAAAAACATGTTCATCAAACATTTGCTAGGTGGGATGAAAAGATATTTAAGACATCTCTTAGATATCAAAACAGTAGAGGAAGGGCATGGACTGAAGAGAGGTATGAAGAAACTGGAAACGCTGCATCTTGGCCTGGTATCGTGTGTGTGTGCTCAGGTCACTCAGTTGTGTCCGACTCTGAGACCCCATGGACTGTAGCCTGCCCGGCTCCTCTGTCCAGAGACTTTTCCAGGCAAGAATACTGGAGTGGGTTGAAATTTCCTACTCCATGGCATCTTCCTGACCCAGGGGTCAAACCCAGGTCTCTTGACTTGACCTGGAGATATATATATATATATATATATATATATATATACACACACACATACATATGTATATATATATCATAGACAAATATATGTACATATAGACACACACAGAGATGAAACAAACATACTGACCTGTACTCAATGTATACATATACATACTTAAGGTTAGTGTACTTTAAGCAGTAGACTGCAAATATTTCATACCTCAGTGGCAGTTCAGTTCAGTCACTCAGTCGTGTCCGACTCTTTGCGACCCCATGAACCACAACACGCCAGGCCTCCCTGTCTGTCACCAACTCCTGGAGTTCACTCAAATTCATGTCCATCGACTCGGTAATGCCATCCAGCTATCTCATCCTCTGTCATCCCCTTCACCTCCTGCCCCCAATCCCTCCCAGCATCAGAGTCTTTTCCAATGAGTCAGCTCTCTGCATGAGGTGGCAAAGTATTGGAGTTTCAGCTTTAGCATCAGTCCTTCCAATGAACACCCAGAACTGATCTCCTTTAGAATGGACTGGTTGGATATCCTTGCAGTCCAAGGGACTCTCAAGAGTCTTCTCCAGCACCACAGTTCTTCAGTGCTCAGCTTTCTTCACAGTCCAACTCTCACATCCATGCATGACCACTGGAAAAACCATAGCCTTGACTAGATGGACCTTTGTTGGCAAAGTAATGTCTCTGCTTTTGAATATGCTATCTAGGTTGTAAAAGAGACAATTTTTTGCCCACAAGGATGTCACAGTCTGGTATTATTGGGAACGCAAGAGGCAAAGTGGGCACCAGGAGATTCCATTTACGTCCTGACTGGGAAGGCACAAGGGCTTTTAGCTGTAATCGCACACACAGGTTCTTAGAGAGTCAGGAGGAAGAAAACCGACAAACAGGAAGGAGGAGGTGGATTTTTGCAGTCAGTGCTCAGGGGTGCGTGTGGATGAAAGAGGGGACATTTGAGGGCACCGAAGATGGCACGGGATAGAAGCTGGGAGCCAGGGAACCAGCCAGCTCAGCTCAAGGCAAATGAACCCGGTGTCAGGCCTGGTCCGAGCTGGGGGATCCCCCAAGCTCAGCAGGAGGTGGGATGTGAAGGGTGCTAGGACCAGGGAGGAGGAGGGGCAGGTGCCTTGTCCCAGGCACGGGTTCCAGCCCGGTTCCGGGGATAACTTTTCCGGGCTGGTTGTACAGGAGCCGTCTGCACCCGTGGGCCCAGGAGGTAATGGATCCGGGCCCCCACCGTGATAACCGGAGCTTCTTTTTCATTGCACCAGAAGGGGCGTTGTTTGGGAATGACCTCCGGGATTCCAGAGGCCACGTCTAATAATAACAATGTTATCAACGCTGCAAGGCTGAGCTGGGCAGAGTGTGTATGTGTCTCTGGGTACCCGGGGGCCAGCGCCCAGCCCTGAAAGCAGAGCCGGCTGGGGTGTGAATGGGGAGGAAAATGCCAATCTCTTGACAAAAAGTTTGCTGCTAAAAAAGAAACCCTGGCCAACATTTTACAACCTGGACGCATTGTTAATGTGCCGCTTTATCTGGCAGGAATAGGAAGCCGTGTTGGAAAACAATATATTCTTTTTAGGTGCAAGGTCAGCCTCTGTTGGCCCTCGGGGTGTCTGCCAGCCCCCCGCCGACTGGGAGAAGGCTCCAGAGGCTGGCCAAGGCGCTTCCTGGGCAGAGAGAAGCACGCTGAGCCAGCCACGTGGGAGGTGAGGTGCCACCCTCGCCATCCTGCAGGAAACCTCCCACCCCAGACACAGGGCCCAAGGAGGCCTGCGAGGGGCTCCTCTGCCCCTCTGGAGGTGGGGCATGGGACAGAGACTGCAGAGAGAACACTTCATGCCCTTGTGCCGTGTGGCACCAAGGCCCACCGCGTGGAAGGAGGATGGGTCCTGTGGTCCTCTGCCCACTCACTTCAGGGACTATGGACAGCAGCCCTTGGCCCAGGCTGGGAAGACTCAGAGCTGCTGCAGAACCACCACCCAACCCTATCCCCCCAACCACACCCCCTGGCCCTCCCCAGAGCCAGAGCAGGATGGGAGTGGAGAGGGTTCAGAAGTGCTCTTCTAAAACTTGTTCTCACTGGGAAAGAAAATCCCAGGGGTTGCTAGCCAGTCCTGAGTAAGGCACAGGCTCTGCCACTGAGTAGCTGGGTAACCTTGTGCAAAGAGATTTAACCTCTCCAAAAAGTCTCCAGTTTATTCCCATGTAAAAGGGGAATGATAATACCTGCCACTCAGGGCCACTGCCTGGACCGAGTGAGATCACCAAAGCGAAGTGCTTTCAGCGCACGCCTGGCACATGGCTGGCATTAGGTAAAGGGTCTTTGTACTTGCCGTTCCCTCTACCTGGAACACTCTTTTAGAAAGGCTGGTTGCCTTTCCTCCAACAGGTCCCTTCCCCAGTTTATGTGTCTCCACACTGCTGTCTGATATACTGTCTACCGCTATCTAATATATGATGACTTTTACATTTTTATCTTCTTTACTGTATTTTCAAAACCAGAGGGATGCTCGGTGAGAATAAAGATGTGTGTGCTTGTCTCTTGCTGAATTCCCAGAATCTGGAGTCATGCCTAGCATATAGTAGAAAGAAGCGTCTAGTAAGTGCTCAATAAACATTAAATGGGCTTCCCCAGTGGCTCAGAGGTAAAGAATCTCTTGGCAATGCAAGAGCTGCAGGAGACGCGGGATCAATCCCTGGGTGGGGAAGATCCCCTGGAGGAGGAAATGGCAACCCACTCCAGTATTCTTGCCTGGAAAATCCCATGGACAAAGGATCCTGGCAGGCTATAGTTCGTAGGGTTGCAGAGTCGGACACAACTGAAGCAACTTAGCATTCAGGCACACAAATGTCATCACCGTTTATCCTTAAATAAAGGATAAATGGTAATAATGATGAAGACAAGGATCAGAGTGTCAAAAGACTCAGGTTAATCTCCTGACTTCAAATTTCATAAGGTTGGTACTTCTACTAGGTCATAAGCAACAAGGCAGGAATGGTATCTTATATATCTGGATTCTCCAAAGCTAAGATTGACAAATTTAGCAAATAAAAATACAGGACATTCAGCTAAATTTAATTTTTTTAGTATAAGCACATTCCAAATATTCCATACTACCTAGTTATAGGAATACATGTTATTTGCTGTTTATCTAAAATTAAAATTTAACTGAAAGTGAAAGTGTGAGTCGCTTAGTAGTGTCCGACTCTTTGTGACCCCCCAGGCTCCTCTGTCCGTGGAATTCTCCAGGCAAGAATACTGGAGAGGGTTGCCATGCCCTCCTCCAGGGGATCTTCCTGACCCAGGGATTGAACCAGGGGTGCCTACATTTCAGGCAGATTACTGACCATCTGAGCCATCAGGAAAGCCCCCAGATTTAAGTAGTGTCTTTTATTTTATCTAGCAACCCTATCCATAGCCCTCATGTAGAGTAGGCTCAAACTCGAGCTCAAGTAGTTGCTGCATGAATGAATAATATGCTCAAAATTCAGACAAATCAAAGTACGTCTAAATAAAAGAGCAAGGTCAGTCCCATCTGTGTGCTGGTAAAGTCTAAAGACTGACTTGTCAAGGAAAAACAAAGTGCTTTAATATACAGTAGCCTATTTCCATGGAGCAAATACTCTTGCCTATGTTTCCCCAGCTATGAAACAAAAGGTTGATTTGGGGAGCCTTTCCCAGCAGTGACATCATTGGTATTCTCTCTGAATCCCCACTTTGCCCTTCCTCCATCTTCTTAGTCTCATCTCCTTTCCTCATTATCTTCCTTTTTGTAAAAAAAATAAATAAATAAAATAACAGTTTAAAAAAATCCTATTTCCCCATTCCCTTCCCCTTCTGTCTCTCTTCCCAGGCCTTCAGTATCACAGACTCACTTCTCTCTCCTCACTCTCTCTACCCCCGCCCCCTCCCCTCAAACATGCACATACACACACATACTGCTGGGACTAACACTGGCCATGAATTAGAAACTGTCTCAATAAAACAACGAAAGAGGGAATTCCCTGACAGTCTAGTGGTTAGGACTGAAAGCTTTCACTTTGATGGGCTGGCTTCAACCTGTGGTTGGGGAAGTAAGATCCCACAAGCTGCACAGCATGGCCAATAAATAGACAAATACAACTACAAAACAAACAGAAAACAAAGAAAGAAACTGGGAGAGCTGGTAGCAGACACCGCCTCCATGGAAAGGCGGATCTCCTTCCGAGCACTCAGCTCCCCAGTGTTACTCTTCTCTTTATAGATATTAACTCTGCCCTTCTCTTTCATCTAGAGACCACTTTGCCAGCCATTCAAACAAAAGATTATGCAGATTATCGTACATATAAAGAAAGAAATTATCTTAACTAAACATCCCCAAACATAAGCCCTTGAATGGGAAGACTTGGACTTCTCAAGGCCACGAGTGCCTTGCAGGATGAGGAGGGCGCTGGCCTTAAGCCTCGTCCCCCACGTGGTGGGCAGCACAGAACCGTGAAAGGCAGCTTGCAGGAAACTCTGAAAGCAAATGAGAGCCCTCAAGGCTCATTAGACCTATTTATACAATCTTTATTGGGAAAAATTAAATCTTCCAAACACAGATAAATACCCCCAGTGACAAATGAACTAGCCATCTCATTTAAACCCCAGCTCCAACACTGACAAATGTGTTACTTGAGCCACCCCCCCCAGGCAAGACAGGTTTCTTTATCTTGAATCCCCTTTAGGTGAGAGAAGAATAACACAAGGGCTACCGAGAAGGGTGGGAGGGGGCCACAGTGGGAGGTAGGACAGGCTGGTGAAGGGCACCTTCTCAGCCAGGTTGCCAAACCACAACCAACGCCTCCCCTCCTTGCCTGGCTCTGCCCAGGCTTTCTGCTAGGCTTGAGGGTTCCTCAGCCCAGGTGTGCTGGCCACCAGCCGTCCCCTCCAATGTTCTCAGAGACTCCAACAGAGCAGAGTGACGCAGGGCGCCCTCAAGATGGCTCACTGCCTGCCCCCAGTATTTCTCAACAGGGCCTGTCTTTTCCAGGAAACACTCCTTTTCTGGGAAAGGTTGGCAACATCAGAGAACGATCCTGGCAGGAAATGGCCAGTCACATCTGAGGGCCTCTAAGAAGAAATAGAGATAAGATAGAAGAAAGAGGAAAGCTTTGGCCGAGCCTCTGAAATGTTCCTTCCTGGAATGGCAATGGCATGGTGGAGAGCTGTGCTCTCCAGGACTGTGGCCACTGCCCACAGCAGCTATCGAGCATGTGAAAGGTGGCCTGCCTGAGTTGAATGAGATTTCCTGCAAATGTAAAATACACACTGAATTTTGAAGGCTTAGTACAAAAGAAGGATGTGAACCATCTCATTAACAATCTTTGTGTACCGATTACGTATGGAAATGATATTTTGAATATGTGCATTGGGTTGAATAAAATATCTTATTTAAATTAATGCCACTATTTTTCTTTTGTGTCGTGACTACTAGAAAATGTAAAGTTGCACAAGGCTCATATTCTGTTTTCATTGGCTAGTGCCCCTCCAGGGAATCTTTAGCTTCAACATATTTGAATCCAGTTTCTCTCAAGAGCATGTTTTCAGATTGTGGAGTTTTTTCCCCAGGTTCTCTTTTTTCCCAGGGCCCCTAAAGTTACATTCATCCCAAGTCATGAAATGGAAAGCTAGACTTAGAAGCTCCTCACTTCTGCATCTGGACCTGTTTCATTTGCTAAGCTCTCTGCCTCTTCCCATCATCTCTTACCCTTGCCGCTTCCCACACTCGCCCTCGGAACACTGGCTCTTATATGCTGGCCTTTAGGTTTAGAAATAGCAGGATAAAAAGGCTGATAAGAACCTGAGGAGACCGTCAAACCCATTCAAACTGGTCCACTTGACCCAACCCCAGCGAAACACAGCTGCATTGGTCTAATTCTTTTTTAAAAAGCAATAATTCTCATTTGTTTTCATGTAGTAAATAATGCTTATCCATTGTAGAAAAATGATGAAATAGAAGCCAAAAGAAGAAAATAGAAATCATCTACAAATCCAAGCCTCGAGTTAGCCATTATTGATTTTTGAGGGTACATCCTAATTAAATTTTATTGTTTACAACAAAAATAACTGTAACATTTATTGAGCACTTATTATGCCCAGGCACTGTGGTAAGTGTTTTTAAGATAGTTTTCTTTGTAAGAATCCTAAAGTAGATTCTATTATTATCCTTGTATTAGTGTTGAGAAAAACTGAGACTTAGCAAAGTTAAATATCATGTCCAAAGACAGCTCGTAGTGATCAGTTCTGTTTAATTGCTCGGTCGTGCCCAACTCTTTGTGACCCCATGGACTGCAGCATGCCAGGCTTCCCTGTTCATCACCAACTCCTGAAGTTTGCTCAAATTCATGTCCATCGAGTTGGTGATGCCATCCAACCATCTCATCCTCTGTTGTCCCCTTCTCCTCCTGCCTTCAATCTTTTCCAGCATCAGGGTCTTTTCCAATAAGTCAGTTCTTTGCATCAGGTGCCCAATGTATTGGAGTTTCAGCTTCGACATCAGTCCTTCCAATGTAGATTCAGGACTGATATCCTTTAGGGTTGACTCATTGGATTTGGATTTCCTTGCAGTCCAGCTCATAGTGATGATGATGACAGTCCAGATCATAGTGATGGAAAGAGTTAAACACAGGTCCAAAAGGCCTTGGGCAGGAAGTCCTCAGACCCCTGCCTCTGACTGCAGTTCTGCAAGGAGAGATATGCTATCACCTCCCTCATAAACTTGTTTTCTTGAAGCCATCCATCTCCTCCTAATCTTCCTAAACTCTCAGTGCCTGCTTCTGTCCATTCGGGCTGTGATAACAGAGTACCATAGGCTGAGAGGCTTAGAAATAATAGAACGTTCTTTTTCACAGTTCTGGAGGTTGGGAAGAGCAAGACACCAGCAGATTCAGGGTCTGGTGAGAACCCACTTCCTGGTTCATAGATGGCCACCTTCTCCCTGTGTCCTCACATGGACGAAGGGCTGGGGAGCCTTCTGGGGACTCTTTAGGAAGGAGCACTAAGCCACCATGAAGTCTCTGCCCTCATGACCTATTCAACTTCCAGAGGCCCCACTTTCAAATACCATCACATTGGGAGCTAGGCTTCATCGCACGAATTTTAGAGGAACACAAGCATTCAGTCTCTAGCAGTGCCATCCTTTATGCGTGTCCTAGTCCACTTCTAACTGCTTTTTATTTGTATATTCATTTACTCAACAGATACTCATTGGACACTCACTTTGTGCCAGGTGATACTCTGGGCAACTGGAAAACAGCAATGAACACAGGGACAAAGTTACTCTTGCGGAGCTTATATTTCAGTTTAGGGAGACAGACAATAAATTAACAAGCAAATACACATGATGTCAGGTAGTGAGACAAACCAATACAAAGAGAGAACTGAGTAGTATGAGAGGGAAACACAGTGACGGGGACAGAGTGGTGGGAAGCATCACGGTGTAGACTGCATTATTATTATTTGTAATTATTCCTGACTTGCATAGAACAACCTGGCTAAAACAGATTGCCGTTTTGTTAGGGTGGCCAGGGAAGACTTTGCAGATAATGTAACATTTGAGCAGAGACTTTGAAAGAAGTGAGGAAATAAGCTATCAGATTACTTGGGAGAAGAACTTTCTACAGCAGGGATGAGATCTGCAGACTAAATCCTTGGATCTTCCTTTCAGCTGGAAGACCTTACAGAGGTGAAGAGGGAACAGCAAAGAAGACTGGGAGGGGAAAGCCAATGAAATAAATAAATAAATAAATAAATAAATAACCAGAAGAGAGGGGTAACCAGGCTGGTGAGGAAAACTTTGCAAGTTGATGGGAGTGAGCAACCCTGTCAGCTGCTCCTGATAGAGTAAGATATGGACTGAGAATTGGCCATTGGATTTAGCAATATGGATAGCACATATATTACCAATACAAGCAAGTGAAATACACCAAGAGATCATGGTAAAGGGCCTAGGGGAGGGGAGGCCGTGAGCCTACACCCTTCCATCCTTGTCTCACGGTTCTTAGGGACACCAGCGGGTCAGTTAACGTCTTTAAACTGTTCTTACTAGTCTAATTTGGCTTCTCTCACTCTCATCTTTGAAATATTGGTGACAAAATGATGAGCAAGTGATACTTTTAATTTTTTTAATTTTCTTTTATCTTCGGCTGCACTGGGTCTCTATTGCTGCGTGAGGGCTTCTCTGGTTTTGGCAAGTGGGGGCTGTGCTCCAGTTGTGGTGTCTGGGCTTCTCATTGCGGGGGCTTCTCTTGTTGCAGAGCACGGGCTCTAGGGCATGAGGGCTTCAGGAGCTGTGCAACAAAGGCTTAGTTGTTCCAAGGCACGTGGAATCTTCCAGGACCAGGGATCAAACTGTGTCCATTGCATGAGCCAGGTAGATTCTTAACCACTGGACCACCAGGGAAGTCCCTAAGTGATACTTTTTGAAAAGCTAATGACGATTGGTGGTGAGTTTCCTATTTGAATGTCTCAGGACCCAATGTACCTTGCAAACTGGATGAGTTGGCAGCTCTTGGAAGAAGGAATACATTTTCTAGCCTTTCATGAACTTACAATGCAGAATATTCTCAGGTTATCATGCCTATTCCCAGGAGAGGATTCATCACAACAGCAGAGTATTACAGCATGTATGTGACTGATGGCTTGTTAGCAAGCATAACGTTAGAAGCAGTCATAACAGGACTAAATTGCTTGGACTCCAAGCAATTACTAACCTCAACAACTCTGAATTAACTTGAATTGTCTCCTTTTTTTCACTGTCTTCTGACAATAACAAGCTGGTCTTTTTCTGTCAAATTCCATCTTAAAAACACATCTTTGTTGTTCGGTCACTAAGTTGTGTCTGACTCTTTGCAACCCCATGGACTGCAGCACGCTAGGCTTCCCCGTCCTTCACCATCTACCAGAGTTTGCTCAAATGCATGTCCATTAAGTCGGTGATGCCATCCAAACCATCTCATGATCTGTCGCTCCCTTGTCCTCCTGCTCTCAGTCTTTCCCAGGATCAGGGTCTTTTCCAATCAGTCGGCTCTTCGCATCAGGTGGCCAAAGTATTGGAGCTTCAGTATCAGTCCTTCCAGTGAATATTCAGCATTGATTTCCTTTAGGGTTGACTGGTAGACTTATAAACTGTTGGCCTGCCAATTACATGTATATATTATGTGTCAAGCCTATGTTTTTGCATCTAACCCATTTTGCAGAGTCTAGCTTAACTCTCCAGATCTACCTCTCGGTCTTCTTTTGCCATCTTCTTATGTAATTCATCTACAAGCTTGTTACTGTCCTTGACCATATAAGTTTCAAATCGTGTGAAATTGGAATGTGACTCACTCAGCAAGGCCACACTTGGAATTCACTCAGTCCTTCAGTGTTAAGGGCAGGCAGGAGAGGTTTGATCCGGAGGACAATTTCCAGAGCCTGAAGGAAGTGCAGTTCAGAGGCATGCTTCCTTCCTCTAAGAACAAGAAAAGTTGGCTCTGGGAAAACCCCAGACAGACCTGCTCTATTTGTTTCTGGAGCCTTGTCTTCTCAATCCAGAGGCTTCCAGAAACTTCCCAGAAGCAACATGACTAAGAATATAGACCTTTCTCATCATTTAAAATAATTACAGTTTTCTCTCTCTGAAACTCCACATGCTCTTTCAACGAACTGGGCTGCTTTTCCAACCACCTGAAGAGGTGCAGGAGTGCTCTCTTTATTCATTGCATCCACACTGCTCTAGAAGGCTCTTTTTCATAAACGGCAGCTTCTTTAAAAGGTCCAGGTTAGTGTCTGCAAATGTGAAGCTTTTGAAATGTTTGAGAACCACTATGGGCCTTGGCTGCCCATTAGTACAACAACTTCACAGCCTCTATGCTCTGCAAAGAAGTTTCTCAAAGTGTACTCGGCATTGATTCGTTCAACAAATAATCACAAAATATTCATTTTGTCCAAGGTGTCGTTCCAGGCCCTGGAGAGCATAACAGTGAATAAAGCAGATTCAAATCATTTTCCTCATGGAGTTTACCTTCCACTGGGACAAGACTGAAAACAAACAAATTAAATAAGTGGAGATATAGTTAGTTAGACAGTGCTAAGTGCTACAGAGAAAAACCATCAGGGAAGGGGGAAAGGGGTACCCTGGATTAAGGGGTGGAAAGAGTGTTGTAATTTGCAATGGGAAGCGGGGAGGGTCAGGAAAGTGTGTGTTAAAAAGTGTCATTTGAACAAAGACCAGAAGACAGTGATGGTGTGAGCTGCAGAAATCTGGGAGGAGAGCCCACTAGAGAGAAGGAAAAACAGTAGCACAACTTCTGAGGTTGGGGTGTGCCTGGGATGTTCTTTTTTTTTTTCTTTTTAAATATTATTTATTTGTTTGACTGTGCTTTGTCTTAGTTATAGCATGCTAGATCTTCCATCTTCACTGCATCGTGGAGGATCTTTGGCTGCAGCATTTCAAACTCTTAGTTGCAGCTTGCGGGATCTAGTTCCCTGACTAGGGATCAAACCCAGTCCCCTTGCATTGGGAGGGAAATCCCTGAGATGTTCAAAGTCCAATAGGAAGGCTAGTGCAGGCCAGGTAAAGTGAACGAGGGAGTGAGTAATAGGAAAGAGGTTGCAGGGCCCAAGTCATTCAAGCTTTTCTTTGTAGGGATTGGAGCTTTCGCTGTAATGAGATGGGGACCCACTGGAGGAATTTAAGAAACTGAATGACATAGTGTAACTTATATTTCAATTGCAATTTACATTCTAATTTATATCTCACACTCAGCTACTGTGCGAAAAATAGATACCAGGGCCACCAATTAAGAGACTACTGCCATAATCCAAGTAAATACTGATGGTAGCAGATCACTCATTAAATTATAGAATATCTATGCAAACTACAAAGCTCAGAGTCAAACGCAGACCCACTAATCGAGGATGAGGGTTCCCAGAACGCTGAAGTTTTCACAAGTACTCTCTAGGTATTGTTTAAGTATGCTAGAAATGAAAAACCATTCTTCTGTAATATCCCAGCTGTCAATTTATTGCCTCTCAGCTCCAAACTGATCCTTCACTGTCTGCTCTGCAAAAAATAGATCTGGGCCCTTTAAATATGTGTCCTTCAGTGGCTGTCACAGTGTTCAGCTTTGTCAGCAGAAAGCCCTGGAGAGACGCTGCAGTAGGAAGAAGGCTTCCTTCCTGGTTCTGGGGTTCTGGCTCGGCAGCCTCCTGAGACACCAGCATGCTCTCCATGTCCCATTCCTCCAGCCGCAGGGTTTTCCCGGGAGCCAGCTCCTGTGACGCGGACACTGGCTCCAGCACCAGGCTCTTAGAGAGCATGTGGCTTTCCCAGCACCAGTTTCTGCAGTGGGCAGCTTCTTCAGTGCCAGGCTCTGGGTGTACTCGCAGCTTTGTGAGCAGCCAGCTGCTGAAGCACAGGTGGCTTCAAGCACTCAGTTCCTTCAGTGCATGGCCAGACGGCAGGACCCCCCCATCCAGCAGCTTCCCCAGCACCAGGTGACTTCATATGAAGTGCCTTCAGAGACTCCACCTTCTGTGCAATGTTCCCTGCACTTTAGAGAACTGATTTACCCCCAGTTCCACAGATGCAGTTACTGCTCTTCAGTCCAGTGGGCTCTAGCCCCAACCGATGGTCCATTCTCCAAGTATGTCCAGATCTCAGCTTGGGGGAGGGTAGAAGGAGAGGGCAGTAGGGGACAAGTGATCTTTCTAGGGCTTCTATCTCAGTCCTGGGTGTGAGAGCTGTGCCTTGTATCTGCCATTCCTATATCTTAGAGTTCACTTTTACTTATTTCTAAACAACCCTGTTACAGTTAATATTTTCTTAAATAAATGTCTGTTTTTAAAAAATATTTATTTATTTGACTGCACCTGGTCTTAGTTGAAATACATGGGATCTTCAGTCTTTAGTTGCAGCATGAGAACTCTCGGTTGCCGCATGTGGGACCTAGTTCCCTGGTGGTGTTGTTGTTTAGTCACTCAGTCATGTTTGACTCTATGCAACCCCATGAGCTGTATAGCCCGCCAGGCTCCTCTGTCCATGGAATTCTCCAGGCAAGAATACTGGAGAGGGTTGACCAGGGATCAAACCCAGGCTCCTTGCATTGGGAGCATGGAGTCTTATCTACTGGACCACCAGGGAAGTCCCAGTCAGTTAGTCAGTTCAGTCACTCAGTCGTGTCCGACTCTTTGCGACCCCATGAATCGCAGCACGCCAGGCCTCCCTGTCCATCACCAACTCCTGGAGTTCGTTCAAACTTATGTCCATCGAGTCAGTGATGCCATCCCACCATCTCATCCTCTGTTGTCCCCTTCTCCTCCTGCCCCCAATCCCTCCCAGCATCAGAGTCTTTTCCAATGAGTCAACTCTTTGCATGAGGTGGCCAAAGTACTGGAATTTCAGCTTTAGCATCATTCCTTCCAAAGAAATCCCAGGGCTGATCTCCTTCAGAATGGACTGGTTGGATCTCCTTGCAGTCCAAGGGACTCTCAAGAGTCTTCTCCAACACCACAGTTCAAAAGCATCAATTCTTTGGTGCTCAGCTTTCTTCACAGTCCAACTCTCACATCCATACATGACCACTGGAAAAACCATAGCCTTGACTAGCCGGACCTTTGTTGGCAAAGTAATGTCTCTGCTTTTTAATATGCTATCTAGGTTGGTCATAACTTTTCTTCCAAGGAGTAAGCGTCGTTACTAATTTTTATATTAACTTTTTCAGGCTTAAATTACTCTGGAGATTCTCTTTCCTGATTGTACCCTGATACATACAGCATCACTTATCTGGAAGGAAATTTAAAAACGCAATCTCTACATTGCCAAACTTGAATATTTGGAAATAATTGGATAATGGAGTCAAACTTCCCAGTTTTCACCCAGCTTCTTGGTAGAGTTTTGTGCATGGTAAACAATTATCTCTGCCTCACTGCTATTTGTCTTCAACTAGAAGAACCTAGGGAGAAGGCAATGGCACCCCACTCTAGTACTTTTGCCTGGAAAATCCCATGGACAGAGGAGCCTGGTGGGCTGCAGTCCATGGGGTCGCTAGAGTCAGACACAACTGAGTGACTTCACTTTCACTTTTCACTTTCATGCATTGGAGAAGGAAATAGCAACCCACGCCAGTGTTCTTGCCTGGAGAATCCCAGGGACAGGGAAGCCTGGTGGGCTGCCGTCTCTGGGGTCACACAGAGTCGGACACGACTGAAGCGACTTAGCAGCGGCAGCAGCAGCAGAAGAACCTAGAAAGCAAAGTCTTTCCAAACTGCAGGGATGTAGAGCCTAGCAGGGTTACTTCTGCCTGAGGGGAAGATAATGACAGACAGGCCCTTCAGGATGTATAAATAATCTCTGAGCAGAATCAGGGACCTTCTGGAGGTTCTTCCAGTATCAATATCCTTTTGCTTTTTTATATCCCAGATGCTTTATTGTATTTTTTTACCTGTTTACATTTGGAGAAATTGAGTCCACTTGGATTAGATATATGACCTAAAAATTATGAATTAGGCTTTTTTTTTTTTAATTTATTTTTTGTTGCGGTCACCAACTCCAGATCTGACAAGTTATAAAGAAATATCAATCTTTGAGACAGATGTCCTCTGAAGACAATTAATCAGAAAAATTTAGAAAGCACTGCTTGGTAGAAAAATAATGTGAACCATACAAGCAACTTTAAATATTCTACTAGCCATATATACATATATATATTTGGCTGTGCACGAACTTTCCTCTAGTTGTGGTGAGCGGAGGCTATTCTCTAGTGGTGGCATGTGGGGTTTAGGGTAGGCAGCCTTCAGGAACTGCAGCCCCCAGGCTCTAGAGCACAAGCTCAATAGTTGTGGTTCGTGGGCTTCGTTGCTCTGCACAATGTGGGATCTTCCTGGACCAGGTACCAGACCCGTGTCTCCTGCATTGGCAGGTGGATTGTTTACCACTGAGCCACCAGGGAAGCCCTCCTAGCCATATTTTTAAAGGTAACAAGTAAAATTATTTGTAATAATATAGTTAATTTAAACATATATATGCCATATATAAAAATTATCACTTAAAATGTAATTAATATTTAAAATACTATTGAGATAGCTCACATTCTTCTTTCTGGTCTTTGAAATTCAGCATGTATTATACACTCACAATATTTCTTGATGCAGGCCAGCCCCATCAAGTGCTCAAAAGCTATGCGTGCCAAGTAACCACCTTATTGGACAAAGTAGTTCTAGACCGTCTAGCTCAGCCCCCCTCATTTTAAGCAGAGGGCACAGAATCCCCAAAGAATTTTGAGTTATTCTTTCTAATTCACAAAATCAATGCCAGAACCCCAGGTATGTGATACCTGAGCATAAGCCCAACTCTGCCCTTGATTAGCTGTGTGACTCAGGGCAAATTTCCTTACCTCTCTGAGCTTCAACTTCTTATTCTATAAAGTAGAAATAATAATACATTGTCAAGAGCTGTACTAAGGATTAAGTAAGGGAATGGATGTAAAGCACTTAGCCCATAGTGAGCACTGGCTAAATGGAGTACTAAGTTATCATATTGGACTTCACCAACAGCATTGCCTTTCATCTTCTATCAGGAAGCAGAGAAAGGCAGTTCCCGTTGCATACCACTGGCTTTGGGTGTGGGATTAGTCTAGCCAGTAAGAGCCAGGGCATGGTACTACATGTGCCCATCAAAGCGTTAGCACAGTTCTTCCTATGTTTCCAAATTAGACAGTGAAAGTGTTAGTCATTCAGTTGTGTCTGATTCTATGTGACCCCATGGACTGTAGCCCACCAGGCTCCTCTATCCATGGGATACTTCAGGCAAGAATACTGGAGTGGATAGTCATTCCCTTCTCCAGGGGATCTTCCCAACCCAGGGATCAAACCCAGGTCTCCTGCATTGCAGGCAGATTCTTAACCCTCTGAGCCACCAGGGAAGTCCCAAGTTAGACAACAGAAAGTTGATTTTCCTTTCAAGATTCTCTTTGTAAAAGTATCGTGATGAATGTTTAAAATTTCAGCAAGAAGAATAGTTAAAGGGAGAATGTCATTAAACGCCCCCGCCCATTCAAGTCCCTGGTGACCCTTAGAGCCCTGACTCACCTGGCTTCCCCATTGACCCTTCCTGCCCAACCAGAAGCCACAGTGCTTGCTCAAAAGGAGATAATGTCATTTGTTGACATTTCCCAGGTGACAACAAAGCCAAGCCCTCTTTTAGGGATCTGAGTCTTTGCATATAATTAGCAGATCAAATTACCCTCGGGGAACTGAGGCTTGGCATTCCTCATTGTCAAGAAGAACCACAGCCTTCAAAGAAAGCGGGTGGAGACAACCAACTACACTTCTTTGGGCCTTTCTTCATTTAAGGATCTCAAAGGGAGCAATACACAAGAGAGGCACACAGAGTTCCAGGCTCTGCTTCTCCTTTATCTTAAAAACTTACTTTCGAGGATGCGTGCTCTGGAAATTGGAGCATAAACTGAGATCAGCAAATAGAATATTTCACTTTCACTTAGTAGGTATCTTTAGATGCCCTATCACTTGTGAAATACTTGGTAAAAAATCATTTTTAAATATCAAGAAATTTACAATCTATTTTGAAAGAAAATATGGAAGAAGTGTGTTTATGTCATGTAGATGGCAACATGATATATTATGTATCATGTATGATATTAAGTATTGGCTTATATTTGTTATCTATGTAATTACTACTGCAGTATTAGATTGTTCATTAAGAAGACTAAATATCTGAAGCCACAGCACTTAGTTATGAAGAGGTGTGAAATGACATCGGGCTGGAGGGGTTTTTGTTTTTGTTTTCAATCTATCAAAAGTGATATATTTATAAATTACAAGGTCTTCAGCTTTTAAACAAGAAGGGAATTTGGACACAGGCTACAAAATGCATGAACCTTGAAGATATTATGCTAAGTGAAATAAAGCAGGTCTCAAAAGGAAAAAAAAAACCTCCATGATCCCACTTACACAGATATTTAGGGAAGTCCAGTCTATACAGACAGAAAGAATGGTGGTTGCCAGGGGTTGGAGTTGGTGTAAACAGTTATCGTTTAATGGGTGGATGGGTTGGGAGATTTTTACAAGACCATAAGACCCAGGTAAAATCTTTAGGAAGGAGGCAGAGTTTGAAACATCAATTGAGTTTAAATGAAATTGAAGTGGATTCCAGGGAAGCATGTAGAGAGACTAGGGGCAAAGATCAAAAGAAGGAAAGTTGTGGAAGGCAGGGTGGTTGTGGTGGTGATGGTGTTGATGGCAAAGATGGGTAAGGCTGATGGCAAGTTGGGGTGGGGAGTACACGGGAGACAGGGTGGTACCATGTTTTGCCAATGGGTGGCTTCACCAGCCCCTCCATGCCCAGTCTTTCCTTAGCTGGTTCCAGCATCCCTTCCATGCTTGGCCTTGGAGAGGGAGTGGCTTGCAAAGCCCCCACAAGGCTGGTGCCCCAGCCTGAATGAAAGCCAGGCTTCAGAGGTATGGTCGCACATTTTAATTTTCTGGTACCAGCCTTCGCACTGGGACCCCCGACCTTTCTTCTCGCACTTCTAGCCACACAGAGACTTGCCCAACAATGGAGTAAGTGATGCAGACTTGACCTTGAAGTACAGACTCAATAAGAGGAACATGATGAATAAAAATGATAGGTGGGAGAATGAAAGTTGACTAAGAAAAGAATCATGGCCACTAGGCTTCTTGGTAATCTGGGAACTTTTTAATAAATCTCATCTTATGGCATTTGCACCCTGGGCATGGTCTCCTGAAGAGAACATCATGGAGGGCAGTGAAACCCAGGAACTAATGAGCAGGCTTCCCCCACAAAATTAGAGGAAGCTTTAGCTATATTGACTTTTAATGCGCCCAAGCCGTTTTGTCTCAGTACACTTTATTGTACTGATCGCTGCGTTACCTGATTTTGCAAAACAAATAACCATCACAGGAGCTGATCCTAATGACCACTTTCCCTTTGAGTAGCTTATCTATGCCCCCCTCTTTTAAATGAAGTTGGCACTTTCAGACTTCTTTTTCCTTCCTACAGAGTTTTTCTTAAGAGTCTAGAACAATTCCTTTAAAAACAAAATTTAAGAGCAAACTCACCCATTTAGTTGCCTTGGCCCTTAAAAAACCCTTCCCAATGAATCTTCGCTAATTCCCTGACAAATTTCTTTGCTCTCTGTAAATGGTGCTGACAAAGGAAAATCAAATTAAAGTGTTAGTCCCAGGATTCCATCACCTGAATGTGTTTGAATGGCTTTTTCATCCTCAGTCTGGAATCCTGCTTCAGCCATTAGCACTTTTCCTAAGAGGAGACAACTTTCTGAAGTTACACCTGCAACCGAAAAAGCTGATGTCGACCAAAGGCTGTCATTCGTCATAGGCTGTCTTTCCCTTTGCTAAAGAAGTGAAATCAGATGAGTTGCTGACATCTGGTGGTTGCTAAGCAGAGTGTAAGCTGGGTCTTAGAAGGACTTCTACTTCAGATTACAATAAACTCCCCAGCCTCCAATTCTTAGAGGCCTCCCCTTCAACTAAGAACACTTTTGTATCCAAAGGGAAAGCAAGAATGCAAACTAAGAAGCAAAGGATACAATGCATTGAGAAGAGGCATGTTGGCTACCAGAATGGAAAGTGAAAACTTACCTTCTCTGGAAGTGACTTCCAGGATTTGAACAAAGATTTAACTTGGCCCCAGCGTACCCAGGGTTTGATGGCAAAAATCCCCTGGAGTAGGAAATGGTAACCCACTTCAGTATTCTTGCCTGGGAAATCCCACGGACAGAGGAGCCTGGTGGACTATATAGGCCATGGGGTCGCAAAGAGTCAAACACGATTGAGCAACTAAACCACAACAGCATACCCGATGAGTCCTAGAAGGTGGGATTCCTTTTTGGTTGAAAGTAACATTTTTGTTGCAGCTGGAAATAATTCTGCTTCTTTTCCTTTTGTTGCTCAACTATTTTAAACAGCCCTTCATTTGTCTGTGGCCATAGAGTGGAAAGTGGCTTCCAGAGCATTCTGAATTCTTCTGCTCTCCTGTTTCTCAGCACACTGAGTGAGACCAGGAGCTGGTGAAGTGGAATGGACCTCAGATCCTGCTCACAAAAGTGTTTGAACTCCATCTTCAGAGAGGTCAGGTGGAATCTTTGTTCTGGATGGGATGAAATCCTCCACCAACAAGACTCCCAGAGCCCAGAGGCATGTCAATAACTCCAGAATCACACTGGAGAGGAAGGGGTCCCAGGAACTGCAGGCAGAAAGGAGATTAGTCACTTTTCGAAAATGACATTTGAGTGCTTCATAGCTCATCATGAAAGAGATGTATTTTGTTCATTTATTTGCTTTCTTGGTTTTTGCATTATCTTCTCTTGATTTTGCCCTCTCTACTCATCACTCCTGCCCTTTAAGCTAAAAAGTAAACTTGCGAGCAGGAGCTTTGCCTTGTTCACCATTTATATTCCAGCATCTGAAACATTGTTTTTGTGGTTGTTGTTCAGTTGCTAAGTCATGTCTGACTCTCTGTGACCCTACGGACGGCAGCACGCCAGGCTCCCCTGTTCTGCACTATTTCCCAGAGTTTGCTCAAATTCAAGTCCATTGAGTCAGTGATGCTATGTATCCGTCTCATCCTCTTCCACCCGCTTCTCCTCTCGCCTTCGATCTTTCCCAGCATCAGGGTCTTTTCCAATGAGTCAGCTCTCTGCATCAGGTGGCCAAAGTGTTGGAGCTTCAGCTTCACCATTACTCCTTCCAATTAATATTCAGGGTTGATTTCTTTTAGGATTGACTGGTTTGATACCCTTGCAGTCCAAGAAACACTATTTAGTACATGGTAAAATTTCCAAACATTTGTTCAATGGAAAGAATGACAACCTACTCCCATAGTTTCTCTTAAAATCAGCCAGGAGTGCCTACCTTACCCCCCTTTACTTTAGAAAGCCCAGAGACGGTCCTGTCCGGAGATACCATGTAAGTGCCATAATGACTCTAGACCTGCCCCTTTGATTGACAGTCTGGAGCAAAGGGCAGATACCCAGAGGCCAACCTGAGCACCTCCAAGGATTCCTGGAGGATGACTAGTGTTAGCAAGAGTGAAGCCTGCCTTCACCACAGGACCTTCCAAATGCTCCAGAGAACTGAAGGCAGACGTCTTTAGGGGCAAGGCTGAGTACATTGCAACATAGGTTCTTGGTGCTGAATAGCTCTCTGGGTATGCATGTGTCTGTGGGGGCTTGGGGAAGTGTGTTGGAAAACTTTCCCTCTGTCTCCAGCTAAATGGTTTCCTGAGGAAATGAGAAATGGAGATGGGGTGGGTGGGAAGGAATGAAAAAATTCCAGTAAGGAAAAAAAAATGACTTGTTTTCCCTTTGAAACAGGGAGTTATTGGCAGATCTGAAATTCCAGGCTCCATGTGTATTAGAAATACAAAAGGCTCTGAATTTTTTTTTTTTTTTTAAATTTTAAACATGGGGTATGAGACACTAGAACAAAACACTTCAAGAATAACATTTTTGAATTGAAGGCTTTGGGGAATCTTAGCCCAAAGTGATCAAGACCCAGGGATCATGTCCTTCCCCACATAGCCCAGCAAAGCAGGTACTTTCTGACATGCATTAATATAGTTCATGGTTGCATTGCTGGACCCCATGTGGACTGAAAGGGCCTCTTTATCTTTAAACAAACAGATGAGGAAGGAGACTCTCCCCCACCCCAGCTAGACCTGGATTGGTGAGGCCACACCATGGGTTTTTCCACTCCAGCTATCAATCGTTCCTTGTTTGTGGTTTGAAAGAGAAAAAGAGAAGTACAGGAAAAGGGAGGTGTAATCCGTAGGTAACTCCACTCTGTTTCAGCAGACCTTGAAATAAGTAACTTGGTCTGACTCTTCCTGAGCACTGGATAGAATTGAGTGTATGAGGATTTGTGGGGACTCCCTGAGTCTCCCCCAACCCAAAACACCACCCACACCACCATGGAGCTTCCTGGAATCCTTAGGCGGTGCTTGTGTGCAGGGTCTCAGCCTATAGGCCACGCCTGAGGTAGGAACTTAGAGCGTCATCAGCAAGGGTCGTAAGGACACCAGAAGGCCTTTGTTAAGTAAGTGCCTTCTGCACACAGCCACCACTCTGTCACCTTAGAGTTTATGGTCTCAGAATAACCTACCAGCCTTCTAGGGGGACATCAAGTGTGCTAATGACAAGGTTATTTTTGTTTTCTTTGTTTTCACCATTGTGGAGGGGAAGGTCACAGGTTTTTGTGTCAGACAAAACCAGGTTAGAATCCCAGTTCTTTCATTCATTAATGTGTGACCTTGACCCAACTGTAACTCAGTTCCCTGGTAGCTCAGTTGGTAAAGAATCCACCTGCAACGCAGGAGACTTCAGTTCGATTTCCTGGATCGGGAAGATCCCCTGGAGAAGGGATAGGCTACCCACTCCAGGATTCTTGGGCTTCCCTGGTGGCTCAGCTGGTAAAGAATCAGCCTGCAATGTAGGAGACCTGGATTCTATCCCTGAGTTGGGAAGATACCCTGGACAAGGGAAAGGCTACCTACCCACTCCGGTATCTGGCCTGGAGAATTCCATGGACTGTATAGTCCATGGGGCCGCAAAGAGTTGGACATGACTAAGCGACTTTCACTTTCACTTTGACCCAGCTGTGGAAATTCCGTGCATCCCTTATCTCATCTATGAAAAGAGGGTGAAAATAGCTACCACATAGAGTTGTTGTCAAGATAAAATATCCATAACAAGTTTAATATGGTGCCTGCCACATAGCAAATTTTCAGTAAATGGCTGCTATTGGTATTGGGGGTTGTGGGTAGAGAAACAATTTGGTAAGAACCAGCTACAAGTAAGACACTGTGTTAAGTTCTTTGCTGACATTCCTCATTTTTCCTCATGAGAATACTATGTAGTAAATACTGTCCTTATTCTTGCTTTATACTCATGAGGAAACTGAGACACACGCATCCACGATCACATAGTTAGTGATGGTGAACCCAGATTGTCTGGCTCTAGACACTTCCTCAGAAAAGAAGGTGGGACTAAATAGTTGGGCTGCCATTTTTGCTTAAAATACCTGAATGGGAGATTTCATCACATTCCCTCTCATTTGCTGACACCAGCCAGTGAACATCCAACATCAACTGGACTCTGTCTCCTTGGATGGGCCCCAGGCTCAGTATGGAGGGATGACCTCTATGGACAGTTACCCTTGCCCTGGTCTCCCAACTGAAAACAAAAAAGGGGGACGGTTACATAAAGCAGTGCTGACCTATATTCTCGACACCCTAAGTTGCTTCTGGATCTCCAGGGCAAACACAGATATTCACTAGGAGAGAAGCACAAACTGATGTTCGATCTGCTGTTAGCCTCAGATGCCCTGCCATTAGCCCAGCTTGGCTGAGAATCAGTGGATATTGGCTGATTTGATTTTGCTACCCGTGTTCCTTCAAGAGAAGACCAGCTCTCCCACCATCAACCCAAATGAAACAAAGCAAAACACATAAGCTAGACACTTACAATTTCAGATTTTTATGGGAAAAATAAGTTTGCAAAAAGCTGGCTAGAGTGATTACAGAAGAGTTCTTTAAAGAAATTGTTTACTTTTCAAATATTTAAACACCATCAAATAAGAGTGTTGCCAAATGAGTTTCTGGAGATTAGTTTTAATGAATAAGTGATAAAATCTTATAAATGTTTCATTCCATACACATAATATTTGTATAGATAAGGTTTGGCTCCTCAGGTAATTAAACATCATCCCCTACAAACTTGTTTTGCTAATTGGCTTAGAAGACATTGTCTTGAAATAAAAAACGTCTGATTTTTTAATATAAATTATCCAAATTAGCAGATATCTTATTACTGAAGTTTTATGGTTATTAGTTTTAAAATTACTTGCTGTTTTATTTTTTGAAAGAATACTTGAGAAATCTACTGACTAAATCTCCTCTGGAGTCATTAGCATCTGACAAACAAAAGCAATGACTGGGGGATTCCCTGGTGGTTCAGTGGTTAGGACCAGGCACTTCTGCTGAGGGTGCAGTTGCAATCTCCTGTGGGGAAATGAAGATCCTGTAAGCCTCTTGGCCAAAAAAAAAAAATAATGCTATGCTAAGTCCCTTCAGTCATGGCCAACTCGATGCGACCCCATAGACGGCAGCCCACCAGGCTCCCCCGTCCCTGGGATTCTCCAGGCAAGAACACTAGAGTGGGTTGCCATTTCCTTCTCCAATGCATGAAAGTGAAAAGTGAAAGTGAAGTCGCCCAGTCATGTCCGACTCTTAGCGACCCCATGGACTGCAGCCCACCAGGCTCCTCCATCCATGGGACTCTCCAGGCAAGAGTACTGGAGTGGGGTGCCATTGCCTACTGCGGAGGGTGCAGTTTCAATCTCCTGTAGGGAAATGAAGATCCTGTAAGCCTCTTGGCCAAAAATAATAATAATAATAACAACAAAAACAGAGACTGATATCCAGGATTATCCATGCTCTTTTTAATACATGACCTTTAATACATTCCTTACAATATCCCCAAACAACTCCATCATAGTTCCCCAACAGGAGTCATAAGTCCAAGTTGAAACACACAGCTATCACTGAATTGTTCCTGCTGCTGCTGCTGCTAAGTCACTTCAGTCGTGTCTGTCTCTGTGTGACCCCAGAGACAGCAGCCCACCAGGCTCCCCTATCCAAACATCACTTCAATTACCCAGGCCTTAGTTTTCTATCTCCTGTCGATAACCGAGCCATGTCCATTGGTTCCTCAGAGATGGTCATGATGATAATGACAGCAATGACTGTGATAGCAGTCATGGTCATGGTCATGGTCGTGATGATGATGGGTGGTCGTGATGATGACAATGCTGATGGCAATGAGGATTGATTAGCACCCTCAAATCTCCAGCAACAAGCAACTTTCAAGAATTCACATCTTTAGCTCCCCCCACCTTGCCCCCTTCTGAACTACACATTTCAGAGCCCGGAGGAGACGAGCCAAGTGGAAGATCCTTCCAAGAATTACTTCATCAGGTGGGGAATGGGAAAAAAATATCACTATCTGGTTTTTTCTAAACTGTTTACTTCAGTCATACCTACTCCTAAATGTGAAGGTGTTAAGATGATGAAAAGACTAGGAAATGGCAAAATGGAGGGAAAAACATTAAGGAGCAAATGGAAATGTATTTGGTGGGTGGGGACAGGATTAAGAACTGAGAGCCAGAATCTCTAGCACATCCTTTGCAGGTTCTGTTCACTACCATGAGGTCAAGAGGCAACAGGGGAACCATGACCCTGGTCGGCTCTGTTGGTGGGTCCCGCAGGAGCACAAGAGAACGCCACCAGGGGCGAAACCTGGCTCACTGTCACCTTTCTATCACCACTCCCATCACCACCAGACTCCCTTCCAAAGCAAATTCCAATTGACTAGTTAACTTGTATGCACATTATAAGTTATTGTAAGCAGGCATTGCCCAGTGTGAGCCATGTAGGTGAAAATTCAGTTGCATCACCCTTTTTAAACTTGTCAGTTTACAGAATTGTTTAGTTAAACTTCATTATAAAGTTACAGAAATCCCTCCTTAAAAAAAAAAATTACAATAACAGTAGAGTCAAATTAATGTGATGACATTAGTGGAAGAACTTGTTCGCTCTTTGCAAGTGATTAGCAAAATGATCTTCTCAATATGTACACATGTGTATAAATACACATTTCACATAAACATACATATCTGTTAGAGAAGTTGGGCTGTATGGGCTTTTTGGAACCCAAGCAGTAGGCAATGGAGAAATTAGCTTGCAAAGAGGCTTTCATTATTCGCCACCGCTATTAATGACTTGTATCCTAAAAACAACTTCCACTTAGACAGATATGACCTGGCAGTGAACTTTGCTTAAAGATTATTTTGGTTTTCTGGGAAATTTGTTTAGCTGGTTTAGATTTTGAACGAGGGAGGTTAACTGTGAATTCAAAACCAATTAAATGCTGAGCTATTGAGAACCTTGACTCCTGAAGCTAGAGAGAAACAGAATGGTGGGTGAAGTGGAACACTGGAAGCTTCATTGCCCTCAGTGGGGAGGTTAATGGAAAGAACAGGAAGAAGAGAGGACTCCTGGGGCAGGCTCTGCAGAGAGGACTCCTTG